>NC_072003.2:56779495-57079599 GCF_028885655.2 Pongo abelii
GGAGACAATTCCAGGGCCTGCAGCTGGCCTGACTTCCTGCACCCCCTGCCCTGGTTTCCTGGCTCTGGCCCTTCCTGCTGGAGGGGACAGGATTCTGGCTCCAGGCACCTGGATCTCTTCCTTCTTCGTCTCCCCCTCCAGCCTTGGTTTGGGCTCCATCTCTGACCGGAGGGTTCCCTGGCTGGAAGTCTCTGCCCTGTTTCTGTTCCCTGCCCGGGGCCCACCTGGACTGCAGGTGCTCCAGTTGCACTTGCAGGTTCTCGCTCTGCTCCGTCTGCTCGTCCAGCGACCGCTGCAGTTTACGTGCCTGGTTGTGGGCCTCGTCCAGCTGTGGGGGTGAGCAGGGCCGAAAGCATGAGGGTCACCCAGGGCTGGGCAAGGCCGGCCACCCGCCCAGGGAAAACCACTCCTACTGCTGTTCCCTGGGAAGGTGCTCCTCCGAGAGCGTTTGCTCCTTGAGGCCTAGGCTAAGGCTTACCTCTTCTAGAAAAGCATCCCTTTGGTTCCTCTCCATCCCCTTTGCCTCCTCTTGCACATCTACCCATCCTCCCAGGCCCTGCACTACTGATGCAGCCATCCACCTCCTATCCTTCTGTCCCCATCAGTCTGTCCATTGGACCATTCATCCAGGGAGATATTCATCTGCCCATGGAGACAGTCACCCACCACTCCCCATCCATTCATCTAATCAGCTGCCCATCTAGCATGCCTAGCCACGCCTTCCCGCTCTCCCGGACACACCTATCTTCCCATCAACCTGGCCTTCTTTCTCCCTCTGCATTCGTTCTTCCACCCACTGACCCAGTCAGCTGTCCATCCGTCTGTCCACTGTCTGTCCATCCGTCTGTCCACTGTCTACCCATCCAGCCATCATCTGTTCATACATCCATTGGATCCACCCATCCATCCGCCTGCCCTGCCTTTCTCTCCCATTCCTCCATCCATTCATTCCTTCACCCATCGGTTCATCCATGCACACATCCATCTTGTCTTCTGTTCATTTTTCTTCCCATCCTCCCACCCACCATTCATCACACATCTACCCACTCTACCCTGGGTGCCTCCTGAGAGCCAGGCTTGTGCCAGGCCCCACGGGCTGAGAATGGAGAAGCCAGGAGGGCCCTGTGGCCCGCACTCCTCCCTGGTCAAGGTGTGTGGCTGCCCTGCCCCTCCGTGGTCCTCACCTCGTCCTCAGCCTGGGCCAGCTCCTTCTTGAGCTCCTCCACCCGCAGCCGCAGCTTCTTCACCTCGGCCTCGTGCTGTTCCACCCGCCGGTTGGCATGTGCCAGCTCTGCCACCTTCTCCTGGAACTGTTTCTTCAGCTTGCCATGCACATGCTTCAGGTCTGCCAGCTCCTACAGGGCACAGGGATGGGGTGGGAGGGAGGGGGGAATCAGTATCAGCCTGGGTGCCATGCCAGGGAGTCCCACGAGGTCAGGCAGTTCTAGGGATGCTGGGTGTCTCTCCTTCCCAGAATCTCTCCATCTGCTGTCTGAAATATCAGCATTAGAGGTTTGGCTGAGCAGCCAGAGGCTGGAGGTGCCTTCTAGGGAGGTGAGAAGGCTGGGTGGGCGGAACCTGTGGCTCCGGTTTGGAAGTGCAACTTTCAGATGCTACTGGATCTACCCTGGAGCTGTTGGAGCAGGGTCGGGGTTTCCAAGGAAGGATGAGGTCTGGAGTCTTCAGGGGCATATGGCATTGAAAGCCCTGGGTTGGGAATGAGCTAGGCTGGGGAATGGGTGGGTGTCTCAGAGCCCAGAGTGGTTGGGAAGAGGAAGGGCAGCCAGCAAAAGAGGTGCTCACCCTGGAGCTCTGTGAGTTCTCCAAGCCTCAGTTTCCATTTCTGTAAAATGGGAATAGGCATTGCCTAAAGGTCTCTTGAGTCCATCCTTTTTGTTCCATCTCTACCGACTGCAACCTAGTCCAGGTCTCCTCCCTCTCTTGTTGTCCACGGAACGTCAACAGCTTCCCCCCAGCCTGTCTTCCCATCCTCTGCCCACACAGCCTGCTCACACTCCCCTCCTGCTTTAAACTCTCTCGAGGAGTCCCACCACTCGTGCCTCCCCTACCACATCCCCCTGCTCACTCCCCTCCAGCACACTGGCCTTGTTCCTCCAAAGCTCTGTGTCTCTTTCACCATGGACATTTATTCATGTTATTCCTAACTTCTCTCCATTCCCTCCCCTAAATCCACACACTACCAGTTAACGGCTGCTTTTCCTGGAGAACTCAGTTTATTTATTTATTATTATTTTTTTGAGATGGAGTTTCTCTCTGTCACCCAGGCTGGGGTGCAGTGGTGCAATCTCAGCTCAGTGCAACCTCCGCCTCCTGGTTTCAAGCGACTCTCCTGCCTCAGCCACCCGAGTAGCTGGGATTACAGGTGCCCACCACAATGCTTGGCTAATTTTTGTATTTTTAGTAGATACGGGGTTTCGCCATGTTAGCCAGGCTGGTCCCAGACTGCTGACCTCAGGTGATCCACCTGCCTCAGCCTCCCAAAGTGCTGAGATTACAGGTGTGTGCCACTGCGCCTGGCTGAGAACTCAGTTTAAAATGTCACTGCCTCTGGGAGGTATTTCCAGGACCGTGGGCCTAAGCCAGGTCTCCTGGTATCCCCTCCTCTTGCTGGTGTCCATGAAGCTGTGTGATTGGCATGAATCTGTGTGACAGAGAGAGCCACGTGTACATCCCCCAAGTGAGCCTTCAGCTCCATGAGGGGAAGACGGGAGGCCACATCTGTCTGTTCAGTGCTGTGTCTCCGGCACCTAGAGTGGAGCTTGGCACACAGTAAGTGCTCAATGAATGCGGCTACTATAATTACCAACTGGTCTAGCACACAAGGTGCTGAATACATGCAGCTACCATAATTATCACCAGGCCTGACACATAGTAGGCAGGCTGCGCTCTGGCTGGATGGGGAGGTGGCGGCCCCAACACTGGCCACTCCACTCCTTGCCCCACCTTGTTCTTCTCGAAGAGCGCGGCCTGGCTGGCCCTCAGGTCGCAGTCCAGTGCACTGGCTGTCTGCCGCCGCCGCCGGGCCAGTGCCTCCTCCAGGTCCCCGACCTGTGCCCGCAGCTTCTTGTTCTCCCGCTCAAGGCCCAGTTTCTCTGTCTCCAGCCGCTCCCGGCGGCCCCACTCCACGGCGTTTTCGGCCTGCAGCCGCTCCATCTGCAGCAGGGCAGGGCAGAGTGAGGACTCCCAGGGGAGAGAGCATGCAGGGCCTGAGCTGGACGCCCCCGCCACCTCCTGGAGCCATTTTTGGCTCCAGGAAGCAGATCCAGCTGCATTGGCTATAATTAAGCTGGGCTCATTTCATGGTGTACAGGATGTGAGGGCGCTTCTGGCCTCTGTGTGGGAGAGAGGCCTGCCTCTTGCAGATCAGGACACCATTGGATGTGGCTGGGACCCCTCAGAGCACAGTCCTGGCCCCTGCCCTGTTCCCAGTGACCTGCTGATGGAGGCAGGGCCCCAGGACCCCTAAACCCAGGTCCTCCTGGGTCCCATCCATGGCCTCACCTCGCCCCTCAGCTCGGCCATTTTCCGGTCCATGCTGGAGCGTGCACCGAGCTCATCTTCCAGGTCCTCAGACATGCGGCCCAGCTCGTCCTGGTGCGCCTCCTTCAGGATGCTGAGCTGCAGGGATAAGGCCCCACCTGGTCATGAGAACCACCAGGATATAGCCTGGAACCAGCTCCCGGGGTGGGCGCCAGTGCAGGAGTGCTCAGTGTGGAGCCCGAGGCAGCGCCCAAATGGGGCAGGCACCAGGTATTCCAAACAGACCTCGAATCTGACCACTTCTGCTCCTCGCAATGTCTCTCCTCCTCATTACTGTCTAGCCTCCCAGTGTCTACTGCTGGCCCTTCTCTGTCAACCCATTTTCCACAACAGCAGCCCAGAGGGAGCTTTTAACAAAGATGAACACAATCATACCACCCTCCTCCCACAAAGCCTCTGATGGCTCCCAGGTGCCTTAGGGTAAAGTTCAACTCCTCTCTACGCTCTCACAAAGCCCTGCACGATTGGACACCTACCCGCCGCTCTCCCCTTAGTTCACTGTACTCCAGGCACCAGAGACTCCTTTCTGTTCCTCAGACACACCAAGTTCCTGCCCACCACAGGGCCTTTGCACATGCGTGGATCTTTCTGAGACACTTTGTAGGACTGATTTTTCTTATTCTCAGGCCTTGACCTAAAGGCCCCCTCCTTAGAAATGCCTCTTCTGTCCACCTGGCCTGGAGGAGGGGCCTCCTCATCCCACTCCCCACTGGAAAGCTAGCCTGGGAGGACGGGGAGCTTGTGTGTCTGTCCACCTTTATGTCGTTGTATGGCCTGGGCACAGGGCCGCCCTCAATGTACAGTGACTGATTCCAACACTGCTCTGCACACAGGTGCATCAGAATTGCCTGGCGTGCATTTAAGACAATAACATTTCTTGCAGTATACAGCAAACCCCAACAAACTGCTGCTCCCCGTAACACACGGATGAGTTTTCAACACATAATGTTGAGGGAGAGACACCAGATACAAAAGAGAACCTTTATAATTTTCTACTAAATTGTACATTTGTGTTTCATTCGCTTTTCTTCAAATGATTATACTTCATAATTTGAAAAGACTAAAAAAACAGGGTCCTGGACCCAGCCCCGAAAGGTGCTGATTCAGGAGGGTGGAGGCGAGGTCTGGGAATCTGTATTTTAGGAGATTTCCTAAGAGATTCTCATGTAAGACCAGTCTTGGTCCCCTCCAGGACAGTTTCAGGCTCTAAAGTTCTGTGATCCTCCCAGCTGTGATGCTCCCAGATTCTCATGTAAGACCAGTCTTGGTCCCCTCCAGGACAGTTTCAGGCTCTAAAGTTCTGGATCCTCCCACCGATCCAGTGTGGCGTTCCCTGGGTGGCTGCGCCCTCTGGTGGCCATTGAGGCCTGCACAGGAGGCCGTAGTGGCAGCTCAGCCTGCTCTGAGCCCCCACACTGCAGTGATGGATTCCCTTCTCTGGAGCCTCAGTTTCCCTATCTGTAAGATGGGGACATGAGGACCCTGCTCCCTGGACTGCCATGAGGCTTCGGTGACACCTAGTACAGATAGGAACCCAATGAATGCCACATCCAGACTCCTCCTCTTCATCCTGGTCTACAAGGCCCCCTCCTGCGGCCTCGCCTCTCACTTCTTGCTCTCCAGCCACTTGGCCCTCCCTGTTTCCCACACACGCTGGGCTTGTTCCTGCCTCAGGACCTTTGCACCGCTGTGCCTTCTGCCAGGAGCACTCTCCCCTGTATCTTCTCAAAGACAGCTTCCTCTAGCTCCTTTAGTCTTGCCTCAAATGCCACCTTCTTAGGCCTTCCCTGACCTACCACCCCATCTCTCTCATTCTGTTTTGACTCCTTCATAACTTATGAATCTGCCTGCTGACTGTCGGTCTCTCATGCCCACAGCCCCCACAAAGTGAGCTCCTGAAGGCAGGGACCTTGCCTGCCCAGCACTCAGAACAACTCAGAAAAAGTAAATAACATAAAATAAAATAAATAAAATAAAATAAAATAAAATAAAAAAATTAAAAAAAATAAAATAATAAAATAAATAAAATAAAATAAAATAAAATAAATAAAAATAAAATAAAATAAATAAAAATAAAATAAAATAAAATAAAATAAATAAAGCCAGGCACGGTGGCTCACACCTGTAATCCCAGCACTTTGGAGGCCGAGGCAGAAGGATTACTTGGGTCCAGGAGTTCGAGACCGGTCTGGCCAACATGGTGAAACCCTGTCTCTACTAAAAATACAAAAATTAGCCGGGCGTGGTGGTGGGTGCCTGTAATCCCAGCTATTCGGGAAGCTGAGGCACGAGAATCACTTGAATCCAGGAGGTGGAGTTTGCAGTGAGGCGAGATCACACCACTGCACTCTAGCCTAGGCGACAGAGCAAGACTCTGTCTCAAAAAAAAAAAAAAGAACGACTGTCGGATGAATTAATGAATGAATTCTCTCTTCCATCTCCACTACTGAAATTCAACAGCACGATCCTGATGCCTCCAGGAAGCCCCTCTGGTCTCCAAGACTCACCTGTTTGAGCATCTCCTGCTTGGTCTTGCTCAGCTCCTCATACTTGATCTTCCACTGGCTGAGCTCCCCCTCTAGCTTCTCAATGTTCCTGCTCAATGCCAGTTTATCCCTGGGGAAGGGACAGATATGGGGGTGAGCTCACCAAGGCCCTCTGCTTGGAGTCCTCACCAAGAGTGGCCCTGCTGTGTGCCCTCTGCACTTGTTGAGCCCAAGTCCAAAATCCTTGCCTTGGTATTCAGGCCCAGGCACCCTATCTGGCTAGAAACACCCTGGCTTTGCAGTTCTTCTGGAACTGCATTCCCTATTCAAGTGCAAGTGCCCAGCTCACATTGTGGGGAGGTGGTCGGGGTTCCAGAGCACTGAGCATCCCCAGGCAAGTACCTCTCTCCTGCTGCACCCCAGGCTCATCTGAACATGGCTCCAGGAGGTGGTGGCCCCAGCACTGGCCACTCTACTCCTTGCCCCACCTTGTTCTTCTCGAAGAGCTGTCAAAGACCACCCTGCTCCTGTCTGTTTTGTAGACTATGTTCCCTGCAAGGCTTGGTCTGAACACATGGTTCTGCAGATAGAAACACTGGAAAACACTGTCCAGTGACCCGAAGAGAGGGTCCTCTCTTGCCATCGTCACTGTGTGAGATCCCTACATCCTCCCATAACCCCCACCCTGCCTTGATCTTGAATAAGGCACTGTAGGTAACAAGCATGATGCCTGGCCCTGGCACAGTAGGTGCTCACCAATGGCTGAGCTCAGCATCACCTTCCAGCACGCTGCCCTTCATGACCCCACACCACACTGGCCTCTCTCTCTGAGAGTGGAACACTCCACGCCTCCAACATGGGGTTCCCAGAGGGGACAACGTCACCCTGTAGGAGGCATGTTGAAAACCCATGGTGACATTTTTGGCTATCACAATGATTAGGGGTCACTTAGTGGATGGGGGCAGGGTGCCTGACTCCCTGCAATGCCCTGGGCATCCTGCCCATCAGGAGGCATCCTGCATCCTACTGAATGCATGCACAGCCCACTGGACATAGCTCAGGGTGGAGATGTTCTGAGCCTAGAGCCTCATTCTGATTTACATCAAAACAGAAAGTAATTTTTATACTAACATACGCTGAATTTTCTAGGAATGGAATCACTGTATAAACTGAAGGAAGACTGCACTTTTCTTTGTTTTTAGAGACAGGATCTGGCTCTGTTGCTCAGGCTGGAGTGCAGATCACAGCTCACTCCCCGGAACTGCACTCCCTACCCAAGTGCAAGTGCCCAGCTCATATTGTGGGGAGGTGGTCAGGGCTCCAGAGCACTGGGCATCTCTGGGCAAGTACCTCCCTCCTGCTGTACCCCAGGCTCATCTGTTAAAGACCACCATGTTCCTGTCTGTTCACAGCTCACTGCAACCTTGAACTCCTGGGCTCAAGCGATCCTGCCACCTCGAGCTCCCAAATTACTGGGATTACAGGCATGAGCCACTGTGCCTGGCTGCACTTTGCTTTGTTCAGAACTTTACCAAAGGCTGTTCATCTCTCAAGAAAGCTCATCACAGTGACACCACTTGTGTCTTTGAATTGCTAACTCTGCACACCTGCATGAGCCGCCTTTGCAGCTGTCCTGCAAGGTGACTTAAATGCGCAGATACATGTAAGCCTTCAACACAGCACCTGACTTGGAGCATGTGCTATGTCTTTGCTGTTATAACTATCGTCACTATCATCCCATTTAAAGACACCCACTCTGACCACTTCACCATTTCTTCTAGAGGAGCTATGCCCAAGCGCTTCCATATCACAACACGTGTATTTTAAGTTACTTTCAGGCTGGGCGCGGTGGCTCACACCTGTAATCCTAGCGCTTTGGGAGGCCAAGGCAGGTGGGCTGCCTGAGCTCAGGAGTTCGAGAGCAGCGTGGGCAACATGGTGAAAACCTGTCTCTACTAAAATACAAAGAATTAGCTGGGCGTGGTGGTGTGTGCCTGTAGTCCTAGCTACTCGGGAGGCTGACACGTGAGAATTGCTTGAACCAGGGAGACAGAGATTGTAGTGAGCTGAGATAGCACCACTGTACTCCAGCCTGGGCAACAGAGCGAGACTCTGTCTCCAAAAAAAAAAAAAGTTACTTTCACTTCTACTTTATATTTCAGTTAGTGCACTAGGTTGATTTTTTTGCTTGTTTGGCTTAAACAGTCTAAATTTATTCTCTCATATTTCTAGAAGCTAGAAGTCCAAGATTAAGTTGTTGGCAGGGCTGGTTCTCTGAGGGCTGCGAGAAAGAATCTGTTCCATGCCTCTCCCCCAGCTTCTGGCAGTTTGCTGGCCATCTTTGGTATTCCTTGGCCAAAGATGCAACAATGTCCACAAAAGCATCACCCTGACCTCTGCCTACATCTTCACAGAGGCATTATACTGATTTTTTTTTTTTTTTTTGAGACAGCGTCTCTCTCTGTCACCTAGGCTGGAGGGCACTGGTGCATTCATACAATCACAGCTCCCTCAGCCTCGACCTCCTGGGCTCAAGCGATCCTCCCGCCTCATCCTTCCAAGTAGCTGGGACTACAGTGGCACAGCCCCATTCCCAGCTAATTTTTATTTTTTTTTTGTAGGCCAGGCACAATGGCTCATGCCTGTAATCCCAGCACTATGGGAAGCTGAGGTCGGTGGATTACCTGAGGTCAGGAGTTTGAGACCAGCCTGGCCAACATGGTAAAACTCCGTCTCTATGAAAAATACAAAAATTAGCCGGGTCTAGTGGCACATGCCTGTAATCCCAGCTACTCAGGAGGCAGAGGCAGGAGAATCACTTGAACATGGGAGGCAGAGGTTACAGTGAGTCGAGACTGTGCTACTGTACTCCAGCCTGGGCGACAGAGTGAGGCTCTGTCTAAAAAAAAAAAAAAATATATATATATATATATATATATAAAATTATTATTATTTTTTTTTGTAGAGACAGGGTCTTGCTGTATGGCCCAGGTTGGCCACAAGCAATCCTCTTGCCTCGGAATCCCAAAGGGCTATGATTACAGACATGAGTCACTGCACCTGGCCATTATATTGATTTTTTAAAAAAGGAGTGTGTAGATAGGTTATGCTATTGACATATTTAATTTCTGGACAGAAAAATTGCTGAATATTCATTATCATCAAGCTCATGCCCTCTAAACTGCCCTGATCAAGGTTACTGGTGACCTCCACATTCTAAATCCAATGGTCAGGGCTCAGCCCTGTTCTTACTGATCACTCTGTCCTCCGGAAAACGGTTTCTTGCGGTTCCCCTTCCCCAGCCCGGCTCCCTTCTCTTGTCTCCTCTGCTGTTTCCCTTTCCTCCAACTGACCTCTACACTTGGCACTTCAGGGCTGGATCCTCTGACCTCTTCCCTATCCACACTCACTCCTTGGCCCTTGGCCACGCTCATCGTTTTATTTACTTATTTATTTATTTATTTATTTACTTATTTATTGAGACACAGTCTTGCTCTGTCACCCAGGATGGAGTGCAGTGGCACAATTCCGGCTCACTGCAACTTCCACCTCCCGGCTTCAAGCAATTTTCCTGCCTCAGCCTCCTGAGTAGCTGGGATTGCAGGTGTCTGCCACCATGCCTAGCTAATTTTTGCATTTTTGGTAGAGATGGGGTTTCACCATGTTGGTCAGGCAGGTCTCCAACTCCTGACCTCAAGTGATCTGCCCACCTCGGCCTCCCAAAGTGCTGGGATTACAGGTGTGAGCCACCGCGCCCAGCCCAGCTCATGGCTTTCAATATCATCTCTTCACTGGTGACTCTTGCATTTTTATCTCCAGCCCAGGCCTGTCTCATGAAAACCAGACTCATTCACATCCCCAGCTGCCTCCCTGCCATCTCAAACTCACACGTCCAAAACCAAGGTCCCAGCTGCAACCTTCCAACTTCCCTGTCTCCATTCCCTGCTTTTACCCTGTCCACAGCCCTCTCCCCCAACTAGAAAGTAAGTTTCAGGAAGGCAGGGGCTTCTGTCTTATTTATGGCTGTATCCTCAGGGCAGAGCACAGTGCCTGGCCCAGAACAGGTGCCTGGTAACGTATTATTTGAATGAATAAATAAAAATTTGCACTGAGTTCTTGGGTGGAACACCACTCACTGCTCTATAGTTCCAAGACACAGTCTAAACACCACCTGTCATCTTCGTGAGTCTAACGTTCTGTGATTCTGAGGGCACTGTAGCACGGCCTGGCCCTGTCCCTGCCCCCTCCCGCCTCCCGTGACTCACTCTCGCTCCTTGAGCAGCACCTTCTGGGACTCATCCAGCCGTAGCCGCAGGGCAGTCAACTTGGAGGCCTCCTCCTCCGTGGCAGCTGTGTCCTCCCAGGGTAGCCGGCTGCGCTCCTGGCGGCCCGAGCTGCCCCGAGGGCCCCCGGCCCCCAGGCTGCGTGCCTCCCAGCAGTCCTCAGACTCCTCTGGCATGCTCTTCAGCAGGCTATCCACTAGCTCCAGTTCCTGCGGGGACCAAGGTGGAGGCTGGACCAGTGGCCGCCAAGCCAGGCCCTGGGTCTGAGATCAGCTTGATGGGTAACCTTGGGCAAGTCACACAGTGTCTCTGGGCCTCAGTTTCCTCTTCTGCTGCCTGCCTCTCCATCTCTGGAGAAGGAAGACACGCCCTGCTCTGGGCCTCCCCCTTCACCTCCTGGAGCTGCAGTGTGTCATCCGCCATGGTTCCCTGTATCCTAGAAGATTCCCCAGGAGAGGTGGTGAGCTCCCTGTCACTGGAAGTATGCAAACCTATGGTGGGGCACCGATGGGAACAAATGTTGAAGCAGGAATTCCTATAATGGCTTAAGCCTAGATTCCTTCCAAAGGAATTCTAGCTCTAAGATCTTGTTTTTTCAGGGGCAAACAGTAAGGCACAGGGAGACTGGTGACACGGGCAAGCAGTGCCTGTGAGGAGAGCCAGCTCCCAGACAGGAAGCAGTGAGAAATTAGGAACCCAGGGCCGAGCCCCCTTCCTCCCTGCCATCCTGCCCTTCTTCTCCGCCACTGCCCATCTCCAAGGCCTGTCTCTAACACAAACCCACAAGGACCACAGCCCCTGTTCCAGCTTCTCCCACAGCCTTTCCAGATGAGTCTGGGCCAGCCTCTTCCTGGCCCGGCCCTCGGTTTCCCTAGCTGGACTGGAGCCGTGGCCCTGAGGACTACCTGAGGAGTGAGAGCTACTCTTCTGTATCTCAGATTATTCAGGTAGAGGTGGCACCTGGTCCAAAGCCCCATTTTACGAATGGGGAACAGGGAGAGAGAGGACTTGTTCTGGGCCACAGCATGAAAAGGCTGAGCTGCAGAACAAACTCAGACTGCAAGCCTAGGGCTCCTGCCACTGCCCACAGCTCTCTGGCCTGTGACCGACAACTGGAATAAGGATAGGACAGGAACAGCATTGTGAGCAGTGAACACCACCTCCAAACACCAGGTCATCCCAGGGAAGAGGGGACTTCAGCCACAGGAGGCAGCAGTGCCCATGCTAGCCTACGGGATGGAGGGGGCTGGGCAGGAGAGAGGATGGGGCAGTCTTATCTGGAGGAGTTGGCCTGTCCAGGGACTGAGCTGGGGACAGAGCTGGGGAGCTGAGCTTGGACCTGCCCCTAGGTGGCTTTCTGGTAACAGGCCTGCTGGCTCAGGAGAGGGTGCCCTCTGCACCCACTGTTAATGCAGCAGCCATCCTGATTATTACCCTGGACTCTGGAGCCAGATTGTCCAGGTTCAAACCCCAGCAAGCTGTCGCCGGCTGGCAGGCATTGCTGCTGCTTTTTTTTTTTTTTTTTTTTTTTGAGATGGAGATTCACTCTCATTGCCCAGGCTGGAGTGCAATGGTGTGATCTCGGCTCACTGCAATCTCCACCTCCCGGGTTAAAGCAATTCTCCTGCCTCAACCTTCTGAGTAGCTGGGATTACAGGCGCCTGCCAGCATGCCCAACTAATTTTTGTGCTTTTAGTAGAGACGGGGTTTCACCATGTTGGCCAGGCTGGTCTTGAACTCTTAACCTCAGGTGATCCACCAGCTTTGGCCTCCCAAAGTGCTGGGATTACAGGCATGAGCCACCACGCCCAGCCCAGACCTTGCTTCTGAATCTCTCTGTGCCTCAGGATCCTCCCCATGGAGCAAATATCTTAGAGGGTTGCTGTGGGGGTTACCTAGATAACGCACATGCTCGGCTAAGTGCTGCGTGGGCGCCCAGTGAATGACGGCCGTTGCTATTACTGCCTTTTTCCAAACTCACCAGGCCCTCTCAGCCTCTAGACTTTTTGCACAGGCAGTTTCCATCAGCCGGAATGCCTTCGGGCACTTTTTTTCTTAATTTTTATTTTTTAGAGATGGAGTTGTTGCCCAGGCTGGAGTGCAGCAGTATAATCATATTTCACTGCAACCTCGACTTCCTGGGCTCAAGGGATCCTCCTGCCGCAGCCACAGCCTCCCAAGTAGCTGGTACTCCAGGTACGAGCCACGTCGTCCTGCCCTCCTGGCACTTTTCACAGCTAATTCCTACTCATTATTCTAGTCTCAGCTTGAATGTGACCTCTTCCAGGAAAGCTTCTGTGAAGCCTGCGTCAGGGACCTCCTCTGTGATCCCAGTGCCCTGATTTCTCCCACCGCTCAGCTCTGATTGAATCAATGGATTCAGCTCTGCTACGAATCAGCTAACTTCCAGGCAAGCTGCTGGATCCCTCTCCTGCTCAAAGGGGATGATTCCTTGGTTCTGTTGACTTCTCAGGTGTGGGAATGCAGGGATCACAGAACTTGGGATTCCCCACCCTGAGGTCTCCGGAAGGAAGATGATGTGAGGCCCCGCAAGGGTAGAACCCGACCTGGAGAAGTGAAACCTCCAGGAGGCCAGGCCTTTACTAGCTCGTTTCTGAGCCCACCAGCTCAGGCCAATCGGCCCCGCCCACTTCGAGACTAGAGCGCGAACGCCCTGCCTGCGCCGCGCACCTGGCTGCCTGGCGGCCTCTCGGACCCGACGTCACGCACTGGCTCGCGCTCCGCCTCCGGCTCCGGCTCCGGCTCCGGCTCCGGGCCGTCGCGCGTCTGGTCGGCGACCCCCCGGGCGCCCCTCAGCCGCGCCAGCTCCCGGCCCCGTGCCTCGCACTCGCCCTGCGCCTCCTGGCGCTCGCGCCGCGCGCCAGCCAGCTCCTTGGTGAGCGCGTCCAGGCGCTGGCGCAGCTGGCGCACCTCTTCGCGCGCGCGGTTGCGCTCAGCGCGCACCTTGCTCCATTTCTCGCGCCAATTGGCAGTGCAGTCCGACCACCAGCGCATGGTCTTCTCCATCTGCGCCGCCCGCGCCCGCGCCTCCTCCAGCTCCCGCAGCCGCAGCTCCTCGCGGCTCTCCCAGTCGCCGTCGGCCAGCAGCGCGGGCGCGGGGGGCAGGGGCAGTGCGGGCGGCGGCCCGGGCGAGGGCGTGCCGCTGGGCGGCAGGGAGTCGGCAGGCCCCATGCGCTCCGGCGACGGGCTGCCCAGGATGGTCAGGAGGCTGCCCTTGGACAGCTGCGGGGACTCGGCCAGCCGGGGGCTGGGCCCGTGGCTCATGGTGCGGCCGGGCGGGCCCTGGGCTCGAACTCGAGGCCGGGCTCAGGGGCGGCTCCGGGGACGCGCGGCGGACGCGATACAACTGTGCATGATGACGCCGTGCCCCGCTTCCCTCTGGGCCACCGGGCGGAGGACGCCTCCCCGGACCTACGGGAGAACACAACCGTTATTGGACTCTGACCACCGTCAGTCTGGAAGATCAGCCGCGCTAAGGCCCTGGCGGAGGGAACAGAACGGCCAAGGTGGGAGGAGCGAGTTCTGTTCCAGGAGCGTCCCAATGAGGCAGGATTGGTGGAGCAAGGGCCCGCAAAGGCCTCCTCAGTGGCCTCCAGACTCCCTGCTCCAATCCCTTCACGCAGCGGCGCTGATCTGAAACCTTGATCTGTTCTTTATTCTCCCGGTCCCGTCTCACACACTGATGGCTTATACTATACTACTATCCAACTTCCGCACGGGACCCAGGCGGGGGCACTGGGCTGGTGCCAGGAGTCCCCTCCCTGCCTTTTCCTGCACTGGGCTAACTCTTCTCATATTTAAGACTCTTCTGAAGACTTCCTCCTGGAAGCCCTCCTGGAGCATCTCAGGCCAGGTCCATCAGCCCCTTATGTGTCTCCATCACTGCACTAACTTACCCTGTCATTTGTGTGTCTGCTCTGTACCTTTAACCAAGGCTGTGAGAGTTTGCTGTGGTCCAGGACTGGGTCCTGGCCACTGTTTTAGTCCCAACACATGATGACAATGATATTTGTGGAGGGCAGACCACAAGCCAGGCACTGTGCCCAGGGCTTTAGGTGAACGATCTCATTTATTCCTTAAAGAGTGGAGGTGAAGAAAATGATTACCTCCATTTATGGTATCTATGAGTCCAAATTCAAACTCTAGTAAGGATTTGCTGAATGAATGCACGTGCTGGGGATGATGATGGAAACCAGTCCTCAGTTGGAAAGGGCTTCTGAGAGTGCAGAAGGATGTTCTCTCGCCTTCTCTGCCGGAACCACCCCTCCCTGTTACCCTGACTCACCGCAAACAGCTCTCTTGTTCTCTGTGTCTCACTTCAGCGTCCCCATCGCGCAGCACTGGGCTCTGCCATTTATGGGCCATGCCCCCCCCCTTAAATGAGAGGCATGTCCCTCTCTGTCCCCAGTCTCCCTCCACTGCGGCCTCTGTTGACTGCCACCCACCAACAGCCCCTTGGGACATCACACCTTTCCTTCCCCATTAGGCAGAGAGCCCTGGTCCACAGATCTTCACACCTGCCCCTAAGACCCACCCTTTCTGAGTGATCAGTGCACTGTCGGTGGGACTCTCGGCACTGGCTGTCCCCAAGGCTGCCTGGCAGCCCTCTATGTCCCCTCTCCACCCTCTTTCCAATCTCTTACCCACCTCATTCTCGGCAGATGATCTATCGTCATGTTTTGCAGTGAAAAAGGAAGCTGTCAAGCCCCACAGCCCCCTCCGCTCTGCCCCTGAGAGGACAGAGGGGTTCTCCTTCCTTGAGCCGAAGGCCTCCCTCCTGTCAGTCCCACCCTAGCCAGTGACGTCCTCTCCAGGGGTCTTACCTGTGCTGAAGTGTCTCCTGACACCTTCTCCCCTCCCCTGGCACCTCCCTTTTAAGGCCCTTCCAAAGTGGTCCACACTCGCTGTCTCCACTCCGTCTATCTCCTTGGTGCTCTGTCACCCGGCCACCTGTGCCAGGCTGGTTTCCAGTCCCCTGTGACAGTGTGCCCTCTGGACCCACCATGGCACCTGCTTCCCTGCCTCACTTGCTTCCAGGTCTTCCTCTCCAGGTTTCCCCTCCTCTCCAGCTGCTCGTCAGCCTCCCAGGTGAACCCCCAGGGCTTATCCCTCGAGTGCGGCTGTCATCGGGCCCTGGGCCCCCTTCTCCTCTCACGCTATCCCTGCCCGAGCCATCTCGCTATGTCCCCAACTCCAAGTCTCTCTCCAGCCCAGGTTGCCCTCAGAGCCTCCCATACCTCCAGCCGGATGCCTGATAGAGGACTTAGGTTCATCTTGGTCAAAATAGAACTTGCTGCCTCCATTCCCCCCGTGACCAGCTCCGCCTGGGTGCTCCTCCGGGAGAAGGCACTTCCTCACTCCTTCCAGAGAAGGCACTTCCTCATTCCTTCCAGCTTTGGGGGCACCCTGAAATCTGCCTTCTCTCCTCCCCCACCCACCGCCAAACCTTGTCAGTCTATCTGCTGTGCATCTACCTTCCATCCACCTTCTTTGTCCACAGTCACTAACCTGTCAGGGTCCACACCACCTTCACTCACCTGGGCAACAGTACCCACACCCACCTCCCTGCCCATCATGCACTTTCACCTCCTTCAAATCCATTCTCAACAGCAACAGCCAGAGTGAGTTCTTATAAGAACCTGACCACTCTGGTGACCCCTCCCTGTGTCATTACCAATACTGATTCCTCCCTAGCCTCAATTCTAAGGTTACTCCCTCTAGGACTCAACTCCAAATACTCTCCAATCCCAGCAGGAGCCGCAAGCCACTGATCCCACCACTGCACTGCCCACTCTCATGTCCCTCTCCTTCCCAGCTCACCTTCTGTGCTCCTAATCTCTCCCTTGCCAGCACCCTCCGTGCCCGAGGCCCCTCCTGTTCTAGCCTCTCTTGGCAAACGCCAACCCTGTTCCCTCCACTGCTTTGCCCACTCTTACCTTCAACTATGGGCATTGGAGGTTTACACCACCACATGGAGCAGTATTTTTTAAAACTCTGACATTTTGTCAAGGTTCCTCCGTGCTGCTCAGCGATCCCACTGCATTTCTTTAGGCCATTTGCTGTTTGTTTATTGTCTGTCTGCCTTCACCATGCATGAGGTCTAGGCCCAGCTCTGACACCAACCTCATGTAAGCCACTGTCCCTTTCTGGGCCTCAGTTTCCCCATGTGTAGAAGGGGGGACGTGTGAGAGAGACCAGTGCTTCTTCATCAGGGTGTCCTTCAGATTCACCCGGACACTTGGCCCTATACCTGAGAGTCATGTTTGGTAGGTGTGGAGCTTGGAATTTGCATGTTAATAGTCTGGGATATTTGAGTATTTGGCGATGCTTTCTTACTACCCACAGTTCCATAAACACAACATGTACATCCCAACCCTGATAACATCTGTGTCACGCACCCAGACACAGCCATACAGATCCAGGCTCTGGTTCCATGTACACCACTGACACCCCGGGAGATCCCTAGCAGGCTGTGCCTCTGTGACCCAGTCTCTCCGCCTGTTCAGTGAGCTGGCTGGCCTTGATGCCCGTGTGCATTCACAAACATCTGTGCACACACAGACATGCAATCCCATGCACAGATGCAAAGACCCAGGGGCAGACATACATATGCTCAGATGGACCGATAGGCACACACGACGACACGGGTGCATGGAGAGACATTCGCCTGTAGACACAGACACGCCTGAAGACACACACATGCCAGCACACTGACACACAGGTACACGGACATGCAAGAAGACATGCTCATCTCCAAGTGAAGCAGATACACACACACACACACACACACACACACAGGCAGACACACGCACTCCTCATTTTCCTGGCCTAGCTCCACATAGAGAAGCTCTTGGAAAAGAAAAACAATGTGAGAGCCTGTGGGGGAGGGGAGGAGGAGGAGGAGGCAGGAAACCCAAATGCCAGCCGGCAGCTGTGCTGGGTATGGGGGCCCGGGCCCTGTCTGCTGGGCCCTTCCCGCAGCCACTGAACTAGGAGCCTGGCAGGGAGGGGGCCACTGCCACATCCTCCCTGCCTCTGGGAGCTGCCAGGCCTGGCACAGGGCTTGGCCCGTAGAGGGCCACTGGCTCCTTCCAGGAATCCAAGCCTGTTGGGCAGGGCCAGGGCAGGCACCACCCAGGTCTCTAATGGCTTCCAGGCACCCATGCTAAAGGCAGAGATGGGGGCTCCAGACTCAGCTCATTCTCCTTCCCAGTGGCCTGGCCAGGCCCCTCCTAGGGGCTGAGGGAGAAGGAAGGGGCACAGCAGGAGCAGGGAGGTTTTGGAACAGCACTCCCACCTTTGCACTTCAGGCCCAGGGTCCCCTGGAGCGGGTGTGTGGGAAGGGGTGGGGGTCGGGGTCCTCAGGGGAATTTTCTGGAGAAGCCCACCCTGCCCCCAGCAACACCAGGAATCCTGCCCTCCCACATAGACCCAAGGGCAGCCAGACCCTGCCTAGCAACGCCTCCCCCCACCCTGCCCCACTCATACAGTACAGCCCTGGGGACACACACTCACATACAGCCCCAGTAATGCACACACACACAGCCCCAGGGACCCGCACTCACACACAGCCCCAGTAACGCTCACACTCACACATGGCCCCAGGGACCTGCACTCACACACAGTCCCAGTAACGCGCACACTCACACACACACAGCTCCAGTAATGCACACACTCACACGCAGCCCCAGTAACCTGCACACTCACACTCACACACAGCCCTGGTAACGCACACACTCACTGAGGGGCAGTAGCAGCGCAACACACAGCCCTGGTAACGCACACACTCACTGAGGGGCAGTAGCAGCGCAACACACAGCCCTGGTAACGCACACACTCACTGAGGGGCAGTAGCAGCGCAACACACAGCCCTGGTAACGCACACACTCACTGAGGGGCAGTAGCAGTGCAGAGCATGGCTCACAGTCGTGGAGATGCCCCAGCTGCTGTGCCCGCCGCTTCCACCAGGCTCAGTGCCCTCTTGCCATGGGGTGTCTATGTGCGTGGGGCGTGGCCTCCTGTTCCCTTGGCATCACTGCCACACCAAGGGGCAGGTCAGGGTGGGACCAGCCACCACAGGCCCTGGGGAGCCTTTGCTACCCCACCCTCCGTTGTCCTGCCTCCCAACAGCCAGACGGGTCTATTACTGCTTTAAGTCTCTGGGTTTGTATTCCAAATGCCCATGTCCCAGCCTCCAAAACCCCCACCCATCTTCAAGTTCAGCTGCCACCAACTCCAGGAAATGCCTTGATCTCCCCATCCCCACCCCCACCTGGGGACCACAGCCCTACAACCTCCCACAGCCAGGCCTGGCAAGCTGCCATCTCTCTTCTGGCAGTACAGGCTTCCCCCATCCAGATGGGACACTTGTGCCACTTAGAGCTTCCATCAGGGCTCCTGAACCCCAGCCCCACAGCTGTGCTCACTGGTAGCTCACTCCAGGACAGAAACAGGAATATTTTGATCTGACACTTGCTGCAGGCTAGGCCCTCATCAGCCCTGCCCACAGAAAGTGACCCAGTGGTTCCTGTTGCTTGTGGACTTGTCTGGAATATCTCTCCTTCCTTCATCAGCAAACTCCTACACATCCTTCAAAACCCACCTCCAGTGTCCCCTCCCCTGGGAAGCATTCTCTAACCTCTCTGCACAGAGTATGCTCCGAAAGCACCAGGCACCTCCCTGTTCTACAGCAAAGGCCTTACTTTGAAGTCCATGAGCGAGGGCATCAGCACAGGGCCCAGCATACAGCAGATGTATGATGGATGGAAGGTACCCCTAAGAAGGTGGTACCACTCTTAGGGGTACCCTTGTGACCATGCAGAGTTTGGAAAGGTTGAGTCATGCTAAGGATCAGGAGTCAGTCCGTGGCCAGGCTCTGAGACAGGTAGGTATCTGAGCCTGTCTGTGGCCAGGGTTGGAGTAAGAGGTCATCTCACGGCCAGGTCGGCTGTCCCACCTTTTACCTGGGGAAGCCTAATTGACCCACCAGGGAACAACGTTGTGTTTTGTCCTCAGCATGTTTGGATGGGTCTCTCCGTATCAGTGAGAGGAATGAGCAATGCCAAGGCCTGGACAGGGGCCAGCTGAAGGGATGGGGAGCCCAGTGCCCCAACCCCTTCCCCCAGCTCTGAAACCCTGTAGATCCTCCCAGAGCCTTTCAGGTAGGGCCCTGGGACAAGCCCATGGCCACAGGCCTGGCTGCGGACAGAAAGCAGAGCCCAGTGGGAAACCACAGAGGACAGCCTGATTGAATAAGTGCAGGGCCCAAGGCTGGTCAGCCCACAGACTGCGGGCACCTGTCCCTGTGACCTGCTGCCCAGGCTCCAGCTGCAGGACCTCTGGGGGGAGCTGGCTGGCGGGAAAGGAAGGGATGGAGGCTAGGCCTCCAGGCTGGACCTGAGCCCAGGGGTAGGCACCCCTGGCCTGTTACCAGGTACCCCCATCTTAGACTGAGGAGCCAGAGACAGCCTGGATCATTGATTTGAACTCCTTTCTTTACATATGGACCAACTGAGGCCCAGAGGGACAGCTACGTGTCTGTGTCCACACCACAGACCAGCAGCAAGACGAGGGTAGGGAGCTGGAGATGGGATGCCTCCTCTTCTGGATCTTAGCCACCTGAGGGGCACAATGCCCCCGGGAGCACCTACACGATGGGGTCTGCAGGCACCAGGCCAAGTGGATACGCACAGCTGGGATGGTGGGGTGAACCTTCATGGGGACCCACCCCAACCCCAGCCCCACCCCTCTCGGCAACACCGTGAACTCTTCACTCTTGTACAGCAGACATCCCGCTAGTCCCAGCTCCATCACTGATATGCTGTGTGATATCTGCAAGTCCCTGCCCTCTCTGGGCCTCAGTTTCCCTACCTACAGGATGGGGAGAGGCACTAAAAAGATTCCTGAACGCTCTAACAGGTGGGCAGATCTCGCGAACCCAAACCAATCCAACCCCTACAGGAGCCCTGGGAAAGCGGGGGTGGGAAGGTGGACACCACCCCCACCTAAGGTACAGAAACTGAAGCCCCAGCCCTGCGTCGCCTTAGTCCTCACTTAGTCGCCCCCAAGCCGCTGGCCCTGCGAACCGCCCCTCTCCCCCTAGCGGCGGGCGGAGGGTGGAGGGGGTTCCCGGCCCGCGCCGCGCGGTCCCGCCCGCCCCACCGCGTGGCCCCCATTGGCAGCCGCCGCGGCTCTGGGCAGGGCGCCGTGCTCTGATTGGCCAGCACCGCCCGTCCATCCCGCATTCGCCATGGCGACCACGTTGGGTCCCCCGGGAGAGTTCCAAATTCCGTCCCCGCCCGCCGCCCCCTCCCGTCCGGCCCGAGCCGCGGCATTCCGGAGGCGCCTCCCCTCCCCCATCTCCCCGCGGCCCCTCCCCACCGGAGACCTGGGGTTCCGGGGGGCGAGGGAGGCCGGGGAGGGATCTGGAAAGTTCTGCTCTGAGTTCGGGGGTTGCCGCGGGCGCCCCGACTGTGTCTGCTCCTCTAGCACGCCCCACAACTTAACCCCTTCCTTCCCGCTGAAGGCGCGCAGCCTGGAGCGAGTTCCCGGGCCGCCGTGGCCTGCCGCCCCCTGGCCTGCCGCCCCCGCTCACCTCGGGCCGGGACCTGCGGGCTCCGGACGTCCGAGCCGCTGCGGCAGGGTGGAGCGGGCACGGTGCAGCTGCGACCGCCGCCAGAGGGGCCGAGGGAGGGCCGCGGAGTCTCCTCCCTCCCGCGGGGAGGGGAAGCAGGGGGAGCGGCGGGGCCCCCGAAGCGGTCGCAGGCTGCGGCCCCGCTGTGACCCCGGCCGGCCGAGCTGCTGGGGTGGGGGCTCCAGCCTAACTTCGGGGCGAGGGGTGCGGGCCGGGGCGGTGGGCTCTGCTGCAGAGCGGGCCGGACCCCGACGGAGGCCCCACCCCCGTGAGGGGCCGAGAGTGGCGGGGGGGTGCTCGGCTTTCTTGGTTCAGGTTTCCTCAGCGCCAGCTACGTACGAGGCGCCCCCCGCAGAAACGGCCACCGCGGGTCCCAGCTCGGCACGTGGGGCGAGCTTACCAAGTCTTCACTGTTGTTACCTGCATTTTTCTCTGGGCCAGCTCTGCCACCGAGTGGAAGTGGGCCAACAAGTCTGTGCCCATCGGGCCTCAGTTTCTCTTTCTGTACAACAAAAGGGTTGACGAAAGCAACCTCGCGCTTGTTAAGAGGTGGGAGGCGCGGGGAGCACTCGGCCCGGCGGGCGGAGACTTTTCTTTGCATTGCGATGGTGGTTGGCAGGCCCTGGGGAATTACGGTAATGCGCCTTCGGGGGCGCCCAGCTGTTTTGGGGCTTTCTCTCTATTGGGGGTAGGGTGTTTGTGGTCTTGACTGGAAAGCCGGGACAGGCGTCTGGAGGACTCCCCGCCACATCCTGTACCCTGGAAGGCCCCCGAGGTGAATCTATTTAAAAGAAGACCAGAAATTCACCAAGATGGTGGGGAAAACCTGGCCTGATTGGGATTTTACCTAGAAAAAGAAGCTAAATATTACGAAGATAAATTAGTTTTACCCCATGATTAATGGAGTTTAGATTATGATTGCAACCACGCACGCCTTAAAATGAACCAAGAATGAATCAGATGTTAACACTGGAAGTCTTACTTTTTCTTGTAATAGTTGAGTATGTAGCATCCTTCCCTTCTGAACTGGTTTTTGCAGTAAGAGATTCATTTTTGCAAAAATATTTGAGAGCTTCCTCAAACTCAAGGATCACTCTGAATCTTTTGATAGTCCAGTGCCTTTTTTCGGGTCTGGGTCACTTCCCTTGCAGACGTTCCCTTTCTCTGTGGGCAGCGGCTGTTCCATTTCTCCTGCTTTGCTTCCACCAACTTCATGAAATCCCATACTTTGCAAGACTGGCAGTTTCACTTGTCGATTCATTTGCTTTGTGTTTGTTATGCGTGGCTGAATGTTGACAGCGTCTGTTCACCAGCCAGAGATAGATAGGGGATGTATGTGGGGTTTGAGTACTCAGAGGACAAGGGCATCCACATTTTACAGCTGAGGAGATGAAGGCTCAGAGAGGCTCTTGGCTCAGACTTGCACAAGGTCCTACAGCCAGTAACAGCCTTGGATCAAGAGCCCAGAGGTCTTGCCCAGAGTTTTTGGAGGTGGAAATGGGGCTGGGGAAGGTGGTGGAGACTGAGTTGATGGTGCACCTGAACTCCAGCTATAATCTCATCACTATCAGGCCTTCTCTCCTTGGGGAGAAGCAATAAATATTGTCCTGAGGATGTCCTTTGCAGGGGCTAGGGTGGGGTGACGTGACCCACCCGATCGTAGAACCAAAGTAGGTGCTGGCCACAGGTTTTAGCAGCTCGTATGATGTTATCTTAGTTACCTAGGGGCTGGGTGTTATTACCACCCTCTCATAATGAGAAAAGTGAAGATCAGAAATGACTGGACTGGGCACGGCGGATCACACTTGTAATCCCAGTGCTTTGGGAAGCCAAAGTGGGAGGATTGCCTGAGGCCAGGAGTTCAAGACCAGCGTGGGAACATAAGGACACTCTGTCTCTACCAAAAGATAAAAAGTTTAGACAGGTGTGGTGGTACGCACCTGTAGCCCCAGCTAACTTGAGTGGCAGAGGCCAGAGGATCGTCTTGAGTAACTGGCCCGGGGTCACCCTATGAGATGTCAGATCCCAGATCTGACTGTTTCAATTTTACTGTAGTTCTCTTTCTAGAACGACACCCCCAGGCGCCTCTCTGAATGCAAGGCTAATCTGGAGGTCAGCCTCCCCAGTGGTCTCGGCAGGGTTTCTCTCTGGCAGCCTGTCCCACTCAGCTCAGGACAGTCAGGTTTTTGAGGCATGTGTCAATATTTCCCACACTTCAACAGTTCTCTTTTCCTGTGTTACTGCCACCACTTTTTGCCACTAACACATGACAATCATGCCCTTATTTACCTAGCATTTTTCTTTAAATCATTTCACTTTGTAGGATCTACATGTATCTTAAAGGCTATTTCATATAGCTAAGTAAATAGAAAATTTGTATAACTTGCCACAAATAGAAAAAAATCATAAAAATAAATAGTATGCAAGTGAAACAATGTTAGTAAAGTCTAGCTAGAAACATTCTCTTTGTTAAGAAGGGGCATCATTTCTACACCCATGTTCATTGTAGCATTATTCAAAATAGCTGAAAGGTGGAAGTAACTCAAGTGTCCATCAACAGATGGATGAACAAAATATAATATGTATTATACACATAGTGGAATGTGATTCAACCTTTAAAAGGAATGAGAGTCTGACACACTAAAACACGGAGGAAACTTGAAGACGTCATGCTAAGTGAAATGAGCCAGTCACGCAAGGACAAAGACTGTGTGATTCTACTAAGATGAGGTACTTAGAGTGGTCAAATTCGAGAGACAGAAAATAGAACGGTGATTGCCAAGGGCTTGGGGGAGTACAGAACGGGAAGTTCTGTTTCATGGGTATGGAGTTTCAGTTTGAGAATATGAAAAATGTTTTGGACATGGGATGTGGTGATGTTTGCATGACAGTGTGAAGGTACATAATGCCATTGCACTGTACCTTTTTTTTTTTTTTTTTGAGACAGGGTCTCACTCTGTCACCCAGGCTGGAGTGCAATGGTTCGAACACAGCTCTCTGCAGCCTCGACCTCCTGGGCTCAAGCGGTCCTCCCACCTCAGCCTCCTGAGTAGGTGGATCTACAGGGGCACATTACCATGACCAACTAATTTTTTTTTTTTTTGTAGAGACAGGGTCCGCTATGTTTCCCAGGCTGGTCTCGAACTCCTGGGCTCAAGTAGTCCTACCACTAGGGCTTTGTCCAAAGTGTTGGGATTATAGGCGTGAGTCACCCCATCTGGCCTGAATCTACACTTAAAAATGCTTAAAATGGTAGCTTTTGTTACATATATGTGTGTGTGTGTGTGTGTGTGTGTGTATATCTTACCACAATAAAACATTTAAAAGTCAGACGTCCTGTTTTGAAGTCTAATAAAAGATTGAAAAATGGGGAAAAATAAGGGACATAGTCTGTGTTAGACAGGGGTTAAAACAGTTTAGCCCTCGGCGGGGCACGGTGGCTCATGCCTGTAATCCCAGCACTTTGGGAGGCAAAGGCGAGTGGATCACTTGACTTGTCAAGAGATCGAGACCATCCTGGCCAACATGGTGAAACCCCATCTCTACTAAAAATACAAAAATTAGCTGGGCGTGGTGGCGTGCACCTGTAGTCCCAGCTACTTGGGAGGCTGAGGCAGGAGAATAGCCCGAACCCGGGAGGCAGAGGTAGCAGTGAGCCGAGATTGCATCACTGCACTCCAGCCTGGTGACAGAGTGAGGCTCTGTCTCAAACAAACAAACAAAAAACAAAAGAAACAGTTTAGCTCTAAGCTGAGGCTTTTGCTGTACACAACCAAGATTGAAAAAGATGTGTAAATGACTTTTTTTGCATTGTGACTCAGTTTATCTAAAGTCCTGTCGGGGTCCCACCTACAGTTTCTTGCAGGCTACTCACCACAGTAAGTAGCCCCCATATGGGGAGACACTTTACTGGGATGGTATGTGGCCTCCTCCCTGCCTGGGGGCCTGAGAGGAGACTGGCAGGCTTCCCACTGCTCAAGCATCCAGAGTGTTTTGTAGAGGAGCAGGAGGCAGAGAAGCCTTCCTGGAGGAGGCAGGATCCAGTGAAGCCGTGATGGGTGGAGAGGAGCTGGAGGGCTTCCCAGGTACATGTGTGGGACCACAGCTGGGACCGAGCAGGGAGGTGGGTATTAATATGGCAAGCACAATCAGACTGGGTGGCAGTGGAAGTTGGACAGGGTTAGACTGTGAAGGCAATGGGGAGCCACCACTGGTTTTTTGTTTGTTTGTTTGTTTTGTTTTTGAGGTGGAGTCTCACTCTGTTGCCCAAGCTGGAATGCAGTGGTGCGATCTCGGCTCACTGCAACCTCCACCTCCCAGGTTTAAGCAATTCTTGTGCCTCAGTCTCTGGAGTACCTAGAATTACAAGCGTATGCCACCACACCTGGCTGATTTTTGTATTTTTAGTAGAGACGGGGTTTTGCCATGTTGCCTAGGCTGGTCTCAAACTCCTAGCCTTAAGTAATCCGCCTGCCTCCACCTCCCAAAGTGCTGGGATTACAGGCCTGAGTCACCGCACCCAGCCTCACCACTGGCGTTTGAGCAGGAGAGTATCTTGGTAGTGAGTTTCAGGATCAGGAGTGCAGGGCTAAGTAACAGGCACTAACTTAGCCCCCAACTGAAGCAAGGCACAGTGAGGCTGGTACAGACCCAGGCTGGAAAATAGAGGGGCTGTGGGGTAGGCAGGGACTCCTCCTGAGCCCTAAGAATAGCCACTTGGGCTCACATTCAGCATGAGGAAGGAGGAGGTTGGCATGGCAATCCTAGAGGTAGCTGGGTGACCTCGGAAAGGAAGAGCCTGGAGGTCAAGGTCTGGATCCTGATCAAAGAAAACCGAAGTGCAAAGAAGGGCCAAGGCTTGCCCAAGTCACCCAGAGGGAGTGTAGCCCAGGAGTCAGGACACAGGTGCACTGGTGTCCCTGCAAAGCCTTCACCGTGCAGCTGGGGTGGGGATCTGGCTGCCCTCCAAGGAGCAGCTCCCTCCTGCTTCAGCAGAGGCCATTTGTACTTCCTGAGAGCTGTGCTTGGGCTGATGCAGGAAGGGCCCCAGTGAGGCAGAGAGGAGGGAGACTGTGTTAGGACCTGTCTGGTTTCTCCCTTTTGCTGCCTCCCCATCTTTCCCCCAGGGCTGGAAGAGCACATTCCTGAGTCAGTTTTCCCAGGAGTCTGGATGAGGCCCAGGCAAGAGAGAGCACCGTCTCCCCATTACCAACACTCTCTCTCTATCCCCCACACACACCTCTTTGCTTTCTCTTAGAGCTCTTCAGAGGCTATGGCTGATGCAGGACAGGCCTATCCAGATGCCTGGCTCAAGGAGAAGCTGGCCAGCTTTCCAGCTCCACGTTTTCTGGGCTCTGTGGCCAGGAAGGCCCCTCTCCACCATGCTCTGCCACTTGGCAACTCTGGGCCAGGCCCTGGTCCTCTCTGGGCTTCAGGTCCCTCATCTGTGAAATATGATGGCTTCATAGAGCACTTCCAGTGACTTTGCCAGCCTTACCTTTTGTAAGCCCCACACTGCCCTGCAAGGTGGTACTGTCGTTATCTCCATTTTACAGAGGGCAAACAGGCTCAGAGAGCACGGGTGGCCTGCCCCAAGTCACCCACCCAGTAAGTGGTGGGCTTGGTACTTGAACCCAGGCAGTCTGACCCAGCTCCTGCCTGAGGTCTTTGCCATCACCAATATGCCATCAATTGTCAGGTCAGGCAGGGATCATTTTCCCTTTTCTATAGATGGGAAAACTGAGACCCAGAGGGGCAACATATCTTGCCCAAGGATGCAGAGCTCAGGTGGGTCTTGAGCACTGCATAAGGCCATGTTACCATGTCCTTGAGCACCTCCACAGAGGAGCAGCCACCCCAGGAAGTGGCTGCAGACTCTACGGGGTGATACCCTCAAAGGGTGAGCAGGGCATGACCACCAGCTCGAAGGAAGCAAAGAGGCTGCTGCTGGTGAAAGAAGAAGTGAAGTGAGAGTGTGGTGCCTGGGCTTGGGGCGAAGGGAGCAGAGAGAAATGCAGTGGGGGTGCAGGTGTGGCGTGAAGGGAGAGGCCACCCACAGATGCCTCCCGACTTCCCCTTCTTCCTGCAGAAGCAACAAGACAGCAGCTGAGACGGCAGCTTCTCAGGTCAGCCTCCTCCGGGCCTCTCCCCACTCTCCCCTGCCCAGTTCTCTGTCCTTATCCACAGGCCCCTCAGTGGGCACTGGGCATACCCATGTCCAGGTGGGCACAGGCCTGGTGACATCCTGGTGAGCAAGCTGGGGACCCACCCTCCTTCCCTTTCTGGTTGGCAGCTCCACATCTGGGGGAATGTAGAGATCTATGCTTTTGGAAGGAGGGGCAATTTAAATTAAGAAGTGGTTACGCATGAGTCTCGAATCTTAGCTTCCCCACAAGGTCTGGGACAAGTGAAGAGAGGTTTCTTTTCTGGACCTCAGTTTCTCATCTGTAAAATGGGGTGAGTCTGGGAACCTGCACCTTGGATGGCTGTCAGGGGCTCAGTAGAGGACCTGGCACACAGTTTGTGCTTGGCAGTCTGGAACAGGTGCAGCTCCTTTCAGAGTGACCTGGATTGGATCCTGGGGACAGCATGTCTCGGGGAAATGGCCCTGCTGCTGGCTTGGTCACAGACTTCCTGTTGGGCTCCAGGGTGGCCTCTCTTTCCCAACCTGTGAAATAGGGTTACTATAGCGTTTCTTAGGGCTTTTTCTTTTTCTTTTTTTTTTTTGAGATGGAATCTTGCTTTGTTGCCCAGGCTGGAGTGCAGTGGTGCGATCTCAGCTCACTGCAACCTCCACCTCCCAGTTTCAAGCGATTCTCCTGCCTTAGCCTCCTGAGTAGCTGGGATTACAGGCACCAGCCAGCATGCCTGGCTAATTTTCGTAATTTTAGTAGAGGCGGGGTTTCACCACGTTGGTCAGGCTGGTCTCGAACTCCTGATCTCAGGTGATCCACCTGCCTTGGCCTCCCAAAGTGCTGGGATTACAGGCGTGAGCCACCGTGCCTGGCCTCTTAGGGCTTTTTTGCAGAGACCACAGGTTGATTGATTCCTCACCCAGGCCAGGAGCAGGGGCTCTAGACTGGTTGGCAGGGGCAGGTGGGGCTGTGTGCGGAGAATGGCTGGCTCACTAGGCCCTCGTGCTGCTGGGGAGAGGTGGGCTTCAGGGGTGCATGGTCAGCTGCAGGGAGGAAGGCAGGGATTCCCAAGCCTTGTGCTCAGATGTATTCCTGGCCAAGGACTTTGATCAGAGCCCTGGGCCTGGCTCGGGGCCTGATTCCCAGGAGAGGATCAGGGAGATTGTTGTTTGAATTTCTCTTTCTGGGAAATAGATTTCCTTGGCCTCATTTTACAGATGAGAAAACCTGAGACACAGAGAGGTCAGGTGCCTTGCCCAGTGTCACACAGCCTAGGCACTGAATATTGGAACTGGTTATCAAATTCTCATCTTCCAAAGGCTCTGTCCTGTGCTCCACAGCTCCTCATTTCTCTATTGGCCTAAATAGAGTCTTACTTGTCTACACAGCAACTCAGCTGCCCAAGCATCTTTGGGAGGCTGCAGTGTGCAGGGGGTAGCGCCCTGGACCCTGGAGGCCTGGGTTTGAGTCCCAGCTTGCCCACTGGCCTGCTGTAGAACCTCAAGCAGACTCCTCTTACGCAGTATTCGGTTTCCCCACCATCAACTGGAACCATCCTGGAAGTCAGGTAAGGGATTGCTGTTTCCTAGAAGGCCACAAATAATGGATTGCAGGGTGGAAAATGAAATGGCTCAGCGCATGGGGGGATGGTGCATGGTGACCTCTCTGAAGGGATGTGGAGGGGAATTTGGGGGTTGCAAGCAGAAGTGAAGACCGTGGTTTGCTCCTGGGAAAGGGGGTGGAAACCACAGCTTCTATCTGGAGTGCCTGGGGGAGGTATCACTTCTGCTTTGGCCTCAATTTCTTCAGTTGTGTGATAGGGTCAGGCTCTTCTTCCCTCAGTGCCTGCCTGGAACCAGTGTGGGTAAGAGCCTGGTCTTACACCCTGCAGGTCAAATCCATCTATCTATCTGGGCCTCAGTTTCACCAACAGTATAGTGAAGGGGTGGACAAGTTGGCCCAAGATCCTTTCTGTGCTGTCAGGTCCTCCACTACTGGGCCTGAGTTATCTCTCCTGAATGATTTCCTTCAGTAGCTTCTTTTGCCTCCCCATACCTTTTTGGTTTTTTTTGTTTGTTTGTTTGTTTTGTTTTTGAGACAGTCTCACTCTGTCACCCAGGCTGGAGTGCAGTGTCACAATCACGGCTCCCAGGCTCAAGTAATCCTCCCATCTCAGCCTCCCGAGTAGCTGGGACCACAGGCTCATGCCACCATGCTGGGTTAGGTTTTTTAATGTTTAATTTTGTAGAGATGGGGTCTCCCTATGTTACTCTGGCTGGTCTCAAACTCCTGGGCTCAAGTGATCCTCCTGCTTTAGCCTCCCAAAGTGCTGGGATTAAGGCATGAGCCACTGGACCTTGCTCCCCCAAATCTTGTCCCTTGTCTTTTCTCTGAGGTTCTGAGAGGGTAAGTAAATAACACAGCCAAACAAATAACCACATAACCAAATAAATAAGAACCCAGTTGTCTGTGACTCAAGAGTCTCTATTTCATATTAAAAATAAATATATATATTAAAAAAATTCATGTTAAGAAAAATGGGTGACCACTTGGAGAAAAAATGAAATTGGATTTATATTTCCCAGTACATCCCAGTGACAATGCAAATGGACTGGAGATTTCAATTTGAAAAATGAATCTATAAAAATACTGGAAGAAACAGGCAAATTCCTTCATGACACTGGAGTGGAGACTGGGCTTGATGGCTTCCTCCTGTGATCCCAGCTCTTTGAGAGGCTGAGGCGGGAGGATCGCTTGAGCCCAGGTGTTGGAGACCAGCCTGGGCAACATGCTGAAACCACGTCTCTACAATAGCTGGGCTTGGATGTGCCAGTTGATACAAAAGTGCCCCAGTTGATACAATAAGTTGCATACTCTACATACTATTCTGCATTTTGCATTTTCACTTGAAAATACGTCTTGGAGAGCTTTCCATGTCAATAAGAGGAGAGCTTCCACTTTTTCGTCTGCATATTCTAATGTTGTAGGAATAAGTTACAGTTTATTTAATTAGTCCCCTGTTCATAGATATTTGTGCTGGTTCTAGTTATTTGCTCTAACAAACAATGTAGCTGTGCTTATATTATTTCTCACATGTGCGAGTTCACCATTTATTTATTTTTATTTTTTGAGATGGAGTCTTGCTCTGTCACCCAGGCTGGAGTGCAGTGATGTGATCTCTGCTCACTGCAACCTCTGCCTCCTGGGTTCAAACGATTCTCCTGGCTCAGCCTCCCGGGTAGCTGGGATTACAGGCACGCTCCACTGCGCCCGGCTAATTTTTGTATTTTTAGTAGAGACAGAGTTTCACCATGTTGGCCAGGCTGGTCTTGAACTCCTGACCTCAGGTGAGCCTCCTGCCTTGGCCTCCCAAAGTGCTGGGATTACAGGTGTGAGCCACCATGCCTGGCTCTATTTATTTATTTTTGATACAGGGTCTCATTCTGTCACACAAGCTGGAGTGCAGTGGCACCATCATAGCTCACTGCAGCCTCAAACTCCTGGGCTCACGTGATCCTCTCACCTCAGCCTCCCAAGCAGCTGAAACTACTGGGTGCATGGCACCATGCTCAGCTAATGTTTCTGATTTTTAGTAGACACAAGATCTTGCTATGTTGCTCAGGCTGGTCTCAAATTCCTGAGCTCAAATGATCCTCCTGCCTGGGCCTACCAAAGCGCTGAGATTACAGGTGTGAGCTACCACGCCCCGCCATTTGCCCATTTTTATATTGGGTTAGACTTTTCCTTATCAATTTCTAGAAACTTTTACATAATAGGAAAATCAGCTCTTGTCTATTATACATATATAAAACTATTATATGCAAATATTTTTCCTAATTTGTCATTTGTCTGTTAACATTACATATGGCCTTCTTTTGGCCAGGTAGAAGTGTCTTTTTAAATAATTTTTATGTAATAAAATGTATCTGTATTTTCTCTTTTAGCTTCTGGATTTTGAGTCATAGCTAGAAAAACCTTCCCCACTCCAATGTTTTCTTATTTGGTTTCTGTTTTTTGTTTTTGAGACAGGGTTTTGATCTGTCACCCAGGCTGGAGTACAGTGGCACAATCATAGCTCACTGCAGCCTCAACCTCTCGGGCTCAAGCGATCCTCCCACCTCAGCCTCCCGAGTAGCTGGGGCTACAGGTGTGTGCCACCATGCTCAGCTAATATTTTGTAGAGATGGGGGTCTTGCTGTGTTGCCCAGGGTGGTCTCCATCTCCTGGGCTCAAGTGATCCTCCTGCCTTGGCCTCCCAAACTGCTGGGATTACAGGTGTGAGCCACTGCACCTGGCCTGTCCAGATTTTGCATGTAATAAAATATATGATTTTTTTTTTTGCAAGAATGGGATTAGGTTGTCTTGCAATGTGCTTTCTGTCTTTCATGAGCAATATGCCACTATTATTTCTTCCATATTGATAGTCATTTGGAGCATTTAAAAATCCTATTAAAATATTTGGTTTTTTTGTTGTTGTCATGAAGGTAATATGTTTGTTGTAGAAAATTTAAACAATACAGAAAATATAAAAAGAAGTTTTGAAAAAACCTCTGCCCTCAAAAAAGCATTATTAACATTTTGGTGGCCATCCTTCTAGAGCTCCCAATATACTTCAGCATGCATACAAACATAATTTTTCATAAATGAGATTATGTGTGTTATTTTCAACCTGTCCTTTCCACTCAGTGATATGCTGTGCTCTTCTTTTACATGGCTTTGTTTTTTGTTTGTTTTTGTTTTTGTTTTTTTTGAGACAGAGTCTGGCTGTGTCGCCAGGCTGGAGTGCAGTGGTGCAATCTTGGCTCACTGCAACCTCCGCCTACTGGGTTCAAGCGATTCTCTTGCCTCAGCCTCCTGAGTAGCTGGGATTACAGGCGCCCGCCACCAAACCCAGCTAATTTTTTTGTATTTTTAGTAGAGACGGGGTTTCGTCATGTTGACCAGGATGGTCTCAATCTCCTGACCTTGTGATCCGTGCTGGCCTTGGCCTCCCAGAGTGCTGGGATGACAGGCGTAAGCCACTGCGCCCAGCCTGTTTTTTGTTTTTTTTTTTTTTTGGAGAAGAGTCTCACTCTGTCATCCTGGCTGGAGTGCAGAGGTGCCATCATAGCTCACTGAAGCATTGAACTCCTGGACTCAAGCAATCCTCTTGCCTCAGCCTCCTGAGTAGCTAAGATTAGACGTGTGCCAACACGCCTGGCTAATTTTTATATTTTTAGTAGAGATGGGGTTTTTCCATGTTGCCTAGGCTGGTCTTGAACTCCTGATCTCAAGTGATTTGCCCACCTAGGCCTCCCAGTGTGCTGGGATTACAGGTACAAGCCACCACGCCTGGCCTAAAAATATTTTTTAGAGAAAGGGTCTAGCTATGTTGCCTAGGCTGGTCTTGAACTCCTGGCCTCAAGCGATTCTCCTGCCTTAGTTTGGGATTACAGGTGCAAACCATGGTGCCCGGCTATACACATCTTTTTTTTTTTTTTTTTTTTAAAGGATACACATAATTCTTAATAGTGAAATGACAATCTGTTGCATATTTTAACTTTTAATTTTGAGAAAATTATAAATGCACACAAGGTTGCAAAAAATAGTACAGAACGTTTTGTATACCCTTCACTTATTCTCCAGTAGTAACATGTTGCATGCCTATAGTATAATATCAAAGCCAGGAAATTGTCTTTGGTATAGTTCACAGACTTCATTCCATATTATACTCACTCATTTATGTATGCCGGTTCTTTGGTAAGTATATTTTAACTTTCTAAGAAACTGCCAAATGATTTTCCTTGCAATTTTATGACATGATAAAATAAAAGATTCCTGTAAACAACACCACGATCAAGACACAGAACTGTTCCATCGCCACAAGGATCCCTTGTGCAAGACCTTTAAAGAAACACACTCCCCCTCCCTAACCCTTTGCAACCACTAATCTGTTCTCCATCTTTATCATTTCGTCATTTCAAGACTGTTACATAAATTGAATCACACAGCATGCAACATTTTGAGATTGGCTTTTTTTTTTTTTTTGGCTCATGATAATTCCTTTAAGATCCATCCAAGTTGTGTGTGTCAGTAGCTTTTTTTTAGAAATTCATTTTTTTAACTGCTGAGAATTGTATTTCAGAGTGTAAAGGTATCACCATTTAACCATTTTCACCCACTTTGAGGCTATCGTGAATAAAGCTGCTATGACTGTTCATATACAGGTTTTTGTGTGAACACGAGGTTTCATTTCCCTGGGATAAAAGCCCAAGAGTGCAATTATTGGGTCATATGATAGGTACATGTTTAGTTTTATAAGAAACTGTCGAACTGTTTTCCAGAATGGCATTGGAGTGTAATTTATTTATTCATCTATTGATAGTCATTCACATAGCTTTCAACTTTTCTTTATTAACAATACTATTCTAAATATTCTTGTATGTGTATAATCCTGGCTTGCCCTATTCTTTCCGTAGGATAAATTCATAAGAATGAGTTTCCTGGCTCAAAGGATATTCAGAATGTAAAGTTCGAATGTGTTGCTAAGCCGTCCCCTTGCAGATGAGGCTCAGATCTTAGACAGAGAGTGCAGGAATGTGCCTGTCCCTACAGACCCACTGGGTGCTATTATATTTCAGATCTTTGCAGATCCAGTGGTGGAAAAATGAGAACTCATGTTCTTGACTACTTTCCTCTGTTACCACCATCAAACACGTATTTTGAGTTTTGCGGCTCTCGCTCTTTGAAGCCTTGCGAGTTTTTGTTGACTGTCTTTCTTCTAAGAGGAGGATCGTCAGTTCTCTTGCCTTCCCTCCCGGACTGTTTCCTCTTCTTCATCCTCTTACTGTGTTTTTTGATTGGATTTCTAAAGTCTTGTATATAGAGGTATACATACAATAACATTCGCCCTTTTGGAGAGGAATTTGGTGCATTTTGACAGATGTGTACAGTCATGTATACATGTATATCCCAATCAAAATATAGAACATTGCTGTCCCCTGAAAAGTTGTCTCAGGCCCTTTTGTAGTTAATATCTTTTCCCTGCTCCCTGGCAACTACTGATTTGTTCTCTGATCCAATAGTTTTGACTTTTCCAGATTCCACTTCCATGTTACGTTCCCTCCAGAAATGAATGAGGCTTCCAGCTGTTCTATATCCTCATAATACTTTGTATTACCATTTTAATCCTAGTCATTCTAGAAGGTGTGTAGTGATATCTCATTGTGGTTTTTATATGCATTTCTCTAATGACTAATGATATTGAGTGTTTTTCATGTGCTTATTTGCATCTATACTTTTTTTTTTAACATGTAGTTCCAGCTGTGTCACCCAGGCTGAAATGCAGTGGCATGATCTCAGCTCACTGCAGCCTCCTCCTCTTGGGTTGAAGCAATTCTCCTGCCTTAGACTCCTGAGTAGCTAGGATTACAGGCACATGCTACCACACCTGGCTAATTGTTGTATTTTCAGTAGAGACAGGGGTTTCACCATGTTGGCCAGGCTGGTTTCGAACTCCTGACCTTAGGTGACCCACCCGCCTCGGCCTCCCAAAGTGCTGGGATTACAGGCATGAGCCACCGGGCCCGGCCCATCTATACATCTTCATTGGTATAGTGATTGTTCAAAGCTTTTCCTATATTTATTGGGTTGTTTGTCCTCTTATTAGTTGTGTAAGAGTTCTTTATATAGTCCAGATACAATTTTTTAAAAACATCAGATATGTGTTTGTAAATATTTTCTCCCAGTCTGTGGCTTATCTTCTCGTTTTCCTAACCGTGACTTTCAAAAAGCAGAAGTTTTAATTTTGGTGAAATTCAACTTATCAGTTTTTTGTTGTTGTTGTTGTTGCCATGGATCATGTTTTTGGTGCTGTTTCTAAGAAATCTTTGCATAACCTAAGTCAGAAGGATTTTCTTTTTTGTTTTTTCCAAGGAGTTTTACAGGCATATCTTGGAGATATTGTGGGTTTGGTTTTAGACCACCACAGTAAAGCAAATGTGGTAATAAAGTGAGTCACACAAATTGTTTGGTTTTCCAGTGCATATAAAAGTTATGCTTACGGCCAGGCACGGTGGCTCATGTCTGTAATCCCAGCACTTTGGGAGGCCGAGGCGGGCGGATCATGAGGTCAGGAGATCGAGACCATCCTGGCCAACATGGTGAAACCCCATCTCTAATAAAAATACAAAAATCAGCCAAGCATGGTGGTGTGTACCTGTAATCCCATCTACTCAGGAGGCTGAGGCAGGAGAATCGCTTGAACCCGTGAGGTGGAGGTGGAGGTTGCAGTGAGCTGAGATCGCGTCACTGCATTCCAGCCTGGGTGACACAGCAAGACTGCCTCACACATGAAAAAAGTTATGTTTACATTATACTGTAGTCTATTTAGTGTGCAAAAGCATTGTGTCTAAAAATGTACATACCTTAATTAAAGGACACTTTATTGCTAAAAAGTACTAGCAATCTATCTGAGCCTTCTAAGAATCCCACGCTTTTTTGCTGGTGGAAGGTCTTGCCTTGATTCTGATCAAGGTGGTGGTGGTTGAAGGTTGGGGTGGCTGGCTGTTTCTTAAGACAGCAGTGAAGTTTGCCACATCAATTGACTCTTCCTTTCATAAGATGTTTTTCTGTAGCATGTGATGCTGTTTGATAGTATTTTACTCACGGTAGAGCTTCATTCAAAATTGGAGTCATCTCAAACCCTGCAGGGGCTTTATCCACTACATTTCTTTAATATTCTAAATCGTTTGTTGTCATTTCCACAGTGTTCACCATATCTTCACCAGGAGTAGAGTCCATTTCAAAAAACCACTCTTTGTTCATCTATGAGAAGCGACTCCTCATCCATTCAAGTTTGATCATGAGACTGCAGCAATTCAGTCACATCTTCAGGATCCACTTCTAATTCTAGTTCTCTTGCTATTCTCATCACATCTGTAATTACTTTCCCCACTGAAGTTTTGAACCCCTCAAAGTCATCCATGAAGCATGGAATCAACCTCTTCCAAACTCCTGTTAATGTTGATATTTTGACTTCTTCCCATGAATCACAAATGTTCTTGCAGCATCTAGAAGGGTGAATCTTTTCCAGATTTTCAATTTATTTTGCCCTGATCCATCAGAGAAATCACTATCTATGACAGCTATAGCCTTATGAAATTTGTTTCCTAAATAATAAGACTTGAAGGTCGAAATGACTCCTTGATCCATGGGCTGCAGAATAAAAGTTGTGTTAGCAGCATGAGAACAACATTAATCTCCTTGTGCATCTCCGTCAGAGCTCTTGGGTGACTAGGTACATTGTCAATGAGCAGAAATATTTTGAAATAAATCCTTTTTTTTTTTTTGAGTGGTAGGTCTTAACAGTGGGTTTAAAATATTCAGGAAACTATGCTATAAATAGATTGCTATCATCCAGGCTTTGTTATTCCATTTGTAGAGCACAGGCAGAATAGATTTAGCACAACTGTTAAGAGACCTAGGATTTTCAGGATGTTAAATGAGTATTGGCTTCCATTGAAAGTCACCAGCTGCATTACCTGCTAACCAGTGAGTTAGCCTGTCCTTTGAAGCTTTGAAACCAGGCATTGATTTCTTCTCTCTGGCTATGAAACTCTTAGATGGCATCTGCTTCCAATATGAGGCTCTTTCATCTACACTGAAATTCTGTTGTTTAATGTAGCCACCCTCATGCATGATGTCAGCTAGTTCTTGTGGATAACTTGCTTCTCCATCAGCACTTGCTGTTTCACTTTGTACTGCTATGTCATGGAGATGACTTTTTTCCTTAAACCTCATGAACCAACCTCTGCTAGCTTCCACGTTTTTTCAGCTTCCTCACCCACCTTGGCCTTCATAGAATTGAAGAGTTAGGGCCTTGCTCTAAACTAGGCTTTGGCTTAAGGGAATGTTGGCCGGGGGGCTGGTTTGATCTTCTATCCAGATCACTGAAGCTTTCTCCATATCAGCAATAAGGTTGTTTTGCTTCATGTGTTCACTGGAGTAGCACTTTAAATTTTCTTTAAGAGCTTTTCCTTTGCATTCATAACTTTGTGAACTGTTCGGTGCAAGATGCCTCGCTTTTGGCTTATCTGGGTTTTGACGTGTCTTCCTCACTGAGCTTAAAATTTCTAGCTTTTGATTTAAAATGAGAGATGTGTGACTCTTTCTTCTACTTGAACATTTAAGAGACAATTGTAGAGTTATTCATTGTCCTAATTTCGATATTGTTGTGTCCTAGAGAATAGGGAGGCCCAAGAAGAGGGAGGGAGACAGGGGAACAGCTAATTGGTGGAGCAGTCAAAACACATCATTTATTGGTTAAGTTTGCCGTCTTATATGGGCGCAGTTTGTGGTACTCCAAAACAATTACAATAGTAACATCAAAGATCTCTGTTCACAGATCACCACAGCAGGTATAATAATAATGAAAAAGTTTGAAATATTATGAGAATTACCAAAACAGGACCCAGCCATTAAGTGAACATGTACTATTGGAAAAATGGTGCAGATAGACTTCCTTGATGCAGGATTGCTGCAATCTTCAATTTGTAAAAAACCCCACAAGATTTGCAAAATGCAATAAAGCCAGGTATACCTGTACAGTTTTAGTCTTGTTATTTGCACCTGTGATCCATTCTGAGTTAAATTTTGTTTGTGCTTCAAGATATGGATTCAAGATGGCTTTTTTTTTTTTGGCATGAGATATCCAATTGTTCCATCACTAATTGTTGAATCAATTATCCTTTCTCTACTGAATTATCTTTGCATCTTTGTCAAAAATTAATCGACAAAAATCAATATATGAACAAATTTTTGGACTCTCTATTCTGTTCTATTCGTCTCTGTATCTGTCCTTATGCCAGTAACACACTGTCTTGATTATTGTAGCTTCATAGTAAGCCTTGAAATCAGGTAGTGTGACTCCTCCAACTTCATTCTTCTTTATCAAAATTGTTTTGTCAATTCAAGATCCTTTGTTTTTACATATAAATTTTACAGTCAGCTTGTCATTTTCTAAAAAATATCCCGCAGTGATTTTAATTGGGATTGGATCTATATTCATGAGGGGTGTTGGTCTGTAGTTACCTTGTAATGTCTGTGGCTAGTTTTGGTACTACAGTAATATTAGCCTCCTAAAATGAATTTGAAGCATTTTCCCTTTTATTTTCTAAAGGAATACATTTAGGATTGTTATCATTACTTATTTTGTCTTCATTTTTTTGTAAGAGTTTCTGTAGAATTGATATTATAACTTTTTTAAATGTTTGGAAGAATTAACCAGTGAGGCCATCTGGGCCTAGTGTTTCTTTGTGGGAAGATTTTTAAATTATAAATTCAATTTCTTTAATCAATGAAGGACTATTCCTATTTTCTGTTTTTTCTTGAGTAAGCTTTTGTAGTTTGTGTATTTCAAGGAATTTTTTTCATTTCACCTAAGTTATGTAATTTATTGCCATAAATTGTTAATATTATTCTCCTATTTTTTAATATCTGCAGGTTCTGTAGTGATAGCCCCTCTTTTATTGCTGATAACTGGTCATTGTACCTTGTCCTTTTTTCCCCTTTATCATTCTGGCTAGAGACTTATCAATATTATTGAGCTTTTCAAGTAACCAGCTTTTGGTTTCATTAATTTTTCTCTACTCCATTTTCTATTTTATTGATTTATAATTTTATCTTTTTTTTTTTTTTTTTTTTTTGAGACGGAGTCTTGCTCTGTTGCCCAGGTTGGAGTGCAGTGGTGTGATCTCGGCTCACTGCAAGCTCTGCCTCCCAGGTTCACGCCATTCTCCTGCCTCCCGAGTAGCTGGGACTACAGGCACTCGCCACCATGCCTGGCTAATTTTTTGTATTTTTAGTAGAGACAGGGTTTCACTGTGTTAGCCAGGATGGTCTCAATCTCCTGACTTTGTGATCTGCCCACCTTGGCCTCCCAAAGTACTGGGATTACAGGCGTGAGCCACCACGCCCGGCCATAATTTTATCTTTATTATTTTTCCTTCTGCTTATTTTATGCTTAGTTTGCTCTTCTTTTTATATTTATTAAGGTGGAAGCATACATCACTGACTTGAAATCCTTCATCTTTCCTAATATAAGCATTTAATGCTATAAATTTTTCTCTAAGCACTGCTTTAGTTGCATCCCACAAATATTATGTTGTGTTTTCATTTTTATTCAGTTGAATATATTTTATAATTTCTCTTGTGATTTTGTCTCTGACTCATGGGTTACTTAATAGTGTATTATTTAATTTCTAAATATTTAGAGGGTTTTTTGAGGCATCTTTATGTTTTTTAATTCTGGTTTAAGTTCCTGGTGGTTACAGAACTTACTTTGTGTGCTTTTAATCCTTTTACATTTATTGAGATTTATTTTATGGCCCAGAATATGGTCTATCTTTGTGAATGTTTCCTGTTGTAATTGAAAAGAATATGTATTTTGTTGTAATTAGGAGAGTGTTCTATAAATATAAAGAAGATAGTTAATAGTGTTGTTCATGTCTTCTGATATGGTTTGGCTGCATCCCCACCAAAATCTCATCTTGAATTGTAGTTCCCATAATCTCCATGTGTCATGGGAGGCACTGATGGGAAGTGATTGGGTCATGGGGGCAGTTTCCCCCGTGCTGCTCTCTTGATAGTGAGTGAGTTCTCATGAGATCTGATGGTTTTATAAGCACCTGGTTTTTCACCTGCTAGCCATTCTCTCTCCTGCCACCCTTTGAAGAGGTGCCTTCCTCCATGATTATATACCCAGTCTTGGGTATTTCTTCATAGCAGCGTGAGAATGGACTGATATATCTTCTATATCAATTTTTGTCTACTTCTAGCAATTACTCAGAGAGAAATATTGCATTTTGCAACTATAAGTGTTGGTTTGTCAATTTCTCCTTTTAGTGTTATCAATTTTTGCTTTATTTTTCAAAGCTCTGTTATTAGGTGCACACACATTAAAGATTGTTACATTTTCTTGACGAATTAGTCTTTAGCATTATATAATCTTTATCCCTGGTAAAATTCCTTATCCTGAAGTTTACTTTTTCAGATATTAATATAGCTATTCCCTCTTACTTATTGATATAGTTTGGCTCTGGGTCCCCATGCAAATCTCATGTTGAACTGTAATTTTTCAATGTTGGGGAGGGACCTGGTGGGAGGTGATTGGGTCATGGGGACAGATTTCCCCCTTGCTGTTCTCCTGATAGTGACTGAGTTCTCACAAGATCTGATGGTTTAAAAGTGTGTAGCACTTCCCCCTTCTCTCTCTGTCTCCCCTGCTGCCATGTGAAGACATGCTTGCTTCCCCTTCGCCTCCCGCCATGATTGTAAGTTTCCTAAGGTCTCCCCAGCCATGCCTGTGGAACTGTGACTCAAACCTCTTTTCTTTATAAATTACTCGGTCTCTGATGGCTCTTTATAGCAGTGTGAAACTATACTAATACACTTATGATTGGTATATCTTTTTTCCATCATTTTACATGTAATTTATTGGTGTCTTTATATTTGATACGTGTTTCTTGAAGACAGTATGTAGTTAGGTTTTGCTTTTATAATCCAGTCAGACAATTTTTGCCTTTTAATTGGAGCATTTGGACTATGCTTAATGTAATTATTTATATGATTGGGTTTATATCTACCATCTTGCTATTTGTTTTCTCTATATTCCATCTGTTCTTTGTTTCTTTTTCTTCTTGTCCTGTCTTATTTTGGATTGAGCGGTTTTCATAATATTATTTTATCTCTACTATTGCCTTACTAGCTGTATCTTATAATTTTCTCTTTTTTTGTGATGGCATTGTAGGATTTAAATACACATATTTAACTTTCCACAATTTACCTTCAAATAACATTACAATACTTAAAATATAGTTTAAGAACCTCACAACCAAATACTTCCATTTCCTCTCTCCTGCCTGTTGTGCTATTTTTGTGGTACACTTCTACTTCTACATACACTATGATCCCGACAATGCATTGTTACTGTTTTTACATTAAACAGATATTAAAACCAAGGTAATTTATTTTATATTTGACACATTTTTGCCAGTTTCAATACTCTTCATTTCTTTGTTTAAGTCCAAATTTCCAACTGGCATAATTTTTCTTCTGCCGTAAGAATTTTCTTCAATATTTATTTTAGTGACAATCTGCTGGCAATGAATTCTCAAACTCCTTGCTCATCTGAAGAAGTTCTTATTTTGCCTTCTTCTTCTTCTTCTTTTTTTTTTTTTTTTTTGAGACAGGATCTTGCTCTGTCACCCAGGCTGGAGTGCAATGGCATGATCATGGCTCACTGCAGTCTTGACCTCCTGGACTCAAGTGATCCTCCAGCCTTAGCCTCCTGAATAGCTGGGACTACAGGTGCATGCCACCATGCCTGACTAAGTTTTGTATATTTTCTAGAGACGGGTTTTCGCCATGTTGGCCAGGCTGGTTTCGAACCCCTGGGCTCAAGCGATCCACCCACCTCAGCCTCCCAAAGTGCTGGGATTAAAGGTGTGAGCCACTGCACCCGACCTTGTCTTCATTTTTGAAAGATATTTTCACTGGGCATGGAGTTTTAGGATGACAGATTTTTATTGAAAGATATGGCTGCATTATCTTCTGGTTTTGATAGTTTCTGATAAGAAGTCTCTTGTAGTTTGTATCTTTTATCTTCTGTGTATAATGGCTCTTTTCTTCTGGCTGACTTCAAGATTTTATCTTCGGTTTTGCAGCAGTTTGACTAGGATGTATCTAGATGTGTTTTTCTTTGCATTTATTCCATCGGGTTTTGCAGAGCTTCTTGGATCTGTGGTTTGTTGTCTTTTATTAATTTTGGAAAAAAATTGCCCATTTTTAAATTTTCAATTTTCTTTTCTTTCTGTTTCTATTTATTCTTCTCTGTTCTCTCTCCTTTAGCTAGGATTCCAGTTACATATATACAGACCATTTGCACAGTTCTTGGGTAATCTGTTAATTTTTATTTTCACTCTTCTTACTCTTTATATTTCAATTTGGATAATTTATATTACACTATCATCAAGTTCAAGGATTCTTTACTTTGCTGTGTCCAGTTTGCTAATAAACACATTGAAGGAATTCTTCATCACTGATATCGAGTTTTTTATTTCTAACATTTCTACTTGACTAGCCTTAATAGTTTCCATTGTTCTGCTGAAATTTCCTGTCTGTTCTTAGAAGTTTACCTTTTCCACTACACCCTTTAACATATTTACCAGAGCTATCTTGTCTCTATATGATAGTTCCAACATTTTGGCCATCTCTAAGATCTGGTTCTGTATGTCTTAAAATCTTTGACTAACTACCAGGCATTGTGTGTAATGGAACAGTAGTAAAGTAAATGATATTTATGCCTAGAAATTGGAATATTTCTTATGTCATGGCTGTAGTATAGGCCTCAAGTCAATATAATCTGTAGTTGATTTAGGTTTAAGTTTTATTTATTTATCTGTTTATTTAGAGATGGAGTCTCACTATGTTGCCCAGGCTGATCTTGAACTCTTGGGCTCAAATGATCCTCCTGCCTTGGCCTCCCAAAGTGCTGGGATTATAGGCATGAGCCACAGTGCCCAGCTGGATTTAGGTTTTGTTGTTGCTATAGTTACCTTCTGCATACTACAGGCTCCAAATTTCTCCAGTGGTGGACTGTCCCTACATTGTGTTCAGCATGAGGACTTGAGTCCCACAGGAATTTTCCCAGTGTCCCCACTCCGTGCTCAGCATTGCATGCATGCAACACAGAGGAAATCTCTCTTCGTGTTCTGGTCCCTTCTCCAGCGGTAGACTGCTGTTACTTTTGCTTGGTGCAAAGCTTGTGGTGGAGGCAGTGAATTCTTGATTCTCCTGCTCTAGCTTCAGCCTTAGACAGTCTTGAGCCCCAGGAGTGGGGCTTTCTTAGTGTTCATGTTTCTCCTCCAGTTTTTGACAACCTCTGCTTCTTATTCAGTGCAGGTACTAGAGTGCAGGCAGACTTCTTCCCCTTCACCCCCATGGGAACCAAACTCTGCCTTATTGGTTGGAGGATCTTGAGTAGGAGTGAGATTCCTGTTCTTTTCCCAGTAGTAGCAGCAGTCCTCTGTTTTATATCAGTGCAAAATCCTGGACACTAATGGGTTGCCTCTTCCTTGCCAGTGTCCAGTGGCTTTTTTTTTTTTTTTTTTGGTTTTCTTTTGAGACAGGGTCTCACTCTGTTGCCCAGGATGGAGTACAGCGGTGCTATCACGGCTCACTGCAGCCTCCAACTTCCCAGGCTCAGGTGATCCTCACACTTCAGCCTCCTGAGTAGCTGGGACTACAGGTGTGCACCACCACATCTGGCTAATTTTTTTTGTTGTTGTTGTTGTTTTTTTTGTTTTTTGTTTTAGAGACAGAGTTTTGCCATGTTGCCCAGGCTGGTCTCGAACCCCTAGGCTCAAGCAATTCGCCTATCTCGGCCACCCAAAGTGTTGGGATTACAGGCATGAGCCAAGGCGCCCAGCACTGATGGCTTTTGCTTAGTGTCACTGCAGCTTTGTGGTGGGAGGGTCTTCTACTCCTCCAGCAGCAGCAGTCAACATTTGCTTTATAGCAGGTCAGGGACCTGTGGGATGGGCATCTTAAATCAAAGCAAAGCCAGGGTGCAGGTGTTTATCTCTCAGCAGCAGCCAATTACCACCTTGCACTCATGCAGGGCCCAGAGCACAGATGGGCTTCTCCAGGTACTCCTGCTCCACCCTCAACCCTTGGCACATCCTGCATGGCTATGTTACCATGGGGCCTCTCTCAGGCCCTGTCCCACTCCACATCATTCTCATGAGCATCCAGTGGAGGACTGTAGGAAGAAATTGGGGGTACAGGTTACCCTTGTGTCTGGGGCTCCCAGTAAACTGCCACTCTAGCTAATGCTCAGCCATTAAGATTTCATTAAGATATTAGTCATTTTCTCCTTATCTACTTTTGCGGCAACTACCTGTTCCTCCATGCTCTGTCAAACATGAAACAGATCATGTGTTTCATCTATCAAAGATAATGTGTTCTGGTTACCTCCAGAAACCAGTTCGCTTGGTGGCCTGTGACCCCAGCTCTCCAGTAAGCTAAAAAAAAAAAAAAGATTTTGTATATTATTTGGCTTTCCCATTGTTATCATGGGAACAATACTCCCATCTGACTCTCTACTTTCTAGGTGGAAATCAAAATCATCTTAATATGGTTTTTACACAATTAAAAAAATCTCCTGTTCAATGTTTCTATTATGACTATATGCATTACATTCCATATTAAGTCGTGTAGCAGCATTTCATTTTCTTGTACAACTTGGTTTTCTTGAAATTAAATGCTTCTTTTTATTTTTGCATTTATAAACTTCCATAAGACATCTCAAAAAACAATTTTTCTAGATGTTCTAACCTATTCGATAGTCTATCTACTCTCCTTTTCCTCTTCCTTATTTTTTTCTTGAAGAGCTCCCTCCCAGGGCATTCTTTTCTCCTGCTCCCTCCGGATGGGAAATGCCCTAGTCCTGCTGTTCAGCATCAACCCGGGCCTTCCCTTCACACATTTTCTGGGGAGTAGCTTTACCTCTTCCATGGTAGGATACAGGGTTTCCTGTACGCTGTGTCTTCTTTCATGATATACTCTCTCATTTTGTTGGAGCACATCCTCCAGCAGCTTCTCAAGAAAGGGTGTGTGTTTTGAAATTCTCAGTAATCCTTGGTTGACCATTCAAGAGAGGAGCACTAAAAACCTAACTGCTTGGCAGAGCTTGGTGACTGGTGAAATTTCACTGTAAGTTAGGTCTTGGCCATGACATTGAGGAACACAAAAATAGAAGTAACTATAGGATACTATTATTGGAATGGTTAGCTCCTCAGAGACTTTTCTCTTGCCTTGGGGCATAACCCTGGTTGCTGCAGTCTTCTGGAATCTGAGTGGGGGAGGATGTGGGGAGGGGATATTGCTTAATTCCCCCTTCTGTTCTGATTATGGTGCATCCTCTCTCCAACTTTGTGTGGAGACTTTGTGTGTAAACTTTGTGTGGAGCAGGATTGGGGATGGTAGGATAGTGAGGAAACTCCTGAATACTCGAGGTGGCAGGGGAGATCTGGGGACTGAGTTGGGCATTTTAAAGACTCACAACCAACGAACTCTGTTTTTATTTTTATTTTTTATTTTTTTGAGACAAGGTCTTATTCTGTTGCCCAGGCTGGAGTGCAGTGGTATGATTTTTGACTCACTGCAGCCTCCATCTCCTGGGCAGGATCCACCTCACCCACCTGAGTAGCTGGGGACACAAGCGCAGGCCACCATACCCAGCTAATTTTTGTATTGTACTTTTTTTTTTAGAATCAGGGTTTTGCCATGTGTCCCAGGCTGGTCTGGAACTCCTGGTCTCAAGCAATCCTCCTGCCTTGGCCTCCCAAAGAGTTGGGATCACAGGCATGAGCCCCCGTGCCTGGCCAACAATCTCTGTTTTTAGCCTCTTCCTTCATCCCCACTTCAGAGGTTCCTGATGCCTCCAGTTCTCAAGTGCTTCCAAGGTTGTGAAGCTTCTCCTTGTCTCCCGCCAACACCACACCTCTCCCCACTGCAGTCACTTGGGTTCAACTTTTTTTGGTCTGCTAAATGTCTCACCAGGTGCCACCTACTTGTAGTCTCCAAAATTTAGCTGACATCTCCCATCTCTGCAGTTGTTTTCTTTCCCATTGTTCTGTCTTTGTGCCTGTTTTCTAGGGAGTAGCTTTACCTCTCCCATGGTAGGGTACAGGATTTCCTGTACCCTGTGTCTTCTTTCATGATTTACTCTCTCGTTTTGTTGGAGCACATCCTCCAGCAGCTTCCTGAGAGGCTTTGTGCCTCTTTTCTTCCCCATTGTACTGTTTTTCATGCCTCTTTTCTTCCCCATTGTTCTGTGGCTTTGTGCCTATTTTATTCATTCCCTCTCATTTTAGTGGGGCTTTAAGGGGCAGACATAAATTTGCTCTATTGAAGCAGAAGTTTATTAGTTCATTTTAAAATGGAGGAAAATGAGGGCAGAGAGAGAGACAGATCCTACCCAAAGCCGCATGATGAGTTAATGGCAGGGCTGGATGGGGTTTACATGTTGCTTTCTCCCAAACACCTTCCCCCTGGGTAGAGGCTGGGATCCTGGGAAAGCCCCCAGAAAGACTGCTTTCTGGGAGAGGGAGCGTATCAGGCAGAGCTGCTAATGGCAGCCATTACTTGGTGGTCAAGGATTCTGGAGTCTTAGAGACCTGGCTTTAGGCAGGTTTAAGTAAAGCAAGACCCTTTGCCCTTCATCCTCAGCTTCCTCATCTGTGAAATGCAGGAGTGGTGAGTCAAATAAGATGCTGCATGTCCTACTCTTGGGACATGCCAGACACCTAGAAGTTAGAGGTTGCTCTTTTATCATCATGGTGATGGCATGCACCTTTTCCAGGGCCAGAGCCAGTTCTTGGAGGAGACTCTGCACAGGGCATGGATCACTGTGGTGCCCTTTTCCTGTGCCTGTGCCTTCTCACTTTGCAGAATGCAACAGCAGGTAAGGGAGCTCTGCTGAACTGGGGGCAGCCCTAGCCCAGTCCTGGGACTGTGATGCAAAAGGGGGAGGCGTCAAACCATGGGAGATTGAAAAGGGCCACTTAGGCTTCCTGGGGGCAGCAGGAGCTGCTTGTGAACTAGACTCTCAGGGTGAGATGGAAAGCCCAGAGGTTGTGGGGCCAGAGGGCAGTTGAGACACAAGCTGAGGGGGAGTTGTGTCCCCACAGAGACATGGAAAGAACTCCTGAGCTACATGGAGAATATGCAGGTGTCCAGGGGTCGGAGCTCGTTTTTTTCCTCTCGGTGAGTTGGACGTGTCCCTCTCCTGTTTAGAGTTAGCTATGCCTCCCACCCCAAGCCTGCACCTTGAATCAGTGGGTCAGGGTTAGTCTAATGTAGACTCTTAACTGTGCATTTTTTCAGCACTTTTATTGAGCACCTACTGCATGCCTGACACTAGGCTCTGGGGATGCAGGGTGGGCATGTCACTGCCCTCATGAAGTTTATCATCGAGGAATGGGGGCCCTTAATCATAGATGTCATGACACTAAGTGCAGAACTGTGGGTCTCCATGCATTTTCCTGGGAAGGGGCTCTAAGATTCTGGCTGGGCTCTCCAGGGTCTGTGACCCAAAGTCTGAGCAGCTCTAGGTGAGCGGCCAATGCTGAAGACTGGTCAGGGCTAAGAGTGGCTACTGGGAAGCTGTGAGGGAGCAGTCAGGGAAGGCTTCCTGGAGGAGGTGACAAAAAACTGGGACCTGAACAGGAGTTAATCAAGAGGAGGGGATAGATGGGGTAGGGAGGTAACAGTGTGCCAAGGATGCTGTGTGTGCAGTGGTCTGGAGGTGGGAGTGACAGAAGTGTGGGTGGGGAGGCCCTGCCCTCCCAGGCTGTTTACAGCCCCCTCTCACCCTTACCCCACTCCGGGCTCTGGCCTTCCTGGCCATCTCTCTGGGCTGCAGTCAACTCTACCATCTGGAGCAGATGCTACTGAACACCAGCTTCCCAGGCTACAACTTGACCTTGCAGACACCCACCATCCAGTCTCTGGCCTTCAAGCTGAGCTGCGACTTCTCTGGCCTCTCGCTGACCAGTGCCACTCTGAAGCGGGTGCCCCAGGTCAGAGGCTGCGGGTTTTGGGGTGTGGCCAGCTGCCCTGCCCTAGAAGTCCTCCAGGCGTTTAAGGTCTGGACTTTCTCTAGGCTCCACTGTCCTCCCCACACCCCACAGTCCAGGTTCTGCCCTAACTGGCAGTGAGTTGCCTCCTTTGTAAAATGGGGCTGATACTCGCTGTGTGAACTGTGGAAAGGGAGGTGCTTTATGGCCCCTCCAGGGCAGAGTCTTCTTCTTGCTTTGGCTGGAGGCTGCCCCCTGGGGGAGGCACTGTGGGAGAGGCCAGGAACCCTGGCTCCTTTTAGGACCCTGGGGTGATCAGCTGGATCCCTGGCAGGGGCTGGGGCTGGGGCTGGGGCCGGGTGCTGAGGTAGCTCCATCTTCAGGGGTCCAGTGGGTCAGGTAAACATCCAAAACTCAGGAACAGCATGGACGGAAGGCTTGGGATCTTGGGAAGTCTGGGAGGAGATGCAGCCTGGGGGAGAAGGTTCTGTGGGTAGAAACCCCAAGGAAGGTTTCACGGGGAGTGGGAGGCAGTGAAGGTGTTGGGGTCAGGTCTACAGGTCCTGGTTGCCAGACAGCCTGTTTGTGACTCTCCGCAGGCTGGAGGTCAGCATGCCCGGGGTCAGCATGCCATGCAGTTCCCTGCCGAGCTGACCTGGGACGCCTGCAAGACCCGCCCCAGGGAGCTGCGGCTCATCTGTATTTACTTCTCCAACACCCACTTTTTCAAGGTCAGTGTGATGGCGGGCCAAGGAGGGTGGGTGCCGGCCCCTTCTTGGGATCCACTGCAGGCGCCCATGTCACTGCCTGGCCTCTGGGTGACCAGCACTGAGTGAGACCAACCAGCCATCTGTGCAATCCAAGCCAGCAATTGTCCCTCTCTGGGCCTCAGTTTCCCTGCCAGCTTTAGCAGAATGGTAGGAAGGTATAATTACAATCTGCAAATGAGACCTAAGAAACCTACGATGTGCTTGTCACTAGGCGGGAGACAGACAAGAAGGCACTTATTCCCAGCCCTCAGAGAACTCTCTGTCTTGATGCCTAGACTAAGACCTTAGAGATTTTTTTTTTTTTTTTTTTTTTTTTTTTTTTTGGCAGAGTCTCGCTCTGTTGCCCAGGCTGGAGTGCAGTGGCATGATCTCGGCTCACTGCAACCTCCGCCTACTGGGTTCAAGCGATTCCCCTGCCTCAGCCTCCCTGGGATTACAGGCGTGCACCACCATGCCCAGCTAATTTTTGTATTTTTAGTAGAGACCGGGTTTAACCATGATGGCCAGGCTGATCTTGAACTCCTGGCCTCAAGTGATCCGCCTGCCTCGGCCTCCCAAAATGCTAGGATTATAGGCGTGAGCCACTGTGCCCGGCCTGACCTTAGGGATTTAATGTCAGCACAAGGTTGATTATAGCCATAGAGATCCAGAGGGATGGATGAGTCAGGGTGGGGTTGGGGCTCTTCCCAGTGGGCAGTCCAGGGGAGCTTCTGGGGAAGGTGCCTTTCAACCTTGGCTTTGAAAGTGAGTGAGGATAGTGGTGAGGTGGAGGGCGTGAGGCTGGAATGCATTAAACGAGTGAGAGGTGGAGCAGGGGGTGGTGAGAGGACAGCTTTCCACAGGGCAGGAACAGCACACGCAAAGGCTGGGAGGCTGGGAGGCTGGGAAGGCTGGGAGGCTGGGAGGCTGGGAAAGCTTTCACGCTGCACACGTGAAACTCTTGCTGCTTATTCTCATCCAGGGAAGCGGAGCTCAGACCTTACCCAGAGCCTCCCCATTTCCCCTCCACTCAGCCCTTCTCCTGCTGCCCTTCCAGGATGAAAACAACTCATCTCTGCTCAACAACTACGTCCTGGGGGCCCAGCTGAGTCATGGGCACGTGAACAACCTCAGGGATCCGGTGAACATCAGCTTCTGGCACAACCAAAGCCTGGTACTTCTGGGGGCGCCTCCGTTTCCACTACACCCCTGCCCCTCTGTGACTCTCCTGTTGAACACTGGTTTGACTAGACCCAAATCTGTGGAACCATCTTGGAAATCCATCACACTGAAAATTCCTGCTCAAGAAATAAGAGAGAGAGAAGTTTTTACTCATGCATTTGTCAGAATTCTTTCAGTTGCAAGTGAGAAAAGACCACCTCAAGCCAGCTTGAGCACAGAGGGAACTGATTGGCACACATCAATGAAATGTCTAGGGGTGGTCCACCAGCTTCAGGCACGGCTGGATCCAGGGATGGATCTGATGCCCTCATGGCTCAGTCTCTCTCCATCTCAGCAGTGGTCTCCTGCCTTGGCTGTCCGTTCTGTGGCATGATGGATGCTGGAGAGCCAGACTTCCTTTCCCTCTTCCCATCAGGCTCTTCCCCCTACTCCCTACCCCCAACCTGCCCCAGCGTGGATCAGGGTCTCAGGATCTTAAAGGTTCAGCTGGGTCACATGTCCATCCCTGCACCTGTCACTGTGCCCAGGGGGATAGAATGTGTGGATTGGCCAGGCCTGGGTCACACGGCCCAGGGACTGGGGTGAAGGAGTGAGCTCCTAGGGGAAGTGCAGATGCTGATCCTGGAACAAAGACAGGGCTGCTCGTTGGGGGTGGGGGCGGAGTGGGGTGGCTCACAAGCCTCAGTGCCTCCATTTCTGGTTCCTGGCATTCCTGAAAAGCCCGGAGCCTCTACTTTCTGGCTCCATCTTCCCTTCAGCTTCACCAGGACTGCCCTGCACTCTGAATTTCACCATCATCCTTTCCTTTCAGCTCTGGGCTTTTGCCACTACGGTTCCCTCCACCTGGAATGCCCTTGCCCTACTCGTGCTGAAATCCAACACGTCCTCTAAGGGCTCAGGGCCCCCACCTCCCCTTCTCCCTTTGGGTCAGCTCTGCCTGCCCTCCATGGTTTTCTGTGATTGCCTGTGTCATTTCCTCCACTTCTCCACCCACGTGGCTTGGCGTTAGGATTGTCTGTGGATGAGTCTCCCCCGACCAGGCATGGGTCTGAGCACATTGCTGTTCCCCACGGGGAGGAGGGGAAGGGATCAGCTGGTTATGGAGTGCCTACTATATAAAAGGCCAGAGCTGGACACTCAAGATTCCATGTTGCCTTTTGTTTTTCCATCATTGTTGTAACATGGGTATGAATGATCCTATTCTGTAGATGACTAAACTGAGGCTCAGAGCAACTTGGCATCTTGCCAGGGTCACTCTGCGAGCCCACAGTGGAGGTAGGACTGGAATCTGAGACTGTCTGAGGCCAAAGGCCAGCCAGTGCCTGGTAAGATGTTGGCAAATGTGCAGTTCAGTCACCGTTGGCCCCCAGGACTCCCAGACACTGATCCGCAGCCTTTCCTCTGCACCCTATGACTGACCCCAGCATCTCTACCCAGGAAGGCTATAATCTGACCTGTGTCTTCTGGAAGGAGGGAGCCAGGAAACAGCCCTGGGGGGGCTGGAGCCCTGAGGGCTGTCGTACAGAGCAGCCCTCCCGCTTTCAGGTGCTCTGCCGCTGCAACCACCTCACCTACTTTGCTGTTCTCATGGTATGTATGCATCCTGAGTGGGGCTCAGAGCTGCAGAGGGACCTGTGTCTGTGGCAGAGAAGCAAGGCAAAAGCTGGCGCAAGGGACAGAAAATCCAACTTAAATGGGCTTAAGCAAAAAAAAAAAAAAAAAAAGATAAAAAACTTTATGGACTCATGTTTCTGGAAAGGCTGGGTTAGGCTTCAGGCATGGCTTGATCCAGGGGCTGATCACTAAGATCACTAAGATAGCACTCTATCTCTGTCCTTCAACTGTGCTTGCTCTGTGCTGGCTTAGCCTTCAAATAGGATCTCCTTGTGAGATAATAATATAGCTGGCAGCAGTTCCAGGCTCATGCCCTGCTAGCTTTCAGGCCAGTGGAATAAAATCTTCTTTTACCCAGTTCTGCCAGCCATGTGCTCATCCCTGACCCAATCACTATAGGCAGGAGGAGGGAGGGCCCTGCTTGACCAGGCCTGGCGCCCCTTTCTGCATGAAGAGGGCAAAGTGGTGGAACCCCCCAGGTGCATAGGGTGTGGGAGAAGGGAGGTACTCATAGAAGAAGAGGGAGATGGGAGCTGTGGAGGGGGCAAAACTGACTGTATCTGCCATGGCCTTGTTCAAGCCAGGTCCATGGCTAGGTTTGTGGGGAAGGGGACTTGGAGAGGAGGCCTCAGGAGGTCCCTCTGACTGAAGATGGGAGGGAGGGCGATACTATGCTTCTGGCCTCCAGCCCCTCTTCCCTCCTGCAGCAACTCTCCCCGGCCCTGGTCCCTGCAGAGTTGCTGGCACCTCTTACGTACATCTCCCTCGTGGGCTGCAGCATCTCCATTGTGGCTTCGCTGATCACAGTCCTGCTGCACTTCCGTTTCAGGTATTCCGCTGCCACAGTGCGGGGCCTGCCCCGCACTGTGGCACATCACCCTTCCTTGTGTCCCGTTTAGTCCACTAGAACTGGGTGTGCTTCTCCAGAGGGTGGGGGCCAGGAGGCGGGAGACCAGCCTTGTGATGCGACTGCTGTGGGATCCCTGCCCCTTCTTTGCCTCAGTTTCCCCGTCGGCATGCACCTGTGCGCCCAGTGGGTAGTGCTGCCTGGGTGATGTCCCTGGGCCATGGAGGGCCATTCTCTCACCTGCAGGAAGCAGAGTGACTCCTTAACACGCATCCACATGAACCTGCATGCCTCTGTGCTGCTCCTGAACATTGCCTTCCTGCTGAGCCCCGCATTCGCAATGTCTCCTGTGCCCGGGTCAGCATGCACGGCTCTGGCCGCTGCCCTGCACTATGCACTGCTCAGCTGCCTCACCTGGATGGCCATCGAGGGCTTCAACCTCTGCCTCCTCCTTGGGCGCGTCTACAACATCTACATCCGCAGATATGTGCTCAAGCTTGGTGTGCTAGGCTGGGGTAAGCACATCATCTCTCCTCTCCTCCTCCTCAGACCTCCAGGTGGGCAGGGTATTGACCCCCTTTAGTCCTTTCTTTCCTCTCCTCCTCATCATCCTAGTGGCCATTACATGACCACCAGCTGTGAACTCTGTCTACACCCACCTCTACTTTCCATGTTACTAATTTTATCACCTCTTCCACCTCCGTCATCACCATCGTCACCTCCTCCACCTCCTTCACCACCATTATCACCTCCTTCACCTTCGTTATCACCATCACCTCCTCCACCTCCATCACTACCGTCATCATCTCCTCCACCTACGTTATCGCCATCACCTCCTCCACCTCATCACCACCGTCATCACCTCCTCCACCTACATCACCACCATCATCACCTCCTCCACCTACATCACCACCTTCTTCACCACCATGATCACCTCCTCCACCTCCATCACCACCTCCTCCACCTTCATCACCATCATCATCACCTCCTCCACCTCCATCACCTCCTCCACCTCCTTCATCACCACCATCATCTCCTCCACCTCCATCACCACCTCCTCCACCTCCATCACCTCCATCATCACCTCCTCCACCTCCATCATCACCATCATCACCTGCTCCATCTCCTCCACCTCTATCACCACCATCATCACCTCCTCCACCTCCATCATCACCATCACCTCCTCCATCTCCTCCACCTCTATCATCACCGTTATCAGCTCCTCTACCTCCATCATCACCATCACCTCCTCCATCTCCTCCACCTCTATCATCACCATCATCACCTCCTCCACCTTCATCATCACCATCATCACCTCCTCCATCTCCTCCACCTCTGTCACCACCATCATCAATCACCTCCTCCACCTCTATCACCATCATCATCACCTCCTCCATCTCCTCCACCTCTGTCATCTCTGTCATCACCATCATCACTTCCTCCACCTCTACTACCTCCTCCACCTCTACTACCACCATCATCACCTCCTCCACCTCCATCACCATCATCATCACCTCCTCCATCTCCTCCACCTCTGTCATCAGCATCATCACCTCCTCCACCTCCATCATCACCATCATCACCTCCTCCACCTCCATCATCACCATCATTACCTCCTCCACCTCCATCATCAGCATCATCACCTCCTCCACCTCCATCATCACCATCACCTCCTCCATCTCCTCCACCTCTATCATCATCATCATTACCTCCTCCATGTCTATCATCACTATCACCTCCTCCATCTTCTCCACCTCTATCGTCACCATCATCACCTCCTCCACCTCCACTAACACCATCATCACCTCCATCTCCTCCACCTCCATCAGCACCATCATCACATCCTCTACCTCCATTACTACCATCATTTTCTGTACCTCCTTCACCACCGTCACCACCTCCTCCCCCACCTACTCCACCTCCATCACCACCATCATCCCTTCCTCCACCTTCTCTATCTCCAGCAGCACCATCACTGGTACCTTCATCACCATCCTTGCCCCTTTCTTGCTTATCTCTATTTCCTCAGCAGTTCCCCAGTCCTCCCTCCCATTTGCTCCCCACCAGCACCTTCCCAGTGTGACCACTCCTCCCTCCACCACTGTTCCGTCATACAGCCATCACTAACATCATCTTGGAGGAGAGCTTCCTCCAAACCACCAGGCTCATTGCTCTGAAGCCGGGGGCTCAGAACAGTCTCCTCCCAGTTGTCCCTTGACCAGTGAAATTCTGTGTCAGCAGCCCCAGGGACCGAGGGCCAGCCCTCTCCCACATCTCCTGAGCCTTCGTCCCACCTCTCAGGGGCCCCAGCCCTCCTGGTGCTGCTTTCCCTCTCTGTCAAGAGCTCGGTATACGGACCCTGCACGATCCCCGTCTTCGACAGCTGGGAGAATGGCACAGCCTTCCAGAACATGTCCATGTGAGTGCCCTCAGGGCTGCAGTGGGCTCCCTGGCCTGGCAGAAGGGCCACATGGGCCTGGGGCTCCAAATGGAATATCCTGGAGGCAAGGCACTGGCTGTGGGGCAGAGAGGGAGCTGGGGCTTAGACAGGGGGGTTTGCAGGGGGCTCCACCACATCCCTTTCATGGATCCAGGTCTCCTGAAGAGGCAGCCTTGTGTTCTATGCTGGCGAAGTCTACGAAGCCAGCATCTGCTCGCCAACCTGCCAGGGCAGCGGGCCTCCCACCTCCTCTCTCCTGCCCTGCCCTCCAGTGCCCAGGCCCTGAGGGTCTGACTCAGCCTGCACTTGACTCTGTTCCCCTGCAGACCACCTTGCTGCACCTACCCAGGCTCCAACTCCTCCCGACCTGCCAGGCCTCTCAAGCCCTCCTAGTTGGACAAGAGTGCTGTGGGGGCTGGGCTTGGGGGAGGCAAAGAGAGGCAGCAAGGTGGGCCTTTAGGGGCCGGGGGACATACTGCTGCTTTTTTTTTTTTTTTTATAGCCCCTCCCTGCAGGCGAGGACATTAAGCTTTTTATTATTATGCAGCATTTCTAACAGCCAGACATAGACTAGCCTAAGGAACCCCCGTGGGCCCATCACTCACTTGCAGCCGGCTGTGGAATCTTTTTCCTTCTTGGCTGATGCAGGCTCAGGATGGGGGCTGATTCTGTGGCAGGCCCTGGGTATCAGCCGGCTTCGTTTTCACAAGGGCAAGGGCCGGGTCCTGTTGCCAGCCCTATTTTACAGTTAGGGCACCTGAGAAACAGGCAGCTTAAGAACTGTACTTGAGGAGCCCCAGCCAGTCAGTGGCAGAGCTGGGGCTTGGTCTCTGGCAGGCTGGTCCAAAGCCGGGCCCCCAGCCCCTGAGGCAAGGCCGGGGCACTGCGTGCTACCTAGGTGGGGCTGATCCCTCTCACAGTGAGGCTTGGGTGTATCAGAGGACACGTGACTTCAATTTACATGAATTGTTCTCTGCAATCTCCACGACAACCCATAAGGCAAGTACATAATCATCCCCATCCTACAGATGAGGAAACAGAGGCTCTGGCCTTAGTTTACATACTCTCTGAAGATGTATTTTCTTTTCTTTCTTTTTTTTTTTTTTTGAGATGGAGTTTTGCTCTTGTTGCCCAGGCTGGAGTGCAATGGTGTGATCTCGGCTCACTGCAACCTCTCCCTCCTGGGTTCAAGCGATTCTCCTGCCTCAGCCTCCCGAGTAGCTGGGATTACAGGTGCCTGCCACCACGCTCAGTTAATTTTTGTATTTTTAGTAGAGACAGAGTTTCAGCATGTTGGCCAGACTGGTCTCAACTTCTGACCTCAGGTGATCCGTTTGCCCTGGCCTCCCCAAGTGCTGGGATTACAGGCGTGAGCCACTACACCCAGCCTATTTTCTTATATAATAATGTGATGAGGACAAAGGAGCTTTAGTGACACGTCCACAGGACCCACTAATGCACAGATGTTAGAGAACACCCACCTACAAGCCAGCTTCTCCCTGGGTCTTCCTCACTCTGCCGTCTCCTCTCAGGAAACAATTACCTTGGGGTTTGTGATTTTTTTTAATCTTAAATTTAAAACATCTCTTACTATGTATATACACATTCCTAAACCCAAACATCAGTTAAAAACCAAAAACAGGCTGGGCGCGGTGGCTCACGCCTGTAATCCCAGCACTTTGGGGGCCGAGGCGGGCAGATTATGAGGTCAGGAGATCAAGACCATCCTGGCCAACATGGTGAAACCCTGTCTGTACTAAAAATACAAAAATTAGCCAGGCATGGTGGCGGGTGCCTGTAGTCCCAGCTACTCGGGAGGCTGAGGCAGGAGAATCACTTGAACCCGAGAGGCAGAGGTTGCAGTGAGCCAAGATCACGCCACTGCACTCCAGCCTGGGCGACAGCGAGACGCCGACTCAAACAAACAAACAAATAAAAAACACATCCTGGCCAACATGGAGAAATCCCATCTCTACTAAAAATACAAAAATTAGCCGGACGTGGTGGCGGGCGCCGGTAATCCCAGCTACTCGGGAGGCTGAGTCAGGAGAATCGCTTGAAGCTGGGAGGTGGAGATTGCAGTGAGCCAAGGTTGCGGCACTGCACTCCAGCCTGGAGACAGAGTGAGACTCCATCTCAAAAAACAAAACAAAACAAATACAACCCTTGAAAATCATTCAGATGTCTGCTGACGGGATGCTGGATGAATGGACTGTGGTAGAGCTGCCCCCGTGGTGATATTCCCTAGTGGTGAAAGTGAGTGGTCGCCTACCACACTCATCAACTTGGAGGAATCCCAAAATAATGTCCTGGGACCCTTGTGACTGAAGGGGCAGGAGCCACAAAGTGAACCTGAGCAGGGGATTGTGACAGTTAGGGGCTCAGGCTCTGAGCCTGGGGCTTTAGGTTCCAGCTTTGCCTCTAACTGGAATGTGTTCCTGAGCAGAGCCTGAGTTTCCTCATCTGCAGGATGAGGATGATTATGTACTTGCCTTATGGGTTGTTGTGGGGATTGCAGGGGACAAGTCACATAAAGCACATCGTTACTGGTGGAGGGTGTCCAGGTTCTTGGCGTCTTGAACCAAGAATGGGACAAGCCTGGGCATGGTAGCTCATGCCTGTAATCCCAGCACTTTGGAAGGCCGAGGCAGGTGGATCAACTGAGGTCAGGAGTTCGAGATCAGCCTGGACAACATGGTGAAACCCTGTCTTTACTAAAAATACACAAAAATTAGCTGGGCGTGGTGTCGGGTGTCTGTAGTCCCAGCTACTCAGGAGGCTGAGAGAGAGTTGCTTGAACCCGGGAGGCGGAGGTTGCAGTGAGCCAAGATCACGCCACTGCACTCCATCCAGCATGGCAACAGAGACTCCCTCTCAAAAAAAAACCTTTTTTTTTTTTTTTTTTTTGTGAGGAATGAATTAAGCAACAAAAGCAAAGATTGATTGAAAATGAAAGTACGCGCTACAGTGTGGGAGTGGGCCAGAGCACAGGGCCTCAAGAACCCTGTTACAGAATTTGTGGAGGTTTAAATACACTCTAGAGGTTTCCATTGGTTACTTGGTGTACGCCCTCTGTAAATGAAGAGGATGAAGTAAAATTACAAAGTCATTTGGCATACGCCCTATGTAAATGGAGAGGATATTTTCTGTCACAGCTGAAGTGTTTCCATTTGATTTATTTTTATTTATTTTGAGATGGAATCTCGCTCTGTCACCCAGGCTAGAGTGCAGTGGTGCGATCTTGGCTCACTGCAACCTCTGCCTCTCGGGTTCAAGTGATTCTCCTGCCTCAGCCTCCCGAGTAGCTGGGACTACAGGCACCCGCCACCATGCCTGGCTAATTTTTGTATTTTTAGTACAGACGGGGTTTCACCATGTTGGCCAGGATGGTCTCCAACTCCTGACCTCAAGTGATTCGCCCACCTTGGCCTCCCAAAGTGCTGGGATTACAGGCATGAGCCACCGCGCCTGGCCTCCATTTGATTTAGTTCTAGGAAGTCCTTACGTTCCCTCTCTCTAAACCCTATTCTCCTGCCTCAGCATGACATTGTGTTCGACTAAAAGGTGGCATCTGTCTTGAAGGTGACTTGGGGAGGCAAAGCGCAGAGGCCTCCAGGAGGGCCCGGGACCGGGGCTGGCTTTGGTTAGTTCTCCATGGCTCTGTGCTCAGCCCTCAGTGGGCTCTCCTGCTGCTCTGCGTGCTCTCAGGTTGACACTTGGAGGGTCCCTGTCCACCAAGCCACGGGTTGGCAGCCCGCCCACTCTCCAGCGCAGGCCATGGTGGCCCCGTCTAGGTGGGGAGTGGCTCCTGGGGAGGGGCGTCCCACTGCAGAGATGATGATGAGGCAGTGACAACCATGTAGTGGGGTGGAAGGGGAGGTTTCCAGGAAACAGGGCTCCGGGCCAAGGATCCAATAGAGGATGGGGCATGCCGGCCTTGGGCTGGCCATGGAAGCAGAGAGGAGTGAGATGTGGAAAGGAGAGAGGAAGAATTTTCAGGGGGTGAAGACGCGGGGACGTGAGAGAAACCACTGTGACTGGAAAGGTGCGCATGAGGGAGCTTCAGATTGTTGACCAAGGAGGCAGATGTGTCCTCTGATGGTGGCCTGGCTAGAAAGCCAGGTGAGGGGTTTCACCGTGTGTTCAGTCTGGCAAGAAACAATAGGGCCTGAGCCAGGAGACCGAGTGGGGCTTCAGGGAGTGATGCTGGCCTCCCCGCAGGCCTGGGAGCCACCGTGAGCCTGACACGTCACCCTCCCCTGCAGATGCTGGGTGCGGAGCCCCGTGGTGCACAGTGTCCTGGTCATGGGCTACGGCGGCCTCACGTCCCTCTTCAACCTGGTGGTGCTGGCCTGGGCACTGTGGACCCTGCGCAGGCTGCGGGCGCGGGTGGATGCACCGAGTTCCAGGGCCTGCCATGACACTGTCACTGTGCTGGGCCTCACCGTGCTGCTGGGAACCACCTGGGCTTTGGCCTTCTTTTCTTTTGGCGTCTTCCTGCTGCCCCAGCTGTTCCTCTTCACCATCTTAAACTCGCTCTACGGTAGGGCCAGAGGGCAGCCTGGAGGAAGCCGCCTGGCAGGGGGTGTATGGCTGGTGGGATGTTCACTGCCAAAGGGGTTCAGGTGAAGGGGGCGAGTGGGGGACTGATGTCCAGCCCACAGCTCCACTAGCTAAGCTGGTGGGGGCTACATCTGCATGAAGGTACCCGATGGACTGGCCACAGCAGCTCTTCCAGCTCTGAGGCTCTGCCCCCTGGCCTCCTACAGTAAGAGATTCTGGGAGTTGCTCATGGGCCCCAGGGAGGCCAGCTCGCTGCAGCCAAGGAGACCCTGGCCTTTGAGGAAGCCCACGCTGCCTCGTGGAACTCCCACCTACCAGCCTTTCTCTTGCAGGTTTCTTCCTTTTCCTGTGGTTCTGCTCCCAGCGGTGCCGCTCAGAAGCAGAGGCCAAGGCACAGATAGAGGCCTTCAGCTCCTCCCAGACAACGCCGTAGTCTGGGCCTCCTGGCCTGGAACCCTCAGCCTCCCTGGCTGCCAGTAGCCTGAGGCTACAGCTCCCGCTAGAGAGGGTGGCAGGCCTGCTACTGGACCCCAGAGGCCACTGTGACTGCCAAGGGGTCTTTTGCACTTCCACGGCCTCTCCAGGCACTGAGGGGAAGGCATTGCTCTACCTCTCCCTGACATTTTGCTCCGGGGCAGATCCAACCTTACCTGGGGCAGCAAACTTTGTCCTGGTACCTGGGCCCAGCTCACCAGGGATGTGGGCAGAGCACCAGCCTGGGCATCAGGAGGCCGAGTTTCAAGGACTGTCTCTGAGTCTGTCTGTATGACCTTGGGCCTGCCACTTCTCACAGACCCTAGGTATCCATAGCTGTGACATGGGGGCAAGCGGCCTTGTTCCAGCCTAACCCAGGAGCTTAGTAAAAATTGCATGAGACCAGGGGGAAGAGTGTCAGCGTGGGGTGGGAATTCCCGCGGCCTCCACCTGCTTGCTAGGGGCAGGATCTCATCCAGGCTGCCCTGGAAGCACCTGCTTGGCCCTGCCACCTTCCTCCGGGGGAGGGCCAGATGGCATCCTGGCTTGGGGTGGGTGGGACCTACCCAGGCTCTGAGACTTTACTGGCCTATGCCTGAGGCCTCTTTTCTTTTAACTCCCTAAATTATGATGACTCCAAGTCCAAGCCCACCCTTCCCAAAGTTTGGGAGGTTCCGCCGTTCCCAGAGGCTCCTCCTGCGGTGCTCCCAAGACTTCCATAGACCATTTGGACCAGTAGCCCATCCCACAGTTTTCTTGGGGGCAGAGGAAAACACTTCTTTCTCCTCCAGCTGAATCAGCTGGATCCCAGTGACCTGGCTGTTTGGTGATTGGGCAGGATTGAATTTGCGCAGGTAGGCGTGAGAGTGTGGGTTTTAAATTCGAAGCTCAGGCCATAGTTGCAGAGAATCACCCTTTACACCAGACCTTCATGAGACAGTGCTCATGAAGCCAGTGCGTTTCCCAGGACGAACACTAGGGAGCACCGCTGGTCCACACTCAGAGGCCCTTGGCGCCAAGACTGCATCTAGAATCACTCAAACACCTGTTTGCAGACCCCATGCACCAGCTGGAGAGGCCGTAACTGCAGGACTGCGCCTACTGAGTGACCCATTTCCTCCAGGAGGAAAGGCAAGACACGTTTACACAGCCATTTGTCTCTTTTCCCAATGCGGCGGTGCGCTGTCGCTCTTGGGGGCTGCACCCCAGACATAGCTGGCACCAGAGCAGGGCTGGGATGGGTGCTCAGGGCCCTGCCCCAAGCCATTGGGCAGTTTTGATGACGTCGAAGGTCACAGGCAGAAAATCGGAGCAGGATTTCCCCTGGGGAAAAGTTCTCCCGGGACATCTTCTGCTCTTCTGTACATTTCTAGATGCAAATAACTCCTTCACCAGGCAGGGAGTGGCGTAGGCTCTGGAGCCAGGCTGCCTGGGCTCCAATGCCAGCTCTGTCACTTGCTAGCTGTGAGACTGTGGACAAACCACTCAGCCTCTGTGTGCCTCAGTTTTCCTATTTGTAAAATAGAGGCCATAGTGGTACCTATTTTGAAGACTAAGTAAAAGAATTCAAATAAAGAGACTTGGCACAGAGTAAGTGCTCAGTAAATGGTTACTGGTATTCTCATTAGTATTTTTGCTATTATTATTAACAGTGTTAACTGAGTTTCAGAGGCCAGCCTGTCTAAGCCCCAGGCCCAGCTCTGCTCAACCTTGTAGGCACAACCCCTTCTTAGGCACATCTCACCATGCCTCAGTTTCTTTCCCCAGAGGGGTCTCTATTCCCACCTCGCTGACTTTCTGCTGTTCTAGGAATAGTCCCCACACAGTGCAGCCTCCAGGCCATGCCACATGTCCCCTGACCTCCCAGTTCCCCAATCTTCCGGTCTATAGAAATTCCTGGTGGTCATTTATCACATCTTCTACAAAATTGCCCCAGCGGTGCATAGAGAAGGCCTCTTTCCCACACTAACTCCAGGCATACTCTCCCCACCCCCGCCACCATCTGGGTGATGTGAGCACCCATCCAAGCTCCCATGGTTAAGCCCAGGCTCTCCAGGCCTTGGGGCAGGGGGTCCCCTTGCTAATGAGGGTCCCGAGGAATTATGGGAACCTTTAGCCCTTCTCTTGGGCAGCTCCAGGGAGTGGGGACACAGGCTCCTGCTATGGCTGGGTCTGCATAGAGCCCCCCAGGCCAGGACCTGGCCTCTCAGACCCCACCAAGCCCAGGGCTTGCCTGAGGGAGGATGTGGCCACAGTGATACAGGATGAGACTGGCAGTTCCAGGAAGCAGCCCCAAGCTTGTGGCCCTGAGCGCCGCTGGGGTCCAGGCCCTGGGCAGGGACCACTTCCTGGAAATGTCTCACTGGGTGTGGGTCAGGGACTGAGGGAGATAGTGTGGAGCCAGGCAGGGCCCTGCTTCCCCTTCCTCTCCCTCCCAGCAGAGCCCAGAGGGGGCCCTGGGGCCAGCTCTTGGGAGCTTCCAGACTCGGCAGGAGGATGGAATCGGGTGGAGTCTGGGGGCTGCTGTTCAGGGCCAGGGACTCAGAGCAGGCACTTGGTGAACGGATGACATGTAAATGTCAATGGGACCACAGATTAGGAGATTTCTGTGTGTGGTTTTGTTAGTGTTACTTCAGAAAGGAGTGTGTGCATGTGTGTGTATGGGGGGGGGCAGCTATTGAAAATAGGGTTGCCAGATAAAATATCAGATGCTCAATTTGGGAGACATACTAAAACATTATTCATTGTCTACCTGGATTCACATGTAGCAGGGTATCCTATGTGTTGATGTATTTTGATTTTGCTAAACCTGGAAGCTCTAATGAGAAGAGCATTGGCTCAGGAGTCCGGGATGTGGACTCTTCACTCTCTAAATCCACCCAGGCTGTGCTGAGGGGGAAGACCCTCTGCCCACTGGATGAGTCCCCCTCATTCACAGCCCACTCAGCTTGAGGTGTTCCTATTGTCAGCCAAAGCCACCGCCAGAAACCCCAAGGGGTCTGTCTTGGGTGTCCCCACCCCTGCTGTCAGCCCTGGCGCAGACCTAGCCTCCATCCCCTGCAGAGACCCCATGGGCCTCCCTGCCTCCCAACTCCCAATTCCAACTTCACCCAGAAGCCAGAGGGTGTTTTCCATCCTGCAGCCTGCCCGTGTCCACCCCTGCGGAAGCCCTTCCACAGCACCCCCTCTTCATTGCCACACTCCCCAATGGAACTGGAAAGGTCTGGGGTCTGGCTTGTGTCCCCCTCTCCAGCCGTGTCTTACTACTCCTTCCCTTTCCTCTTTGGTGCTGCCACACTGAACAGCTTTCGGTTCCCTGAACAGGTTCTTTCTCATCTCTGGGCTCTTCTCTGTCTGGAAGGCTCTCCCTGTGCGTCTCATTTGTGGAGTGATGGCGACACATCCTTCAAATCTCAGCCTTGCACATCCTCATTCCCCTCAATCCAGACTTCAAATCTGGGGCGGGGCCTCCTTTCAGCCCCACCACCCCCGCCCTTCCCCCATGACAGACGTTATTTCTCTGTATTATGACTGTTCCTGTCTGTCTCAGCTGCCAGACCGAGGGCATTTTGGAGACAGGTGCTGTGTCTCATTGGCTCATTCATTCACCCATCATGCAATTGTTTTTTTTTTTTTTTTCTTTTTTTTTTTTTTTTTAATTTATGAAGTATTTATTGATCATTCTTGGGTGTTTCTCGGAGCGGGGGATATGGGAGGGTCATAGGATAATAGTGGAGAGAAGGTCAGGAGATAAACACATGAATAAAGGTCTCTGGTTTTCCTAGGCAGAGGACCCTGCGGCCTTCTGCAGTGTTTCTGCCCCTGGGTACTTGAGATTAGGGAGTGGTGATGACTCTTAAAGAGCATGCTGCCTTCAAGCATCTGTTTAACAAAGCACATCTTGCACCGCCCTTAATCCATTTAACCCTGAGTTGACACAGCATATGTTTCAGAGAGCATGGGGCTGGGGGAAAGGCCATAGATCAACAGCATCCCAAGGCAGAAGAACTTCTCCTAGTCAGAACAAAATGGAGTCTCCTATGCCCACCTCTTTCTACACAGACACAGCAACAATCTGATCTCTCCTTCCTTTCCCCACACTTCCCCCCCTTCTCTTCAACAAAACCGCCATCGTCCTCATGGCCCGCTCCCGATGCTCGCTGTCTCTTCGGAGCTGTTGGGTACACCTCCCAGACAGGGCAGCCGGGCAGAGGCGCTCCTCACCTCCCAGACAGGGCGGCCGGGCAGAGGCGCTCCTCGCTTCCCAGACGGGGCCGCCCGGGCAGAGGCGCTCCTCACTTCCCAGATGGGGCCGCCCAGGCAGAGGCGCTCCTCACTTCCTCCCATACCGGGTGGCAGCCGGGCAGAGGCGCTCCTCACCTCCCAGACGGGGCGGCCGGGCAGAGGCGCTCCTCACTTCCCAGACCGGGCGGCCGAGCAGAGGCGCTCCTCACTTCCCAGAGGGGGCGGCCGGGCAGAGGCGCTCCTCACTTCCCAGACCGGGCGGCCGGGCAGAGGCGCTCCTCACTTCCCAGACGGGGTGGCCGGGCAGAGACGCTCCTCACTTCCTCCCAGACGGGGTGGCGGCCAGACAGAGGCGCTCCTCACTTCCCAGACAGGGCGGCCGGGCAGAGGCGCTCCTCACTTCCCAGACTGGGCGGCCGGGCAGAGGCGCTCCTCACTTCCCAGACTGGGCGGCCGGGCAGAGGCGCTCCTCACCTCCTAGACGGGGTGGCCAGGCAGAGGCGCTCCTCACTTCCCAGACGGTGTGGCGGCTGGGCAGAGGCGCTCCTCCCTTCCCAGATGGGGCAGCCAGGCAGAGGCGCTCCTCACTTCCTCCCAGACGGGGTGGCGGCCAGGCAGAGGCGCTCCTCACTTCCCAGAGGGGGCGGCCGGGCAGAGGTGCTCCTCACTTCCTCCCAGATGGGGTGGCGGCCGGGCAGAGGCACTCCTCACCTCCCAGACGGGGCGGCCGGGCAGAGGTGCTCCTCATCTCCCAGACGGGGCAGCCGGGCAGAGGTGCTCCTCACTTCCTCTCAGATGGGGTGACGGCCGGGCAGAGGCACTCCTCACCTCCCAGACGGGGCGGCCGGGCAGAGGCGCTCCTTACCTCCCAGACGGAGTGGCCAGGCAGAGGCGCTCCTCACTTCCCATATGGGGTGGCGGCTGGGCAGAGGCGCTCCTCACTTCCCAGATGGGGCAGCCGGGCAGAGGCGCTCCTCACTTCCTCCCAGACGGGGTGGCGGCCAGGCAGAGGCGCTCCTCACCTCCCAGACGGGGCGGCCGGGCAGAGGTGCTCCTCATCTCCCAGACGGGGCGGCCGGGCAGAGGTGCTCCTCATCTCCCAGACGGGGCAGCCGGGCAGAGGTGCTCCTCACTTCCTCCCAGACGGGGTGACGGCCGGGCAGAGGCGCTCCTCACCTCCCAGACGGAGTGGTCAGGCAGAGGCGCTCCTCACTTCCCATATGGGGTGGCGGCCGGGCAGAGGCGCTCCTCACTTCCCAGATGGGGCAGCCGGGCAGAGGCGCTCCTCACTTCCTCCCAGACGGGGTGGCGGCCAGGCAGAGGCACTCCTCACCTCCCAGACGGGGCGGCCGGGTAGAGGTGCTCCTCATCTCCCAGATGGGGCAGCCGGGCATAGGTGCTCCTCACTTCCTCCCAGACGGGGTGGCAGCCGGGCAGAGGCGCTCCTCACTTCCCATACGGGGTGGCGGCCGGGCAGAGGCGCTCCTCACTTCCTCCCAGACGGGGTGGTGGCCAGGCAGAGGCGCTCCTCACTTCCCAGACGGGGTGGCCGGGCAGAGGCGCTCCTCACTTCCCAGACGGGGTGGCCGGGCAGAGGCACTCCTCACCTCCCAGACGGGGCGGCCGGGCAGAGGCGCTCCTCACTTCCCATACGGGGTGGCAGCCAGGCAGAGGCGCTCCTCACTTCCCAGATGGGGCAGCCGGGCAGAGGCGCTCCTCACTTCCTCCCAGACGGGGTGGTGGCCAGACAGAGGCGCTCCTCACTTCCCAGACAGGGCGGCCGGGCAGAGGCGCTCCTCACTTCCCAGACTGGGCGGCCGGGCAGAGGCGCTCCTCACTTCCCAGACTGGGCGGCCGGGCAGAGGCGCTCCTCACCTCCTAGACGGGGTGGCCAGGCAGAGGCGCTCCTCACTTCCCAGACGGTGTGGCGGCTGGGCAGAGGCGCTCCTCCCTTCCCAGATGGGGCAGCCAGGCAGAGGCGCTCCTCACTTCCTCCCAGACGGGGTGGCGGCCAGGCAGAGGCGCTCCTCACTTCCCAGAGGGGGCGGCCGGGCAGAGGTGCTCCTCACTTCCTCCCAGATGGGGTGGCGGCCGGGCAGAGGCACTCCTCACCTCCCAGACGGGGCGGCCGGGCAGAGGTGCTCCTCATCTCCCAGACGGGGCAGCCGGGCAGAGGTGCTCCTCACTTCCTCTCAGATGGGGTGACGGCCGGGCAGAGGCACTCCTCACCTCCCAGACGGGGCGGCCGGGCAGAGGCGCTCCTTACCTCCCAGACGGAGTGGCCAGGCAGAGGCGCTCCTCACTTCCCATATGGGGTGGCGGCCGGGCAGAGGCGCTCCTCACTTCCCAGATGGGGCAGCCGGGCAGAGGCGCTCCTCACTTCCTCCCAGACGGGGTGGCGGCCAGGCAGAGGCGCTCCTCACCTCCCAGACGGGGCGGCCGGGCAGAGGTGCTCCTCATCTCCCAGACGGGGCGGCCGGGCAGAGGTGCTCCTCATCTCCCAGACGGGGCAGCCGGGCAGAGGTGCCCCTCACTTCCTCCCAGACGGGGTGACGGCCGGGCAGAGGCGCTCCTCACCTCCCAGACGGAGTGGTCAGGCAGAGGCGCTCCTCACTTCCCATATGGGGTGGCGGCCGGGCAGAGGCGCTCCTCACTTCCCAGATGGGGCAGCCGGGCAGAGGCGCTCCTCACTTCCTCCCAGACGGGGTGGCGGCCAGGCAGAGGCACTCCTCACCTCCCAGACGGGGCGGCCGGGCAGAGGTGCTCCTCATCTCCCAGATGGGGCAGCCGGGCATAGGTGCTCCTCACTTCCTCCCAGACGGGGTGGCAGCCGGGCAGAGGCGCTCCTCACTTCCCATACGGGGTGGCGGCCGGGCAGAGGCGCTCCTCACTTCCTCCCAGACGGGGTGGTGGCCAGGCAGAGGCGCTCCTCACTTCCCAGACGGGGTGGCCGGGCAGAGGCGCTCCTCACTTCCCAGACGGGGTGGCCGGGCAGAGGCACTCCTCACCTCCCAGACGGGGCGGCCGGGCAGAGGCGCTCCTCACTTCCCATACGGGGTGGCAGCCAGGCAGAGGCGCTCCTCACTTCCCAGATGGGGCAGCCGGGCAGAGGCGCTCCTCACTTCCTCCCAGACGGGGTGGCGGCCGGGCAGAGGCGCTCCTCACTTCCCAGACGGGGCGGCCGGGCAGAGGTGCTCCTCACTTCCTCCCAGACGGGGTGGCGGCCGGGCAGAGGCGCTCCTCACCTCCCAGACGGGGTGGCCGGGCAGAGGCGCTCCTCCCTTCCCAGCCGGAGTGGCCAGGCAGAGGCGCTCCTCACCTCCCAGAGTGGGCGGCCAGGCAGAGGCGCTCCTCACTTCCCAGAGTGGGCGGCCTGGCAGAGGCACTCCTCACTTCCCATACGGGGTGGCAGCCGGGTAGAGGCGCTCCTCACTTCCCAGATGGGGCAGCTGGGCAGAGGTGCTCCTCACTTCCTCCCAGACGGGATGGCGGCCAGGCAGAGGCGCTCCTCACCTCCCAGACGGGGCGGCGGCCAGGCAGAGGCGCTCCTCACCTCCCAGACGGGGCGGCCGGGCAGAGGCACTCCTCACCTCCCAGACGGGGCGGCTGGGCAGAGGCGCTCCTCACCTCCCAGAAGGGGCGGCTGGGCAGAGGCGCTCCTCACTTCCCATATGGGGTGGCAGCCGGGCAGAGGTGCTCCTCACTTCCCAGACGGGGTGGCGGCCAGTCAGAGGCGCTCCTCACTTCCCAGATGGGGCAACCGGGCAGAGGCGCTCCTCACTTCCTCCCAGACGGGGTGGCGGCCAGGCAGAGGCGCTCCTCACCTCCCAGACGGGGCAGCCGGGCAGAGGTGCTCCTCATCTCCCAGACGGGGCAGCCGGGCAGAGGCGCTCCTCACTTCCTCCCAGACGGGGTGGCAGCCGGGCAGAGGCGCTCCTCACCTCCCAGACGATGGGCGGCCGGGCAGAGGCGCTCCTCACTTCCCAGATAGGGCGGCCGGGCAGAGGGGCTCCTCACATCCCAGACGATGGGCGGCCAGGCAGAGATGCTCCTCACTTCCTAGACGGGGTGGCGGCGGGGCAGAGGCTGTAATCTTAGCACTTTAAGAGGCCAAGGCAGGAGGCTGGTAGGTGGAGGTTGCAGCGAGCCGAGATCACACCACTGCACTCCAGCCTGAGCACCATTGAGCATTGAGTTAGTGAGACTCCGTCTGCAATCCCAGCACCTCGGGAGGCCGAGGCAGGCAGATCACTCGAGGCCAGGAGCTGGAGACCAGCCCGGTCAACACGGTGAAACCCCGTCTCCACCAAAAATACAAAAACCATTCAGGCGTGGCGGCGCGCGCCTGCAATCCCAGGCACTCGGCAGGCCGAGGCAGGAGAGTCACAGGAGCCCGAGGCAGGGAGGTTGCAGCGAGCCGAGATCATGGCAGTACAGTCCAGCTTCGATAACAGCGGGAGACCGAAAAAAGAAGGAGAGGGAGACCGAAGAAAGGGGAGGGAGAGGGAGAGGGAGAGGGAGAGGGAGAGGGAGAGGGAGAGGGAGCCATGCAATTGTTAAACACTTGTTATATTCCAGGCACTGCACTAGTTGCTGAGGATATATAAATGAACAAGTCATCACATTCTTGTGGGGGAGGACTGTCTTACACTAAACAGTTTAACAAATAGACATAAGATATGACAGGTGGCGACAAGTGCTGAGAAGAAAAATTAAGGAGGGTGAGGGAGTAGAGTGGCCAAGAGCCTGGGTTTCAGCAGAGGGAGCTGGAGAATGAATCCAGGGGCGCTGGAGCTGGGGGCGTGGGAGAGTGTCAGAGAGCTAGCATGAACTGGCTGGTTGCCTGGAGGAGAGGGCTGGTTCCAAAGCCAGTCTTATAGCAATTTTTCCATTTGGTGATAGTGAACTTTGGAAGAGCTAGGGGTGGGGAAGATGGGAAGTTGAACCACCTCTGAGATAAAACTCTGAAGGGGCTGAGGTGGTCCTGGGTTGGGATGCCCCCTGCTACTGGCAAGAGACAAGCAAACTCAATATGGAGGAAAGCTTCCCTTGGTTAGGCCAGGAGGATGCCCAGAGTGAGATGAAGCAATGGGCTTCAATACAAAACTTACCCAAATCACAAAGTAAGCCACCGAGTGAGAATCGGCAGAAAAGAAGGAAGCAACAGATTTAGACCCCAGGGACGGAATACAGAATAGCCATAGATGACACGTTTAAAGAAACACAAGATGCAGTCGCAAAGATGAGCATATAAATGAATAGAAATGAAGAGAGAGAGAGAGATTTGGGGGAAAACAAATGGAACTTCAAGAAATAAAAAGTATTATCTCAAGTTGGATGTGGTGGCTCATGCCTTTAATCCTAGTGACTCAAGAGGCTGAGGGGGGAGGATCACTTGAGGCCAGGAGTTTGAGACCACCCTGGGCAACATAGCAAGACCTCTGTCACTATAAAAATAAAAAAAATTAGCCAGGCATGGTGGGGCACACCTGTAGTTCCAGCTGCTTGGGAGGCTGAGGCGGGAGGATTGTTTGAGCCCAGGCGTTTGAGGCTGCAGTGAGCTGTAGTCACTCCACTGCACTCAAGCTTGAGTGGCAGAGCAAGACCTTGTCTCTACTAAAAAATAATAATAATAAAAAATATCTCAAAATCTAAAATTCAACAAACAGTAAACAGTTGAATAGAGAATTAATTAGCCCAGCGTGGTGGCATGTGCCTGTAGTCCCAGCTACTCAGGAAGCTAAGGTGGGAGGATGGTTTGAGCCTGGGAGGCAGAGGTTGCAGTGAGCCGAGATTGCACCACTGCACTCCAGCCTGGGCAATAGGGCCAGGCCTTGTGTTAACAACAACAAAAAAAAAAAGAGAGAGAGAGAATTAATAAGCCTGGAGTTATATACATAAAGCATGCAACAGAGATAAGAAGATGGATAACACGAAAAGAGATTAAGAGATATAGAGAATAAGAATGAGAAGATCTTATATATTGGAGTCCCAAAAGAAGAAAATAAAGGGAATGGGAAAGAGGTGGTATTTGAAGATGAAATGGCTGCAGCTTTTCCAGAAGCGATGAAAAAACACAGTCTCAGAACCGGAAACACGAAGTGTCTCAAGCATAATACATAAATCCATGCTTATACACATTTTATTGAAACTACAGAATGTCAGAGGGAGACAAACGATGAAAGCAGGCAAAGAGGAAGGACAGATTGCCTACCAAGGACAACAGAATGTGTGCTGGCTTCTCAACCACCGTGACAGAAGCTAGGAGGCAGCAGTAATAGCTTTAAAGTGATGACAGCAAATAAATATCCACTTAGAAGTGTGTCCAGCAGGGGCCAGGTGCTGTGGCTCACGCCTGTAATCTCAGCACTTTCGGAGGCTGAGGTGGGCAGATCACCTGAGGTCAGGAGTTTGAGACCAGCCTGGCCAACATGACGAAACCCTGTCTTTACTAAAAATACAAAATTAGCCAGGTGTGGTGGTGCATGCCTGTAATCCCAGCTACTTGGGAGGCTGAGGCAGGAGAATCGCTTGAACCTGGGAGGCAGAGGTTGCAGTGAGCCAAGATTGCGCCACTGCACTCAGCCTGGGTGACAAGAGCAAAACTCTGTCTGAAAAAAAAAAAAAAAAAAAAGAAGTGTGTCCAGCAAAACTGTTACTGGTGGAAGGTATCCGAGTTACCGTTGGTGAATCCGTTTGGATCTGCAGCAACCTCTTGCCTCCTCAGAAGAAAGAATTTGACTGAGGGGTATAAGGCAGAAGGAGAGACTGAGGCAAGTTTCAGAGCAGGAGTCAACGTTTATTGAAAAGCTTTAGGGTTGGGAGCAGCGGCTCATGCCTGTAATCCCGGCACTTTGGGAGGCCGAGGCGGGCGGATCACTTGAGGTCAGGAGTTTGAGACCCCCCCTGGCCAAACGTGGTGAAACCCCATCTCTACTAGTAAAAACACAAAAATTAGCTGGGCCTGGTGGTGCGCGCCTGTAATCCCAACTACTCAGGAGGCTGAGACAGGAGAATTGCTTGAACCCAGGAGGCAGAGGTTGCAGTGAGCAGAGATGGCGCCACTGCCCTCCATCCAGCCTGGACAACAGAGCGAGACTCCATCTCAATAAACAAAACAAAACAAAACAAAGAGCTTTAGAATAGTAAGGAAGGGAAGGAGAAGGAAAGTACAACGTGGAAGAAGGCCAAGCGGTTGACCTGAGAAACCGAGTGCACAGCTTGGCCTCTTGACTTGGGGTTTGATTCCTTGGCATACTTCCAGGATCTTGGAAGTAAGCTGCTTCTCACTCCAGAGATCTTACTGGGAAGCTGCTGATCGGTTGCAGGTGTTTTCTATTAGGAGACTGCCTTTTCCCCCGTACTGGCTGTGACCAATTACTACTTTACAGAAACAGTTAACAACCACTTGACCACCACCTGATAGTCACCTAGCACGCCTAGTGTGTGTGTGTGTGTGTGTGTGTGTATGTGTGTGTGTGGGTGGGTGTGTGTGTTGGGAGGATGTCCTTTCCTGCCCTGCTCATACCTAACTAGCTACCCACTGTAATAAAGCTACCATTCGAGAACCAAGAGAAAAAGGGAAAAAATACATTTAATATTTACAGGTAAATAAAAGCTGAGAATGATCCAAAGAAACTCCCAAAGGATGTACCTCAAGAAGGAAGATGATTCCAGGTCAGAATGCAAGAAGAAGTAATGGTGAGGTTAGAAAATGGTAAAAGGCTGGGTACAGTGGCTCACACCCATAATCCCAGCACTTTGGGAGACCGAGGTGAGAGGAGAGCATGAGTCCAGGAGTTCAAGACCAGCCTGGGCAACATGGTAAAACCTTGTCTCTACTAAAAATACAAAAATTAGCCAGGTGGGGTGGTGGTGTACACCTGTAGTCCAAGCGACTTGGGAGGCTGAGATGATGGGAGGATCACCTGAGCCCAGGGAGGTCAAGGCTGCAGGGAGCCGTAATTGTGCCACTGCACTCCAGCCTGGGTGACAGAGTGAGACCCTGTCTCAAAAACAAGTAAATTTAAAAAATAGTAAGTGTAGCTAAAGCCAATCCAAAAATCATCTGTATAAAATAATAATTTTATTTGTGATGTTAAGAAGAAGGAATGTGAAATGTTGGAGAATAATAGTGTATAAATCAGGAAGAGTAAGACTGGAGCTACAGTGTCCTAAAGTGTTAGCTAGTATTTGTGGGGAGGGGTAGGGAGGGTGTTAAGATATTGTTTAATATAAGATATTATTAATTAAATACACGTGGTAAAACTTCAAGGGTTTCATTGCCTTTAGCTAAAAAAATAAAAAAGCAACTCCAAGGGCAGTAGAGAGAAAAAAGTGGGATAGATAAACAATCAAATAAAACTCAAAGAAAAAGAAACAAAAAGTGGAACTAATAGAAATCCGAAAGTAAGATAATACAAACATACCCAAATATATCCGTAATTATAATAAATATAAATGGATCAGTTAACAGGCAAGAGATATTAAGATTGAATGCAAAAACAAAACCCAGGTGTATGCCATTCATAAGAAACGCAGCTCAAGTAAAAGGACATGGAAAAGTTGAAAGTAAAAAGATGAATCAAGGCTGGGTATAGTGGCTCACACCTATAATCCCAACACTTTGGGAGGCTGAGGAAGGAGGATCGCTTGAGCCCAGGCATTCATGACCAGCCTGGGCAACACGGTGAGACCTCGTTTCTGAGACCTCATTTCTAAAAAAAAAAAAAAATTTGAAAATCAGCGACACATAGCTGCCCTGTAGTCCCAGCTACTTTGGAGGCTGAGGCAGGAGGATCACTTGAGCCCTGGAAGTGAAGGCAGCAATGAGCTGTGATCATACCACTCCACTCCGGCCTGGGCATCACAGTAAGACTGTCTCAAAAAAAGAAGAAAAAAAAAAGAATCAAGATATGTGAAGGAAAAAATAACCAAACGAGAGCCTGTGTAGCAATTTTGATATAAAACAAAATATGTTTTAAAGCACAATGCACTAATAGAGATGGTCACAACATAATGATACAGTGTTTAATTCACCAAGAAGATATAATAAAGTAGCCTTAAAAGGTATAAGGCAAAAATTGGGCCGGGCGTGGTGGCTCACACCTGTAATCCCAGCACTTTGGGAGGCCGAGGTGGGCAGATCATGAGGTCAGGAGACCGAGACCATCCTGGCTAAACGGTGAAACCCTGTCTCTACTAAAAATACAAAAAATTAGCCGGGCATGGTGGGACGTGCCTGTAGTCCCAGCTACTCAGGAGGCTGAGGCAGGAAAATGGTGTGAACCCGGGAGGTGGAAGTTGCAGTGAACTGCACCTTTGTATTCCAGCCTGGGTGACAGAGTGAGATGTTGTCTCAAAAAAAAAAAAAAAAAAAAAAGTATTAGGCAAAAATTGAAAGAAGTTTTTAAAACTCTGCATAATTGGAGAGTTATGCCATATCTATGAACTGGAAGACTCAACATTCTTAAGATGAGAGGATTCCCTAAATTGGGGAGATTCAGTGATACCCCAAGCAAAATCACAACAGACTTTTTTCCCACAAAGGCACAAAGGCAATTTAATGGAGGTAAAGGATAATCTTTTTAACAAGTGATGCTGGAACAAATAAGCATCTATATGCAAAAAATATGAACCTCGACCCATATCTCATACCATGGACAAAAATTAAACGAATCATAGATCTAAACATAAAGTACAAAGCTATAATACCTCTAGAAGAAGACATGGCCAAAAATTACTGTGACCGTGGTTAGACAAACATATCTTAGGACACAAAAGCAGGCCAAAATAGATAAACTGGACCTCATTCATAGAGAAACCAGACGTATTTATCAAAAATACATAAACTAGACCTCACCTCTGCTCTTCAGAAGACACTCTTAAGGAGAAATAACACAAAAAACTGGAAGAAAACTTTGCAAAAATACTGACAAAGGACTTATATCCAGAATATATAAGAACTCACATGCCGGGTGCGGTGGCTCACACCTGTAATCCCAACACTTTGGGAGGCCGAGGTGGGCAGATCACCTGAGGTCAGGAGTTCGAGACCAGCCTGGCCAACATGGTGAAATCCCATCTCTACTAAAAATACAAAAATTAGCCAGGTGTGGTGGTGCATGCCAGTAATCCCAGCTACTTGGGAGGCTGAGGAGGGAGAATTGCTTGAACCCGGGAGGCAGAGGTTGTAGTGCACCAGATTGCGCCACTGCACTCCAGCCTGGGCGACAAGAGCGAAACTCTGTCTCAAAAAAAAAAAAAAAAAAAAAAAAGGAAAAAAGAACTCTTACAACTAAAAAAAAAAATAATCAAATAAAAGATGGACAAAAGGTTTGAACAGACATGTCACCAGTGAAGGGATATGAATGGAAAAGAAGCACATGAAAAGATGCTCAACATCTTTAATTATAAAGGAGATGCAAATTAAAGCCACAAAGAGAATATGCTATACATCTATTAGTAAACTACATAAAAAACAAACACAAAACCCCAAATTGACTGTACCAAGTGCTAACCAGGGTACAAAGCCGCTGGCACTGTCATATACTGCTGGTGGAAATACACATGGTACAGTCACTTCGGAAAACGGGTTGACAGTTTTTCACAAGTTAAATATACACCGACTTTATGCTCTGGCAATCCCACTCCTAGATATTTATTCAGAGAAATAAAAACACGTCTGCACTGATACCTGTATGCAAACATTTAAAACATAACAGCTCTACTGAGACATAATTCATATACTATAAAGCTAACCTTTAAAGTTTTCCACGTGGTGGTTGTGGTTGTGAAACCATTACCACTATCTAAGTTTGGAACTTTTTCATCATTCCAAAGAAAGACCTCACACCCGTTAGCAGTAACTCCCCACTTCTCTCTCCTCCCAGGCCCTGGCAAACTATCTGCTTTCTATCTCTGTGAATTTGCCTATTCTGGACATTAATTATTCAATATAAATGGAATCACATATACCACAAGTAGAATCTTTTGTTTGGAGCTTTTTTTCTTAGCATGATATTTTCAAGGTTCATTCATGTTGTAGAACATATCAGAATTTCGTTCTATTTTCTGGCTGAATAATATTCCACTGTGAATATACCACATTTTGTTTAACAATTCATCTGTTCTTTTTTTTTTTTTTGAGACAGAGTCTTGCTCTGTCACCCAAGCTGGAGGGCAGTGATGCAAATACGGCTCACTGTAGCCTCGACTTCTTGGGTTCAAGTGATCTTTCCATCTCAGCCTCCCAAGTAGCTGGGACTACAGGCGCATGCCACCACGCCCAGCTAAATCTTTTATTTTTTGTAGTGACAAGCCAAACTCCTGGCCTCAAGGAATCCCTCTGCCTTGGTGGCCCAAAGTGCTGGTATTACAGGTGTGAGCCACCAAACCCGGCCTGGGACTTTTTTTTTTTTTTTTGAGATAGAGTCTTGTTCTGTCCCCTAAGCTGGAGAACAGTGACACAATCTCGGCTCACTGCATTCTACACCTCCCAGGTTCATGGGATTCTCCTGCCTCAGCCTCCCCAAGTAGCTGGGACTACAGGCGTGCACTACCATGCCCGGCTAATTTTTATATTTTTAGTAGAGATGAGTTTTGCCATCTTAGTCAGTCTGGTCTTGAACTCCTGACCTCAGGTGATCCTCCTGCCTCAGCCTCCAAAAGTGCTGGGATTACAGGTATGAGCCATCACACCTGGCTGGGACTTTTTAAGCTATTAAAAATATAATGTATTCTGAGAGTGGTGGTGATTGCATAACTGTATATATAAAAACTCATTGAACTGTTTAAAAAGTAAATTGTATTGTGTTTAAATTTACTCCAATAAACTTGACTTTTAAAAGTTGATAGAGGCCGGGCCCAGTGGCTCATGCCTGTAATCCCAGTACTTTGGGAGGCTGAGGCAGGCGGATCACGAGGTCAGGAGTTTGAGACCAGCCTGATTAACATGGTGAAACCCTGTCTCTACTAAAAATACAAAAATTAGCCGGGCGTGGTTGCACATGCCTGTAGTCCCAGCTACTCGGGAAGCTGAGGCAGGAGAATCGCTTGAACCTGTGAGGTAGAGGTTGCAGTGAGCCGAGATCGCGCCATTGCGCTCCAGCCTGGGTGACAGAGCAAGACTACATTTCAAAAAAAAAAAAAAAATGGATAGAGTAGGGAGAAACTGACAAGTCTACCATCAGCGTGGCATATTTAAAATGCTTTTCTTAATTATTGATAGCAAAGCTGAAAAAAATAGCGAAGATTTGAACAACAGGAGTAACAAACTTGATCCAATGGACAGTGATTGAATCCCACCTTCCACAGTTAGGCATTCCCCAAGCAATCATGGACCATTTACAAAAATTGATTGTATACCAGATTAGAAAGCAAGTTCCAAAACATTTCAAAGAAGAGTTACAGATTGATTATCCCTTACCCAGAATGCTTGGGACCAGCAGTGCTTTGGATTTTGGATTTTCTTTTTTTGTATTTGGAATATTTGCATTATACACCTACTGGTTCAGCATCCCTAACATGAAAAATTGAAATCCAAAAGGGTCCAATGGGCATTTCTTTTCTTTTCATTTTCTTTCTTTCCTTCCTTCCTTCTTCTTTCCTTCCTTCCTTCCCTCCCTTCCTTCCTTCCCCTCTCTTTCCCTTTCTTTTCTTTTCTCTTTTCTTTCTTTCTTTCTTTCTTTCTTTTTCTTTCTTTCTTTCTTTCTTTCTTTCTTTTTCTTTCCTTTCTCTCTCTCTCTTTCTTTCTTTTTTTCTTTCTCTCTTTCCTCTCTTTCTCTTATCTCTCTCTCTTCTCCTCCCATCCCCCTCTCTCTCTGTTTCTTTTTTTGAGACAGAGTCTTGCTGTGTTGGCCAGGGTGGAGTACAGTGGCACTATCATAGCTCACCAAGTCTACTGGGCTCAAGGGATCCTCCTACCTCATTCTCCTAAGTAACTGGGACTACAGGTGTGCACCACCACACCTGACTAATTTTTAAAATTTTGCAGAGACAGGATCTCACTATGTTGCCCAGGTTGGTCTTGAACTCCTGGGCTCAAGTGATCCTCTCACCTCAACATCTCAAAGTGCTGGGATTACAGGCATGAGCTACTGTGTCCAATCCCAATGAGCATTTGAGTGTCATGTCTGTGCTTTAAAAGTTTTTAATTTTGGGCTGGGTGTGGTGGCTCACGCCTGTAATCGCAGCGCTTTGGGAGGCTGAAGTGGGCAGATCACTTGAGATCAGGAGTTCAAGACTAGCCTAGTCAACATGGCAAAACCCTGTTTCTACTAAAAGTAGAAAAATTAGCTGGGCATGGTGGTGCACACCTGTGGTCCCAGCTACTCGGGAGGCTGAGGCAGGAGAATCACTTGAACCCAGGAGGCAGAGGTTGCAGTGAGCCAAGATTGTACCACTGCACTCCAGCCTGGGTGACAGAGTGAGACCCTGCCTTAAAACAACAATAACAATCACAACAAACAAACAAAAAATAAAAGTTTTGAATTTTTGAGCATTTTGGATTTTGGATTTTCAGATTAGAGATACTTAACCTGTATTTGATAGAGGAATTCTTTGATCATGATGCAATGAAGTTAGAGGGTAATAACAAAAATACAATTTTAAAAATCCCATATATTTAGGAATTTGTCACAGGGATCAACAAATTGACCAAAGAAGCAGAGAAGAAAGCCCAGAGGCAGATGCAGGCATACGTGGAGCTCTGACCTATGCCAATGGGAACATGTCAGATCAGTGTGTAAGAGGGACTATTCATTACTCAGAGCGGGTAAAATTGGTTGTTCATGTGAGGGGAAAGTGCAGTTGGATCACTATCTTACGGCATAACCAAGAATCAGTTCTAAATGGGTTAATAATAGAGGTACAACTTTAACACCGTTTGGAGAAAACATAGGTTAATATCTTTCTGCCTTCAGGGAAAGAATTCTTAAATAAAATACACCAAAAAGCATTAACTGTGATAAAATAATTGATACAATTAAAAAATAACAATTTTGTTTCCCCAAAGATACCTTAAAGCAAATGAAAAGACAAGCTAAATCTGGGAGGAGACATATACACATATACATGCATAATCAAGATTGGTATCAAAAACCCCTATGGACTAGCAAGAAAAGGATAAATGGGTAAAAAAACCATGAACCAGCATTTCACCAAAGATGAAACAGCTAGGGCCAAAAAATATGACAAGATGCTTAAACCCACTGGCGATTAGGCATGTGGAAGTCAAGACCACAACGAGACATCATCTTCCACACATTTGATGGGTAAACATTATGATGTCTGACACTGCTAAATGTTGGCGAGGACGTGGATCAACAGGAACTCTCAAAATTGCTGGTGAGAGTGTAATTAGTTCAAGCACTTTGGAAAAGCAGTTTGGCATTTCTCTTTGTACAGAGCAGGGGTCCCAACCCCCAGGCCACGAACTGGCTGGGGAGGAAACATTATCACCTGAGCCCCACCTCCTGTCAGATCAGTGGCAGCGTTAGACTCTCATAGGACTGAGAACCCTATTGTGAACTGTGCGTGCGAGGGATTTAGGTTGTGGGCTCCTTATGAGAATCTAATGCCTGATGATCTGAGGTGGAACAGTTTCATCCTGAAATCATTCCCCACTCTGCCCCCCGAATCTGTGGAAAAATTGTCTTCCATGAAACCAGTCCCTGGTGCCCAAAAGGTTGGGGATCGCTGGTATAGAGGCACACTGGCACACCTATGCTCTGGCAAATCTACCTCCCTATTATATCTAAGAGGAAGCCTTGCAGTGTTCCTAGAGACGCACCTGAGAATGTTCATAACAGCGTTGTTAGTAATCACAGAAACAGCCCGACTTCCCCCTGATAGGACAGTGGCCTTGTGGTATCGTCACAGAACAGAACATTCTAAACCTCTGAAAGCAAGTGGACCACAGCTACCAGCCACAGCATGGGCAAAGCTAAGACACATAGATGCTGATTAAAAAAAAAAAAAAAAAGTTCCAGACACTACAGTTTCATACCTTTAAAAAATTTACTTATTTATTTTACTTTTTTTTTTTTTTTTTTGAGACAGACTCTTACTCTATTGCCCAGGCTGGATTCCAGTGGTGTGACCTCGGCTCATTGCAACCTCCATCTCCTGGGTTCAAGCAATTCTTCTGCCTCAGCTTCCCGAATAGCTGGGACTACAGGCACACATCACCATGCTCAGCTAATTTTTGTATTTTTAGTAGAGATGGGATTTTACCATGTAGGCCACGTGATCCTCCCACCTCAGCCTCTGGAGTAGCTGGGACTACAAGCACGCCACCACACCCAGCTATTTTTTTTTTTTTTTTTTTGTAGGGATGGGGATCTCACTATGTTGCCAGGCTGAGATTACAGGCATGAGCCACCACACTTGGTCGATACTTTTTTTTTTTTTTTTTGGAGACAGTGTCTTGCTCTGTCACACCCAGGCTGGAGCGCAGGGGTGCAATCTTGGCTCACTGCAACCTCTGTATTCCAGGCTCAGGCAATTCTCCTGCCTCAGCCTCCCAAGTAGCTGGGGTTATAGGCGTGTGCCACCATACCTGGCTAATTTTTTGTATTTTTAGTAGGGACTGATTTTCACCATGTTAGCTGGGCTGGTCTCAAACTCCTGGCCTCAAGTTGATCTGCCCACCTCGGCCTCCCAAAGTGCTGGGATTACAGGCATGAGCCACCGCGCCTAGCCCATTCCTTTTTAATAATGGTTTAATGCCAAGAAAAAGTAAGTAATATGTATCTAAATATTTACACTGCACTGAACTATACAGACAGAGCTGTAAAGGGTATGTACAAAATTCAAGATGCCCTTGGGGTTGGGGAGGGGAGGTAGGGAAGGGTAGGGGAGACTCAGGAATTTGGATTTTATTTGCAGGCAAAGGAGGGGGCACTGTTTCTAAGAAGAGTGATGATACCATCGTATTTTTGAAAAATGATAAAACAGCATGGGGGAAACTGCTATGTCTTCCATATTCAGTCTTTTTCTTCTCCGAGCCCATTTCCTCCCTAGCAATGATAAGAGGAAACACTCCCGGTGAGTCAGATGCTCTCTAAATATGTTTGCTCGTTGAATGTTGACACCAGTCCTGTGTTTAGTATCATACTGGGAACACGCATGAGGAGCTGAAGCACAGACAGATTAAGTGGCTCGCCCAGGGTCATACAGCTACTCAGTGCTGGAGCCGAGATCACACCAGGCTCTGCTTCCCCACCAGAACCGTGAGAGGTTGGGAGTGACCCTACTGGACAGGGATATCTGAGGTGGGAGGGGCTGTGTGTGTGTTCATGCTGAGGCTGGCACACTTAGAACATCAACCTCAATTTTCCTCCCCACAGGGTCCGGCGGGGAGGCAGGGAGCAAGGTCGTTAAGGATGGGCGGGGTGAGGGGGAGATTCCCTGACAGCCTGGGTTCTGCCCCTCACTTGCTACAGCCCCACGAAAGCCTCTTGGCCTCTCTGAAGCTCTGTATTCTCATCTGTCAAATGGGGGTTGTCCTGGGTGTTACTTCAAGGGCTGATGAGAAAGGAGTGAGTGGCCTGGCTTGCTGCCTGGCATGACAAGCAATGCATAAATGTATGCTGTATGAGTCACCTGTCCAGTGGCCCCAGCAGCTCTCTCTAGCAGGGCTTGGCCAAGACTAGGCCCTTCAGAGTGTAAGCAAACTCCTGGTTTGGTGGCTAGCACACTATAGATTTGGCAAACTGTGTCCAAGAACGTTTTGATGGGAGCCTGCCTGGATGACAGAAGATCAGAGTGTGCTGGAAGGTCCCACCCTTTCCAGCTTCCTGCAGCCAAGCCAGGCTCTGGGGTGATCATTCACATAGCAACCACCAGGGGTCAGGGCTGGCCACTTCTGCCTTCTTCCCTCATCCTAGCGCTTGTGGGTGGCGATGACATCCCTGCCATCTATGAGGTGGAGCATTTCCAACAAGAGCAGGTTTGAGGCCCTGGCTTGACTTTCCCAGTCCTGTTAAAGAAGAACATTGGTTAAGTGTGTCCATCCATCTGTTGGGCTGTCTGTTGTTCTAACATTCACCCATCCATTTATACTTTTGTCCATTCATCCATTTGTCTGTCCGTTCTTTTGTCTGCCCATCCATCCATTATCGCTTTATCTTCTATTTCCTCATCTATCCATTCATCTGTTCCTTCATCCAGCCATTCATCTGACTATCCGTCTGTCCATTGTCCTCCACCCATCATCCATCCATCCAGCCTCCTTCATTCTGTCCATCTATCCATCCATCCCTCCATCCATCCATCCTTCCTTCCTCCTTCATCCACTCATCTGTCCATTCTAATGTCTGTGGGCTCTTCTCTTCATCCATCCATCCATCCATCCATCCATCCGTCCATCCATCCAATGTTCAAACACCTGTCCATCTACTCTCTGTCTATCCAACATGCAGTGAGACCTTCTGTTGAGCCAGGACTTGCTCAGCTCCAGGGTACCCTATGAAGGAAGGAGACCCAGTTCCCGTTTCTGCCACTTCACTCCACCACCTTTGGCTCACCATTTGCTGGGGAGTGGAGACGTATCAGGCAGTGATAACATAGTGAGATGTGTGTGGTCAAGCTTGGAGGTGCAAAAATGTCATATTAATTTTTACATCACATTAGACTCCAAGGCCTCCCATCCCCTGCATGGGTAGGAAATTCAACTCGTCCTTTGTGGAGAAGGCCATTGGGTTAAACAAAAATCTGGGTGGCTTAGGTTGATTGCTCCTGGAAGGAAAACGGGGGAAGGGCCTGGGGTTAGACTCCGTGGTCTCAACGTGGTTCTCTGCACCCTCCAGTCTTGGTCCAGGGAAAGCTTTGCTAAGGCGGAGAAGCCTGCTTCTCAGAAGCACCCCAGACCTGCTTTCAGGCTGTGCCTGGCACAGTGGGAGCCTCTGGTCTCAGACAAGCCCTGCATTTGTTCCCTTACCCTGGAACCCAGGCTGCAAGAACACAGACCTCTCCGGAGTGCCTGGAGCTTGCGGGCTTGGCTGCTTCCACTAGCGGGTGTTAGAGTGGGGAGAGAGGTGTCACCCAGCCTGGGTCAGGTGGTACAGGGCAGGAGGGTTTCCTGTGGGAGGTGACTTCTACACAAAGACCCCAGGGTTGAATAGGGTTAGGCAGGAGAAAAGGGAGGGGAAGTGGCACAGGCTTGGGTTTGGGGTGATGGGGGTAGAGAGAGAATGCAGGAGAGTGGGCTTGGTGAGCAGAGTGGTGGTGGGAGGAGCTGGAGAGGAACCAGAAAAATAAGGAAGGGCCGATTATGGTGCTCGGGAAGTAGGGAGATACTGAAGCTGTTTGACTAGGGGAGTTCATGATCCAAGTGGTGTTTCAAGAAGATCACTCTGGCAGTGGGTGGAGACAGGTTGGAGTGGCATCCAGGGAGGAGTAGCTGTCCTAGATTGTCCTTGGGCATCAGCAGCAGGTGATGATGAGCCAACACACCTGGGTCATGCTGCCAGCAGGAATGAAGGGAGGGGTGAGGCTCTGGGAGGTGTTGGGAGGTAGAACCCACACTGCAGGTCAGGTGAGGGTGAGGGTGGGGCATCATCAAGGCTGATGTCTTGAACTCTTAGGTAGTTGGGGTGGCCTGTCTGTAATTAAGATGGGGAACCCAAGGGAGGGAAGAGAATTGGTGATGTGTGTGGGTCGGTTTGATTGATAGACTGATGGATTTTCAGAGACAGGACCTACTCTGTTGCCTAGGCTGGAATGCAGTGGCACAATCAAAGCTCACTGCAGCCTCAAACTCCTTGGCTCAAGTGATCCTCCCATCTCAGCCTCCTGAGTAGCTGCAACTACCAGTGTGCACCACAATGCCCAGCTATTTTTAAATTTTTCTGTAGAGATGGGGGTCTTGCTTCGTTGCCTAGGCTGGTCTTGAACTCCTGGCTTCAAGTGACCCTCCTGCCGCAGCCTCCCAAAGCATAGGGATTATATGTGTGAACCACCATGCCTGGCCTAGTTATTTATTTTTAAGCATTAAAAAATGGTGAACATTTAAGCATTAAAAAATAGAGAATACACAAGATATGCCCATAGTTTAACAAAAATGATAAAGAAAATCCCTGTGTAACTACAACCCTGGTAAAGAAAGAGAACATTGCCACCACCCCAGAAACCCCCAACGCCAATCCTCCATCACAACCTCACTATGCTGGAGAGGGAAACATTATCCTGACACTTAGAGGAATCTCTCTCTCACTTTTATTTATGGTTTTACCACCTGTACAGTTTTAAATAATACAGTTTTAGCTCTTTAGTTTTAGTTTTAAAACAATACAGTTTTAGTTTTGCTTGTTTTGGAAGATTACATGAATGAAACCCACCTTCTTTTACTCAATGTTATGTTCGTAAGATTCATCTGCATTGCTGTATGTAGAAGTAGTTTATTCCTTTTCATTGCTGTATACTATTCCAGTATGTGAACATACTATGATTTATTAATCCATTAATTTCCTGATGGATGTTGGGATGTTTGCAGGTTAAGGCTGTTACCAACAATGCTACTATAAGCATTCTTATAGGTGAGTGGTGGTACAAATATGCATGCACTTCTGCAGGCTATGTATCTGGAAGTGGACTGTCTGAACTACAGGTCATGAGCATCTTCAACGTTACTAGATAATGCCTGCTTTCTAAAGAGGTTGAACAAATTTACAGCCCTGCCTAGCCATCCTCCACCCCCTCCTAAGTGTTCCACAGAGCCACACTCCATATGGCTAATTTGGGGAAATCTCATGGGTGTGTCGTGATGGCTCATTGTTATTTTAAGTTGTATTTCCATGGCATGTATTTATCGGCCAGTTGGATTTCCTCTTTTGAAGTGCCTATTCAAATGCTTTTCCAGCTTCTTATTGGGTCATTTGGCTCTATAGCAGACACATCTGGGGCCAGCATCGCTCTGATTTCAGCCTCCATGTCACGAAGCCTCCCACTGCCGGAAAGCCAGTCTTTCCACATTCTACCCAGGGACTCGTCCAACCATGTGGGAAAGCCTGGAATGGTGGAGAAATGCCCCAGCCTCCTGACCTTCATGGAAACAACCCTGGAACTCTCAGGGGTCTTGGAGGTCCCAAAGGAACCCAGTCTTCTGTACCTACAGCAGTGACCTTGACAATGCCTGTGAACTGGGTTTCTACCTCCCTCCCCCACCAACTCTGCTCCTGGCATGACCTTCTAGCTATACTGCCTGTACCCAAGTCCTTGTCTCAGGCTCACTCTTCGTTTCTTCCTTGTCGATTTGTAGGAGCTATTTATGTATTCTGGATAGTACTCCTTTGTCAGTTATATTATTGTCAATATATTCTCCCATTCTATGAATTTTCTTTTTCACTTTTTTTCGCTGCTGTCTTTTGACAAACAGACATTCTTTAGTTTAATAGATTCTACTTGGTTAAACTCTTACTTCTGGCTAGTGTTTTTTGTGTTTTTTTTTTTTCAGAAATCCTTCCCTGCTCCAAAGTTTATGTTATGGCTTGGAAGGTTAATAGCTTTTCACCCTTAGGTCTTTAATTGATTTTGGTGACTGGTATGTGCTAGGGTCAAATTTCATTTTTTTTCCCATAGGGATATCCAACTGTTCTAGCACCATTTATTGAAAAGTCAACTCTTCCTTCAATATTCAGAAATGTCACCTCTGTCATAAACCAGGCAGCCACATGTGTATTAGACTGCTGGTGAGTGCCCTATCTTGTATATTTCTGCATGTCTTAAATTAGTTCTGAATTAAGTTTTAGAATTTTATCTGGGTTTTGCACATTTCCAGTTAGATTTATTTCTCAGTACTTGATATATTTTGAAGTATTATAAATGATGGTCATATTAGTTATCATGGCCATGTAACAAATCACTCCAACACTCAGTGGCTAAAACAACAAATATTTATCTCCCCATTTTTGTGGGTCAGGAATCCAGGTGTGGCCTAGCTAAGTGGCTCTGGCTCAAGGTCTCTTATGAGGTTTCAGTCAAGTTGGAGGACAGGACTGAGGTCTCATCTGAGGGCCTGACTGTGGAGGTGATCCACAGGGCTGCCTCATGACATGGCAGCTAGCTTCACCCAGAGCAAGTGATCTGAGAGAGAGAGATAGTACCAGAGAGAGAGAGAGAGATAGTAGTCAAGATGGAAGCCACACTCTTTATAACCTAATATCAGAAGGGACATCTCATGATTTCTGCCATATTCTATTCATTAGAAGTGAGTCATTAAATCCAGCCCATACAAGAAGATGAGATTACACAAAGGCGTGAATACCAGGAGGTAGGGTTCACTGGGAGACTTCCTTAGAGGCTGCCTATTGCAGTGATTTTTTAAAAATTTTTCATTTCCTAATTCTTATGGCTACTATATAGTATTATGTAATTGTTATTTTTTTTGAGATGCAGTCTCACTCTGTTGCCCAGGCTGGAGTGCAGTGGTGCCATCTTGGCTTACTGCAACCTCTGCCTCCCAGGTTCAAGTGATTCTTGTGCCTCAGCCTCCTGAGGTAGTTGGGATTATAGGCACATGCCACCATGCTCAGCTAATTTTTGTATTTTTAGTAGAGATGCTGTTTCACCATGCTGGCCAGGCTGGTCTTGAACTCCTGGCTTCAAGTGATCCACCTGCCTCAGCCTCCCAAAGTGCTGAGACTGCAGATATGAGCCACTATGTCTGGCCTCACAGTGAAGTTTTAATATTGATTTTTGTATTCAGCAACCTCGCTAAACTCTCTTATTGAATATAATAGTTTATCTGTGGATTGCTTTGCATTTTTCATGTACTTGTCATATCATCCATGAATGATAAAGTTCATTTTTATCTTTCCAATACTTGTATGTTTTATTTTATTTATTTTCCTTGGTACACAGGCCAGGTCTTACAGAACAAGAGTTTAACAGCTGTGGTAATAGTGAGCTTCCTTATCTTGTTGCCAATCTCCAAGGAAAAGTTTTTAACAGTTTCACTTGAAAGTGTACTATCTGTTGTAGGGTTTCATATACCTGTATATTAGATCAGATATTATCAGATTTAGGGAGTTCCCTTCTGTTTCCAGTTTGTTAAGGGTTTTTGTTTGTTTTAAAATCATGAATGAATGTTGAATTTCGTCAAACATCTCTTTGCATATATTGCGATCATTGTTAGAATTTTCTACTTTGATCTTTTAATGTCATGAATTACATTACTTTTTTTTGGTAATGTAAAATATGTATTGTATTTGTTAAACCTAACATTATCCTTTTGTATGTTACTGGATTTAGTTTACTAATTTTTTAAAAGAATTTTTGCATCTATGTTCTTGAGAAAGAGTAGCCTGTAATTTTTCTTTCTCATACTGTCTTGTTGGGTTTTGGTGTCAAGAGTATGCCAGCCTCATAAAACAAGTTTGAGTCTTCATAAGAATTTGGGGCTGACTTGGAATTATTATTTATTCCTAGAATGTTTGGTATAGCTTGCCAGTGGAACTGTCTGGCCTTAAGTTTTCACTGTGGGAAGATTTTTGAGTATAAATACAAATTCTATAATGTCTAGGACTGCTCAGAATTTCTATTTCTACTTATGTCAATTTAGGTAAGCAATGCTTTTCTAAGGCTTTTTATAAAATTTAAATTTTTTGGCATAAAGTTGTTCATAATATTATCTTTTTATATAATTATGGTCATAATAATGTTCTCCTTTTTCTACCTGACATAGATTATTTGTGCCTTTTTTTTCTAGTGTCTTCGTTATTTCTCCAGAGGTTTGCCAATTTTGCTAGTCTCTTCAAAGAGCCAATTTTGATTTTTGTTCATTTTCTTAATTGTATGCTTATTATTTTATTAACTTGTGCTTTGGTCTTCCCTATACTTTTTTTTGGGGGGGTTGAATTTACTATTCTATTTCTAAGCTCTTTGAAATGGATGCTTAGCTCATTAATTTTAAGTCTTTACTCTTTTTTAATATATGCTATATATTTTTATTAACTTTAGAAAAATTTCCTACCAGCTTTGATATATATGATATTTTCATTATTATTCACTTCAAAATGTTTTTAGTTTTTAATTGTAACTTCCCTGTGATATAAAGAAGTATGACTTTAAATTTTCCACATTATGAGGATTTCCTAGTTATTTTTTTATTGATTTTAGCTTAATTATATTGTGGTCAGATCAACATTACATGAATTAGAAATTTATCAAGATTTGTTTTAGGCTCAGAATATGAGCCAAATTTGTAAATGTTCTGCTTGAAACATGTATCTTACAACAATCGTGTGCAGTATTCTACATATGCTCATTGTCTAGTTTATTAACAGAGTTCTTCAAATCTTTTATACCCTTTTGTTTCGTTTTTAAAATTAAACTGAAAAAGGTGTCTTAAAATCTTCTATTATGGCTGTTGATTTTTCCATAGTCCTATTAAGTTTTGCTTATATATTTTGAGATTATGTTGTAGGCACAAATTTAATATTGTTATGTCTTCCTAGTAACTTTTGCTATCTTTACCTCTGGTTTTTGTCTTAAAGTTTATTTTGTCTTTCATGAATATAAATACTTACATCTGCCTTTGTGTGTGTGTGTGTGTGTGAAATAAATTGTGTGTGTGTGTGTTAGATTCAGGGAGTACATGTGCCTGTTTGCTACATGGGTATTACACGTGTAATGGTGCAATTGGGCTTCTGGTATACCCATCATTCAGATATTGGACACCGTACCCCATAGGTGATTTTTCAACTTTCTCTTCACTAGTATTTTTACCTTATTACTTTAAACTTTATTCTTATGCTTTAAATGTATCTCTTCTTTTGTAAACACCATAATTCCCCTGCCCCCATTCCAAATCCAGTCTGAAATTCTTTGCCTTTTAACTGGAGCATTTAGTTCATTTATATTTAATGTAAATGCATATGTAAATGTAAATACAGTGTATACTTTGTAAATGTTTAGAATTAAATCTATTACTTTAGCTTATCTGCTTATTCATTCTATTCTTTTTCTCTTCTGTCTGGACTTAAAAAATTATCTGCATATATTTTATCATTTAATTTTGTCCCTTAGCTTGTTTGAAATGATATACTGTTTCTATTCCTTTAGTGCAGGGATTAGAGACCTTTTCTCTGTAAAGGGCCAGATAATATATATTTTAGGGTTTGTGGGCCACAGTCAGTGGGTGTTTTTAGGGTCTGTGGGCCGCAGTCAGATTTTTTATAGCCGTTTAAAAATCCAGAAACCATCCTTAGCTTGCAGGCTATATAAAAACAGGCTGAAATCTGTATTTAGCCCATGGGCCATAGTGTGTAACCTCTTCTAGTGTTCACTCTAGAAATTATAACATGCACACTTAACTTATCAAAGCCTACAATTAATGAAAACCTTTACCCTTCTGGACAACACATTGATATTAGAACATTTTTAGTCTATTGCCTGCCTAACCCCAATTCCTATATTATGTTGTCTGGTATTTACATTTTATTCCAAACTCTACTAGATATGATCATTACTCTTTTTTTTGAGACAAAGTCTTGCCCTGTTGCCCAGGCTGGAGTGCAATGGCACGATCTCAGCTCACTGAAACCTCCAAGGTTCCAAGGTTCAAATGATTCTCCTGCCTCAGCCTCCCGAGTAGCTGGGATTACAGGTGCGTGCCACCACACCCAGCTAATTTTTTGTGTCTTTAGTAGAGATGAAGTTTCACCATGTTGGCCAGGCTGGTCTCAATCTCTTGACCTTGTAATTCACCCACTTTGGTCTCCCAAAGTTCTGGGATTACAGGCGTGAGCCACTACGCCCAGCCAATCGTTACTGTTTTATACAGTCAATGTTTGTGCACATTTGTCTGCATATTTACCACTTTCTCTGCTCCCTATTCTTTTTGTGACCTCTACCTTCTATCTAGATCGGGTCCCTTCCACCTCAAGTACATGTGTTAGAATTTTCTTTAATGAAGGTTTGCTGGTGGTGAACTTTCTAAGTTTTTATTTTCCAGAAAGTGTCTCTATTTTGCCTTCATTATTGAAAGCAGGACTCCCAAGATTCTAGTCCCAGCTCTGCCGTCACAGCTGCTGTGTGACTATAGCCTAGACCTGTCTTTTTGGAACTCAGGTTCCCCACCGGTGAACCAAGAAGAAGGGCTGATCGTCTCTCCTCCTGCCACCAGCTCATGTGACCAAGTCCCAGTGTTGTGTCTGTACTGGAAAGTTTGGTATCAGAGTTGCTGAGGTTACTCAAGGACCCTGAAGAGCTGGATGATATAGAGTGAACTGGTGAAATGAAGCTGCCTCCCCGGAAGACACAGTCTTCAGGATCTACAGCCTCTAAAGTTACCACACCTATAACACTTATGTAGGTGTTACCCAATATCTGGCTTGCGCCAGCAGTTTCTCACAAGGATGGATGAACAACTCTAGGTGAGAACTTGCTGCTCCCCTTGGGCTGGACAAACTCAAGAAGGCAGGCTTCCCTTTCTGGGCCACCAGGCCCACCTGAGACCTGCCTTCCCTGAGCACAGGCAGGACACCTGGGTTCCAGCCTCTAACTCTGTACCTCAAGCCAGTCCCTGCCCCTCTCTGGGCTCCAGTCCTCCCCACCCCCTCAATGAAACGGGGTAAGGCACAGTTGAGATAGGTCTCGAGGGCTCCTCCTGCCCTGCCCATCAGGCAAAGGTGTGATGGTGCCTCCTAGTGTGTGGCCCTGATCTCTGCCTGCTCCCGCGGGGGAAAGGGCAGTGCTGTGTGGGCACTGGGGCAAGGGCCTGACCACCGAGCACTCCTCACCTGTGCCTGCAGGTGGCAGCAGCAGTCACCAGGCAGAGCCTGCGGGATTGCAGCAGCTAATTTGCACATGGCCTGGGAAAGGGTCAGCTCAGTCATGCAAAAAGTAATTCCCAGCCCACCGGTGCCCGCTTCCTGCCTCTGCCAGGCCCTTGCAGGCCCCTTGCCTCCATCCTCAGAGGAAGCCAGAACTGGGAGAGGCCTTGGCCAAGGCGTTCCGGAGTAGGTGCTACAGGCCCTCTGTGGCCAGAGCCTCCGCTCACCCAAATCCTGCCCTGCTTCCAGGCCAACCCCCGAATCCATTCTCATTTAGTTAGGGCTGCCAGCCTACAGGCAGTTAACTGCTCCCATTGGCAAAAACTTTAACGAGCAATTAATTAATAAAACTCATGATTGCCAGCCCCACTTCTTTCAGTGGGGACTGATTTTATTAACTACTCAGTCATTGGGGCAAAGGCTGATATCCACGTGTTTGTATCCTTCAGGAACCCAGGGCAAATGAAAGGTGACTGATTATCATTTCTGGGCAATGTGCTTTACAAACCACACTTCTTTCAGTCCTTACAATGAGGTACTACTATTATATCCATTATACAGATGAGAAAACTGAGGCCCAGAAAGCTTACTCTCTTCCCCAATGTCACCTAAGTAGAAGTGAATCCCAGTCTGTCTGACTCCAAAGGTATTTTCCCCTTGAGTGGCCCCTCAAAAACTGCTTTGTTTCCTTTTATGGCTGGAAGGTCCCAGAACCTATGAGCTAAGGGGCTGTTTTCTGACCTTCTCATGGCCTTGCAGGGAGGGACTGTGTGGACTCAGGTTTGTTCCCAAAGCAACTCCTTTGCTTTAGTGATGAAGGGAGCCCTCACCCCTCAGCTCTGCTGAGACAGCCCTTCTGCCCCTCTCCTTCCCCTCTAACCACCAGCCTCCGACCTGAATGAAGTTCCAGATTCTTCCTCTGCTTTTCCCTTACCTCTTTCATGTCTGTGGTTGCCCCCCGAGGCAGTGTTCATGTGATTTCAGATGGTGCAGGTGATTCATTTTTCATTTTACATCATCACTAGTCCTTTGTTAATTATGGCGTGTGCCCTTCATCATTTAATGGGATATTATATTTTATTTTAAAAGTGATCATTTTGAATTACATGTAAAAAGGCCAGTTGATCTAGAAGAAAATTTTAAGTAAATATCTGGCCGATTTCTAGACTTGTTAAAAACCACTGGAACAGAACTTGCCTACCTGAAGTTGGGGAGACCTGGTTTGGATTACCCCATTTCTTCTTAACCAAACCAGCCCAGGGAGGAGTTTGTCGGCCTCAAGAGAGAAGTCCTGTCCCTTAGGGGAAGTTGGCCTTCCTCCTCAGCCAACAAGCTCATGCTGCAGCTGGGTTATTTATTTCTCTGAAAATGTTATCAATGTGCTACACACGTGTGGTTTCAGATAATCGTGGTTGCCTGGGGTGGAAGTGGAGGGGAGGTTGACTGCAAAGAGCCCCAAAGGAACTTTCTGGAAAGATGTACGTGTTCTATATTTTGGTTGGCGTGTTTGGTCCGAGAGTGTACATGTTTGCCAAGTCATCAGTCATCACCCTGTACACTTAAGATGTGGAAATTTTATTGTAGATAAGCAAAGTTGATTTGAAAACAACATCAAAACCAAAGCCACAAATATTCACTGATGTTGGGAACCACTCATATTCATTTCTGGTTCTGACTTCTGAGCTGCGAGGTGAGCTCTGTGGTCAGCTGCACTGTGGCGTATGTTCGCTGTCATTCAGCTGACATTTCAGCTGCTCCCAAAGTCAACATTTATGAGTTCTGCCATGTGCCAACCACAAGAAGAATGCATAAAATGACAGAGAGATGCCTGTGACAAAGGGACATCACAAGTCAGGCAGGAAGGGGTGACTTAATCGGTAAATGGTGTTGGGACAATTCGTTCTCCATTTAGATGCAAACAAAATTAGATTCTAGTAGGGCAACTATAGTTAATAGGATTTATAGTTTATTTCACAATAGCTGGAATAGGAGATTTGGAAGGTTCCCAATGCAAAGAAATAATAAATGCTTGAGGTGATGGTTATCCTAATTATCTTAATTTAATCATTACACATCATGTGCATGGATCAAAATATCACAGGTACCTCATAAGTACGTATGACTATTATGTATCAATTTTTAAAAAGACTCGCCCCACAAAAAATTAGACCCCTACCTCACAACATGTTCATGCACACAAATATTCCAGATGAATTAAATGTTAAACAAATACTATAAAAGTATTAAAAAGAAAATATAGGAGAGTATTTTAAAAATAAATTCCAATCAGAAAAAGCCTTTTAAAGCAAGACATGAAAGCCAGAAATCATAAAGGAAGACTACATCTAACTATATAAAAATGCAAAACTTTTCTATGACCAATGACACCAAGAATTTAGCTAAAAGCATGCAGAAGATCCTGGGAAAATATTTGGCTCATATGTATTAAAGAATTAAGGTTTCTAATATGCAAAGAGGTCCTATGAATCAGTAAGAAAGTGGCAAAAAGCCCAATTAAAAACGTGTAAAGCAGGTGACCTGCGTTGCCCAGACTAGCGAACAATACAGTCAGGACGGCTAAAGATGACCCCCAAGAAACCAAAACGCGAGATGTCTGCTTATGCCTTCTTTATGCAGATATGCAGAGAAGAACGCAAGAAGAAAAACCCAGAGGTGCTTGTCAATTTCACAGAAATTTCCAAGAAGTGCTCTGAGAGGCGGAAGACAATGCGTGGAAAAGAGAAGTCTAAGCCTGACGAAATGACCGAGGTGGATGAAATACTCTATGATTGGGAAATAAAGGATTACGGACCAGCTAAGGGAGGCAAGAAGAAGGACCCTAAAGCCCCAAAAGGCTACCATCTGGATTCTTCCTGTTCTGCTCAGAATTCTGCCCCAAGGACAAATCCACAAACCCTGGCATCTCTATTGGAGATGTGGCAAAAAGGCTGAGTGAGATATGGAATAACTTGAGTGACAGTGCAAAGCTGCCTGACATCACTAAGGCAGCAAGCTGAAGAAGTGTGAGAAGGGTGTTGCTGACTCTAAGTCTAAAGGAAAGTTTGATGGCGCAAAAGTTAAAGTTGCCTGGAAAAAGGTAGACGAGGAAGAGGAGGAGGAGGAGGAGGATGAATTAAAAAACCTGTTTATCCATCTCCTTGTCAATATCTTAGAGCAGAGGAGTGCCATAATTCAGGGGTCCCCAACCCCGGTCCATGGACCAGTACTCGCCTGTGGTCTGTTAGGAGCCAGGTGTCACAGGAGGAGGTGAGTGGCGGGCGAGCAAGTATTACCACCTGAGCCTCCTGTCGGATCAGCGGTGGCATTAGATTCTGAACCCTGTTGTAAACTGCACGTGAGAGGGATCTAGGCTGAGTGCTCTTTAGGAGAATCTAAATAATGCCTGATGATCTAAGGTGGAACCGTTTCATCCCAAAACTATCCCCCTTGCCCCCACCCTTGACCCCCGTCCATGGAAAATTTTCTTCTGTGAAACCGGTCCCTGGTGCCAAAAAGGTTGGGGACCGCTGCTGTAATGGACTCATCTCTCATTTGAGAAGTATCTGTTGCCCTCATTAGTTTTAATTACAAAATTTGATCACGATCATCTTGCGGTCTCTCAGAGCGCTCTAGAAATTGTCAGTGGTTTACATAAAGTGGCCATGGGTGTCCGGAGCACCCTGAAACTATATCAAAGTTGTACATAATTCCAAACCTTTGTTTGTTTGTTTTTTGAGACACAGTCTCGTTCTGTCGCCCAAGCTGGTGTGCAGTGGTATGATCTCAGCTCACTGCGGCCTCCACCTCCTGGGCTCAGGTGAGTCTCCCACTTCAGCCTCCCCGGTAGCTGGGATTACAGGTGCATGCCACCATACATGGCTAATTTTTTTATTTTTTGTAGAGATGGCATTTCACCATGTCACCTAGGTTGGTCTTGAACTCCTGGGCTCAAGCCATTCGCCATTTGCTGGCCTTGGCCTCCCCAAGTGCTGGGATTACAGGCATGAGCCACCATGCCCAGCCTCCGAACATTTTAAAATGAAAACGCCCTCTCATAGTCTCACTCTGTGCACTTTGCTGTTGGTGTGACAGGGCATTTAAAGATGTTTCTGGGCCGGGGGTGGTGGCTCACGCCTGTAATCCCAGCACTTTGGGAGGCCGAGGTGGGTGGATCACCTGAGGTCAGGAGTTTGAGACCAGCCTGGCCAACAGGGCGAAACCCTGTCTCTACTAAAAATACAAAAATTAGCCGGGCGTGGTGGCGCATGCCTATGATCCCAGCTACTTGAGAGGCTGAGGCAGGAGAATCGCTTGAGCCCAGGGGGCGGAGATTGCAGTGAGCCGAGATCACGTCACTGCACTCCAGACTGGGGAACAGAGTGAGACTCCATCTCAAAACAAAACAAAACAAAAACAAACAAACAAACAAAGAAACCACGTTTCTGGCATTTTTATAATTTGTAAGATGGTGTTAACTATATGGTTATTAGCTAGAAATCCTGAATTATCAACTGTATATGTCCATAGTTTGTAAAAAGAATAAAACAACTGAGGCAAGCTCTTGATGCTTCTTGTCTGGCATTGAGGCTGTGGGGAAGGTGCCTTTTGGAGGGGCCATAGCTCGGGGCATGCACCGTGATGCTGGACTGGTTGACTGTGCAGTGGGCATTCATTTAGCTTCAAGTTGTCTTGTTTCTGTATACGGTGACAGCTTTCTGCTGCCATTCTTAGCTAGGGGCAAAGATGTGGGGGTCGGCTGGCACGAGAAGTGTTTAGTTTTTGTTTTGTTTTTTAGTTAAGTGTGGTGATTTTTAAATGTAGAACTCTTCATTGTCAGTAAAGCAGAGTCACTGCAATGAAAGTTCAGGAACCTTCTGTCCTTAAACACGATTTGCAACATTCTGTTATTTTTTTTTGTATGTTTAGAATGCTGAAATGTTTTTGAAGTTAAATAAACAGTATTACTTTTTTTTAAGTTGGGTAAAGGATATAAACATTTGTTTCACAGGAGAAGAAATAAAAATAGATGATGAAGTTATGAAAAGATGCTCGGTTCCACTCAGAATTACAATAGGCACACTAAAACAATTTTTTGCCCATCTAAAGAGATCATCTCCACATTGGAATGGATATGGTGGGACTCTAGATTGGTACTACTTTTTAAGGGAGCCATTTAGCAGTGTCTATACTTTTTTTTTTTTTTTTTTTGACAAGGTCTTGCTCTGTCACCCAGGCTGAAATGCAGTGGTGCCATCACGCTCACTGCAGCCTTGACCTCCCCGGCTCAAGTATCTGTACAATTTTTAATTGCACAATTCTATAACCTAGTAATCCCTCTTTTAGGTATCTTTCCTTTAGAAATAGCCACATGTGTGCCAAAATATATATGTTAATTACTGCAAAGTGTATTACACTAAAAAATAGGACCCCTAAATTTCCTTCAATAGAGGGTTATGGCTAAATAATTTTACATTCTATGCAATGGAATTCTTGTATTAATTAAAAAGAATGAAATAGAACTGTACATTCTAAGTAGAAATGATATCCATTATAACTTGGCAAGAGAAAGAAAAGCAAGTTGCAAACACTATGTATAGCATACTAATTCTATTTTTGTAAAACAATTGCATATATGAGTTACAGGGATATATAATAATCATATCTCACAGTTACTGAATGTTTACTGTATATACCAGGAGCATTGAATTATTATTACTCCTATTCTACATATGAGAAAACAGGAACAGAGTGGTTAAGTAATTTGCCTAAGGCGGCACAGCTGGTAAGTTACAGAGCAAGGATTTGAACTCTGGCAGCCCAACTCCACAGTCTGAGCACTTAACCCTATACATGGCCTTATACGCCAAAAATACTTCGTTAACAGTGATGACCTGGAAAATCAAGAGTGGAGGGGCAGAGTCACTTTTTAATAAACACTTCTAAATAGACATTAAAAAACACGAACTGGTAAAAAGGACTTATAATGAAAAGCCCATTTCCTGCAAGCCCCCTCCCCAGAGGCAACCACTTCTAATAGTTTGAGCTCATGTGGCAGTTACCTCCGGAGCCATAAATAACATGCTTATACTGTCATTTCCTTATTTATTAACCTTGGACATTATCTGTTGACTTCTGCAAACACTCAGAAAAGGAAAAATCAGCTTATCTTTTTTCTCCTTTCTTCTTGTTATGTTGCTTCTTGATAACAGGGCTATTTGCTGCCACTGGCTCTGGTCTAGGCCCTGGGCTGGACACTCGACTGCACAGTTGCCAAGACTAGGCCCACTGAGGTTCAAGACAAAAAAAGGACTTGCCCAAAGTCACTGTGAGTTGGTGTTGGAGGTGGCACCCGGCCCCTGGTCTGCATGGCTCCAGGGCTGGGCTGTCTCTGTGATACCCTCTGGCCCACCCTGAGAGTGACTGTTGCACCATCCCTGGCCCACGCGGGCCTCTCTCACTCTGGCAGAGGCTTAGCATGGCTGGGGTGGGTGGCCCTGGCTGGGTTCCTGCTGAGGGCTGGCTGAGGCCTCCTGCTGCTCAGGCAGGGGCAGGCGTATTTGCAGAGCGGCAGGTGCAGCCTCCCAGTGTTTGGCCAGCCAAGGGTTTTATTCTCCAACACTGCCAGGCCTAGACTTTGACCCTCAGGGACTTCTACACAGCTGGCCTTCCAGATCACTGCCCCCATAGCCTCTATATCTCCAGGGGAAAGGCTGAGCCAGTGGCTGAGACTGGCAAAGTGCCGAGCACCAGATACCCAGGACCCTTAGGGCGAAACCACCAGACTCACATGCCCCAACCCTGCAGTCACCTGGGGCCATCGGGCGGGTGTGGGGGTGGGGGTGTATAGGGGTAGAAGGAGCTTTAAAAAATTACCAGTGCTGGCCAGGGATGGTGGCTCATGCCTGTTATCCCAGCACTTTGGGAGGAATAGGTGGGCGGATCACTTCAGGTCAGGAGTTTGAGACCAGCCTGGCCAACATGGTGAAACCCTGTCTCTACTGAAAATACAAAAATTAGCCAGGCGTGGTGGCTCACGCCTGTAATCCCAGCTACTGGGGAGGCTGAGGCAGGAGAATCACTGGAACTTGGGAAGCGGAGGTTGCAGTGAGCCGAGATGGCACCATTGCGCTCCAGCCTGGGCGACAGAGCGAGACTCCATCTCAAAAAAAAAAAAAAAAAAAAGGATGTCCTGAAGGCCTCTTCAGCCCAGAGAGACATGGGCTTGCGGGCTGGGGGCAGACAACAAAGAAACATGGGGTTGGGGTGCAAGCCTGGGACTTGTAGGGGACCCTAGCAGTGAAGAAAGGCTTTGCCTAGCACACGGTGGCCCCTGAGAGGGTGCGGGTGGCACTGTCCCCACCCTTGTAGTCCCTTTTCCCAGACATGAGCTCCTGGCAGCTTTATTTAGGGTAGAGGAAGGGTCCTATTTATGCTGTGTCTGCATTTAGAGAGGCTGTTCACTAGTTAAGTTACAGACTCCCCACCTTTCTGAACCTTGGTCTCCCCATCTATAAAATAGGTGTATGGGCAGGAATGGGGGTAGGAATTGAGGATTGTGGGAGCCTTCTGGCTTTAAAATTGTGAGCCCTGAAGAAGATCCCTGAAAGAGCCTGTGCTAGGTAGGTTATGACTTTGGCTGCTGTAACAAACTCAAGAGTAAGAACCCATATAAACAAGAAGCCGTTTACTTCCATCCCATGCAAGGGACCAGGCTGCACAGTGGCTATGGTGGCTCCTGGACTTTGGGCACTCATACCCCTTCCCTTTTTGCTCCTCCAAAAGGGTGCACCTCTTTTTCTTTTTTAAGGGCATGATGCAAGATTTGCAGACTTTACTTATGGCTGCATCTTATTGTTCAGAACTTGGTCATGTGGCCACCCAGTTCCAAGGAACGTTAGGTAATAATAATTCTAGGGGGCCATGAACTCAGCTGAAAATATGGGGTTCTATTCATATAGAAAGGGGAGGTGGATATTAAGGAACACTTACAGCTTCTGACATGGAATCTAGAGGTTGCTTGCTGGAGGCCCTGTGGGTAAGATCAAGCCTCAGATAGGCTTTGTTTGGCTTACGACAGGCTTTAAATCCATTTGAATTCATCCCCAACTTATAACAATTAAGATTTTCACATTAATTTCAAATTTCTGGCTTCCTTGAAAAAACTGAAGGATCAGGCCACATGGGGCTCATATTTCCTCAAGTGACAGTTCACTGGAGCTGGACAGTGCTCCCCAGCATGGCCCATACTCTCCAGTTCACCCCAGGCCCCCCTACTCCCTATTGTCTCCCACCCCACCCCCATCCTGCTCTCATTACCTTTGCTGCCTGGCCACTGTGGGCACTGCAGTTTGTGACTCTTGGCCCAGCATAGCCACCAGCTTCTATAAACAAGGAAATTGAGGCACAGAGAAAAAAAGGGACTTGCCCAAGGTCACCCGGTGAGCCTGGACAGAGCTGGGACTGCAGCTGCCGCCTGCACATTCAGCCTCAGCGTACTTTCTGTCACACTGGTCCCCTGAGGATCACCTGGGTGCCCATGTACTCAGGAGAAAGGATGGCCCAATGGTTAAGCCATTAGGTGCTGGAATCTGATGGGTCTGGGTTTGAATTTTGGCTCTGTCACTTTCCAGGGCAAGTAACATCAGCTTTCTGAGCCTTATTCTTTTTCTTTTTTTTCTTTTTTTCCTTTTTTGGACAATGAAATGGGATAATAATAGAGATTGCCTAATAGAATCACATGAAGATTAAAGTGAGGTGCAGGGCCATTGGCACTGACGATGGGCACCTCCTTAAATGTTACACCCTAAGTGTTTTGCTCTTTCCAGCCTGCACAAGAAATACTAATTACTGGGACAGGAATTCAGAGACAAGTGGAAAAGCAGAGGGCTTTATCCCCATGCAACTGGGGGACGTGGCTGCCCCTTCTGTGCAGTGCAACTCAGTTTCCTCCCTGTGGGGCCACAGCAGCCCCAAATTGCTGAGATCAGTCTGCAGGGTGAATAGAATCTGTGTCAGGCTGCAGAGGTGGGCCTGAGCCATTCTGTGTGGGGCTGTCCCGGAAACACAAACACCTTCTCTGTCTTAGGAGCTGCGCCCACCTGCCCTCTCTTTCTTCAGCAGCCAGAGCTGCCTGCTCGGGTGTTAGTTCTGGCATGACTTGGCGTAACCTCAGGGAGGCACCACTGCATCTCGTGTCAGCTCTTCTAAAGCTATGCCTCCAAGTATGGCGTGCTTTGGGGCCAGCTGTGACAGCTGGGGGGCAGCCCTATGCACCCCCACCACAGTCCAACATTTGGTTTCAGATTCTATTTATATACATTATGTACCTAGATACTTGTGGGTTTGATTTGGTTTTGTTTTGATTGCACAAATAACATTAGATCAGCTATAATGGAAACAATTCTAAAACGGAAAAAAAAAAGGCACACACAATGCTATCAGTTGGCTCGGCTTCCTAAAAGCACTGCTTAAGTGCTGGCAATAAGCCCCGCACTGTGCTGTCTATGGTTGATCTCACTAAAGCTGCACAACCATCCAGTGAGGAAGAAACCTGTCACAGATGGAGAAACTGAGGCAGCAAGGGGTAGGTCACCTCCTCAAGGTCACACAGCGAGGACTGGAATCCAGCTCCAGGGTCCTGTGCTTGCCGTCTCCTCAGGGCTGCCTCTTCTTGCCCGTCATCCCTGCCACCTCTCAGCTTGACCTGGAAGCATCAATTTGACATCATTGTTCACTCTGTGCAGAGCTTTTCCAAGCGGCCCCTGGGTAGCAGCCCTGTCTTTGAGTGCGGAAACAGGTCCCTGAGACAGGTGGAGACATTGCCTTTGTTTTCTGCTTATTTCACTGAATTTTGTATTACAGTCATCCCCCAATATCTGTGGGGGACCAAATTGTAGGATGCTCATGTCCCTCAGTCATGCCCCCCACGACTTGTGCAGAGGGCCAACTGTGTAAGTGTTTTCCTTTTGTTGTGACCATATGACCATGAGCTGGGGGTGACCAGCTCTCTCAGTTTACTGGAACTGAGGGGTTTCCTGGGAGGCAGAGCTTTCAGTGCTAAGCAGAGACAGTCCCCGGCAAAATGAGATGGTTGGTGACCCCAGAGGACAAAGCTGGGTTGTGCTTTCTGAGCCATCTCCTGGTGCTGAACGCTTGGACCGCTTCAGCTCTCCACTGGTCAGGCTGGACAGCACTGTGACCACAGCTTGTCACTGGAGTGTCTTTTCTTCAGGGCCCCTCCTGGGTAGGAGGAGACAAGGCTTTGGAGGCTCCTCAGAGGAGATGTACGGGACCTGAATGCAGCTTTCCTGACCCGCCCCTCATAGGAGCCTGCAGGGAGGTGAGATGGGGACCCAGGACAGGGCTGAGGGCAGGCAAGGGCCATGGATGTGTTGGAGCTTGCTGTTTTGGCTTGCAAGAACGGGTGGTTAAATTTTTAGGCATTTTGTGAGTTGGTTGTTAAACATAGCCACTGTTAGGAATTAAATTACATACACAAAATTAAATTACAGTCATGCATTGCATAATGATGTTTTAGGCAATGACAGACCACATAGATGATGGTGGTCCCATAAGATTGTATGGGGCATATAGAGAAAGCTACAGATAGCACTTCATATTGGCCTTGCAGATCAACTAGGGGGAAATGACTGCTATTCAGTAACGGTGCTGGGACATTTGGTTTTCCATGTAAGAATATATAAATTTTAAAATGCATCCTCTAGGTTTGGATAAATGCACTCTATGATGTTTGCACAACAACAGCAAAATCACCTAATGACGCATTTCTCAGAATGTGTCCTTGTTGAGTGACTCATGACTGTATATTTAAAAAGATAATAAATACTCAGAATGAAACACTTTCTGATTATTTTACCACCATCATTCATTGTAATGGATTGAATCCTGTTCCTCTTTGCCCCAAATTCTTATGTTAAAATTCTAACCCTGAGTACTTCAGAATGTGAGCTTATTTGGAGATAAAGTCTTTACAGAAGTAAGCAAGTTAATTGGCGTTTATTATCATGGGCCTTAATCCGATATGACTGGTGTGCTTATAAAATGGGGGAATCGGACAGAGACACACACACACAGGGAGGGCACCATGTGAAGATGAAGGCAGAGATCGGAGTGAAATTTCTACAAGCCAAGCAGTGCCAAAGACAGCCAGCCAACCACCAGAAACCAGGGGAGAGGTGTGGGACAGATTCTCTTTCACAGTCCTCAAAGGCACCAACCCTGCCGACACCTTGATCTTGTACTTCTAACATCTAGAACTGTGAGAGAATACATTTCTGACCAAGCCACCCTGTTTGTAGTACTTTGCTGTGATAGCCATAGCAAATGAATCCATCTGTGCTCTTGAAGTTGCCATCTGTTGCATTGGTAGAGTAAAAAGAATGGTGAGCTTCTGTGCACCTTTTCCAAATGCCATGTTCGATGTTTGCTATCTTGCAATTGGCCGTGGCAGAAGTATTTATTTATTAAAACTTTTTTTTTTTTTTGATAGAGATTGAGGCGGGTCTCAGGAGGTTGCCCAGGCTGGTCTTGAACTCCTGGCCTCAAGCGATCCTCCCACCTTGGCCTCCCAAAGTGTTGAGATTACAGACACTGCACCTAGTCAGAGAGTATTCTCTGACTAGGAAATCTACAAATGTTATAAATCAGGACTTGCTTTGTTGTTTTGTTGATTGTCTAGATAGAGTTGAGAAAGTGGTGAAATGTTATTAAGGCACATTTCATGCAATTGATGTGTCATGTCTGTAGCTGTTACATCATGAACAGCACAAACAATTTGAAAACCATGATCCGATTCAGCCAACTATTCAAAATTAGATTCAGCAAAGATTCCAGTATCTGAAGACCCTTATCCCACTCGGCAAAAAATTGCTCACGTCATTGATGGACAAATGAAATTCCGACATTTATCTTTGTTGTTTCCTTTTTTTCTTGTTAATGTAAATGAAAATATCAATATAGGTATCCAAACAACACTTAGAGAGCCAGTTGTTAATATTTAGCAGCCCACCACTAATGTGGGGCGGAGGAGGCCAGCTCTGGCCCGCCCAGGACTGAGGGGCCCAAGGCTGCAGGGCCTGCACGGGTGGGTGGACCAACTGCCTGCGTTTCAGCTGCTCTGGGTGGACCAGTTCCAGTGTCTCCTCCCTGGGAGTGGGGTGGGGGACTGCCTTCTTACCCTCTACCCTGAGGGGCTTCTGCAGGGTTTCTGCTTGGTCTCTAGTGACCTCTGGCTATCAGGACCCTGTGGTGTTAGCAGCTGAATTTCTTTTTCTTTTCTTTCTTTTCTTTTCTTTTTTTTTTTTTTGAGACGGAGTCTCTCTCTGTCGCCCAGGCTGGAGTGCAGTGGCGCGATCTTGGCTCACTGCAACCTCCACCTCCCAGGTTCAAGCAATTCTGCTGCCTCAGCCTCCCGAGTAGCTGGGATTACAGGCACGCACCACCATGCCTGGCTAATTATTTTTTGTATTTTTAGTAGAGACAGGGTTTCACCATGTTGGCCAGGCTGGTCTCGAACTCCTGACATCAAGTGATCTGCCTGCCTTTGCCTCCCAAAGTGCTGGGATTTAGGCATGAGCCACTGCACCCAGCTAGCAGTTCAATTTCTTGATGGGGAAGTAAGAGAAGAAATAAAAAAATCAATGAATTAATTAATCAAGTAATTCAATAAATATGAAGGCAAATACATGTAATGAAAGGGCAATGAAGAAAGCAAACTAAAAAACAAAAGAGTGGAGATAATTATGCCTGGTCTGGCATGCAGGAGAGGCTGCTAGGCCTAGCATTGATCGATAGCCTTTATCTCATCAGAGCAGGGCTTAGTCCTTCAGCTACCCTCCTTGAAATATAAATCGATCCCCTCACTCCCTGTTTGAATCCACCCATGGCTTCCTGCTTCCCTGGGACTAAAATTATACTTTCGTTCCTGTCTTCACAGCCCGGCTCTTTGCCCTCATCTCCTTTGCTTCTGTGCTCCAGTCACAATTACCAGATCCTAGTTTCTCCAACACGCTGAGGATATTTCTCACTCTGAGCCTTTGCACATGCTGTTCCTTCTGCCTGGTATGCTGAGCCCCAGGCCCACTCTTTCCACGGCTGGCTCCTCCTTATCCATTAGGACCTTGTTACAAACATCACCTCCTCCAAGAAGGCTTCCCTAGTTACCTGGCTAAAGTGCATTCCCTATTTCATTTCATCTTCACTCTTTTGTTGTTTAGGTTGCTTTTTAACTTGCCCTCCCATTACATGTATTTGTCTTCATATTTATTGAATTATTTGATTAATTACTTCATTGATTGTTTAATTTCTTACCTTACTTCCTCATCAAGCCATCAGCTCCGTGAAGGCAGGGATGGTTTCTGGGCTTTGTCATGTATGCAGAGCCCAGCTTGAGGCCTGGCACTTGGTGGGTACTTAGGAAATGTTCGTTGAATGAATGAATAAAATACATTCACTGAGAAACTGTATGACCTAGAGATAAATCATGGACCCGTGGTCCAACAGAGATATGGATTCAAGTCCTGCCACTGGCACTTATTGCTGGTGTGCTCTGGGGCAGGTTCCTAAATCTCTTTAGGCCTCAGTCTCCCTGTCTATAATCCCCTATGTAATTCCCTTCAAATGATTGTTATGGGGATTAAATAAATCAATCCATGCAGTTTTAGGAATGGGCTTGGCACAGAGAGGTGCTTGGGAGTGTTGGATGTCAGTATTCTTATAAGTAAAGGGATGTGGGACTTTGGGGTTCAGGGGTTCAGAGGTTCAGAGCCTGACTTCCCATAAAAGAGGATGGGATAACTCCAAGAGGAGTTCTTGGAAGAAGGGGCATTTGAACTGGGCCATAAAGGGAGGTGGATGGCATTTCTCTAGGCAGAGATGGCAGTAGGGAAATCAGGAGCCAGGAGGGACATCTGGTCCCAGAAAGAGATCTGCAGGCAGGCCAGGCCTGCTCCTGGCTAGTCCCAGAAAGAGATCCGCGGGCAGGCCAGACCTGCTCCTGGCTGGTCCCAGAAAGAGATCTGCGGGCAGGCCAGGCCTGCTCCTGGCTGGTCCCAGAAAGAGATCTGCGGGCAGGCCAGACCTGCTCCAGGGCTGGGAGGAAAGCCACTGGGTGCCAGGGATACGCTCAGTGTGAGCTGCCTTGTTCTAGGCCACAGCCTCTGCCCCCAGTCTTGACATTTGGTTTTCACCTGTTTCGTCTGGGTAGTTGACACACAGCAGCTGCTGACTCTGAGGAGGCATGGGGAGGCCCAGCTGAAAATACCCCCGGAGGAGGTGACTCAGTGGCTCCTATCTCGACCCTGGCAGAACTCAGGTAACTCAAGACACGGGGCAAACCTGGAGAGGCCCCCAAAGCTGTGCCAGCAAAGCTCTGCAGTGTCACGGAACACATGGAAGTGGCCTGATGCTACTGACTCATGGAGGCTTGGTGGATTGCTTTGAGTTGTTTTCGGTCACCCTCCATCTCCTTGTCTGTAAAACAGGGACAGGCACTCCTCAGAACTGCTGGGACAGTCAGGGGAGACTTTTGGTTGGCACAGTGTGTTTCAGAGTGGTTCTCTGTCCTCCCGCCCCAGGCATCCTCATGTGATTCGCTTGAAAACACGGCAGGACGGGTCCTGTCATTATCCCCATTTCACAGATGAGGAACACTGAGGCTCAGAGGAGGGCCCTGACCTGCTCAGTACCACATAGCTGGAGAGTGATAGACCCAGGGCTGGAGTCAGACCCCAGACAGTGCATAGATGGATGATCACATATTGACAGAACTTGGGTGTGACCACAGGATAGAGAGTGGAGAACTGATCTGATGAACTGATTGCAGGAGGCAGGGTAATACCATGGCCTAGCTAGCCCTCACCTCTTTTCTAGAAAGCATGGCGAGGATGGTGGGGCTGATCCTAGGGCTGGCTGCGGAGCAGTGGCATGGAGACCACCTTCCAGATGTGGCCAGAATGGAGGAAAGTTTTCCTATTGCTGTAATATGAGGAGGCAACACTGCAGACCAGAATGGGTTAAAAGGTCAGTAATTTATTTTTTATTTTTTATTTTATTTTTTTGAGACAGAGTCTCTCTCTGTCGCCCAGGCCGGAGTACAGTGGCACAATCTCGGTTCACTGCAACCTCTGCCCCCTGGGTTCTAGTGATTCTCCTGCCTCAGGCTCCCAAGTAGCTGGGACTACAGGTGTACACCACCGTGTCCGGCTATTTTTTTGTATTTTTAGTAGAGACAGCATTTTGCCATGTTGGCCAGGCTGGTCTCAAACTCCTGACCTCAAGTGATCCACCCACCTCAGCTTCCCAAAGTGCTGGGATTAGAGGCGTGAGCCATTTCGCACGGCCCAAAGGTTAGTAATTTAAATTCTCCTCTGGATTTTGATGTGGCAGATGTTTACTGAGCACTTAGCCATGTGCCAGCCATGGGTGGTAGCACTTAGCATTGTCTCATTTAGTCCTTACAACTCCACGGATAGATATTGCTATCACCCCCATTCTGCAGATGAGCAAACCAAGGCTAAGGGAGATAAACCAACCAGTCAGTGGAGCCGGATGCCGACCCAGACGGTCTGCTCTAGAGCCCCATGGCTAATCACACCTCTGCTGCCTGCTCTGTGGGCTGTTTGTTTTCTAAATAAATCTAAAGCCCTGGTACCCAGTAGTTGCTGTGCAAATATCGGGTTAGCGGATGAATACATAAATTAGTGAAAAATGGCCCAAGTAAAATAACCTGTGAGTAGGAAGAGATTTTTAGAGACCATTTAGTCCTCCCTGTAGATGTGGCAAGTGTCTTATCTGCAACGCCCTAGCTGCACAACTCCTTGGCTTCCCTCTGAGACAGGTAGCTCACCCCCTGACCTTGTGGGCAGCACCAGCTCTCAGAGGGAGCAGAGAGGCTGAGCCCGCGGCCCTGCTGGAGCACAAGATGTCAGAGCTGGGGACCCTTCCTGCCCCTCCACACCTCCTATGTGCCCCAAGAGGGAAGGAGTCTGCATTTCCTGAGGCCCTCCACTGAGTAGGGGTGAGGGGTGGGCAGGCTGAGACTGGGCTTACCCAGGGCTCGATAAGGGGCCTGGAGTCCTGGTGGGAGTTCTGGAGTCAGACTGCCTGGGTAGGATCGCTGTCGTGTTCCTGAACCCCCTGTGCCCTATCTGTAAAACCCGCATTGTAAAGTGGCTCCCTGAGGTCAGGAGTTCGAGACCAGCCTGGCCAACATGGTGAAACCCCATCTCTACTAAAAATACAAAAGGTAGCCAAGTGTGGTGGCACATGCCTATAATCCCAGCTACTTGGGAGGATGAGGCAGGAGAACTGCTTGAACCCAGGAGGCGGAGGCTGCAGTGAGCCAAGATCGCATCACTGCACTCCAGCCTAGGGGACAAAGCGAGACTCCATCTCAAAAAAAAAAAAAAAAAAGTTATAAAGTGGCTTCCGCTTCTGGGGGTATGGTGAGAAGTCTGTGGGCTGATGCCTGTAATGGGCCTAGCACAGTGCCTGGTTGCCAGGATTACATAATAGCTATTATTATCATCTGCAGCCACCAGAGATAGAAATGGACACTCTCTGGCTCCACCCCTTCATCCCAGGAGTGCTGGGGTAGGTCCTGGATTGGTGGTGGGGGAGGAGTCCCAGAGACAAAGCCCTGACCTCACAAATGTTCCCTAGGTACCTGCTGAAGCAATTTCCTGACCCTGTCTCTTTTCTTCCCTTTATTTATTTTATTTTATTTATTTTTTTTGAGACAGAGTTTTGCCTTGTTGCCTAGGCTGCAGTGCAATGGCACGATCTCAGCTCACTGCAACTTCCACCTCTGGGTTCAAGCGATTCTCCTGCCTCAGCCCCCAGAGTAGCTGGGATTACAGGCATGCGCCACCACTCCCGCTACTTTTGTATTTTTAGTAGAGACGGAGTTTCACCATGTAGGTCAGGCTGGTCTTGAACTCCCGACCTCAGGTGATCCACTCGCCTCGGCCTCCCAAAGTGCTGGGATTACAGGCATGAGCCACCACGCGCAGCTTCTTCCCTTTACTTTCAGAAGGCAAACAAGGCAAAGGCATGTGCCCTCATTTACTAGATGATCTGAGGCACAGAGAGGTTAAAAAACCTCCCCAAGTGAACCTAGTGAGTGAAGGTCCCAGCCCAGGGCCTCAGGTCCAGCCCCTGCTGCTCCATCACAAGCCAGGGTCCCTGAGGCCAGAGGGCATGGGGGATGGAGCATAGGTGTCAGGAGTGGTGGAGTTGCCAGCAGGTAGGAAGTCACTGGGACTCCTTTGGTGTCCTTATCAGGGTGGGTGGCATCTCTGGGGCTGTGGGGAAACCCCGGAGCCTAGAGGTCAGGCTGTCATCCTGCAGATCCCCCTCTCTCTGATACTCCATTTCCCTTCTGGTACCCCAACCCTGTCTGTACTCAAGCAGGAGACTCATAGGGCAGAGCAGGCCTGCAGGCCCATGGGTGCAGCAAAGGTGGCATCGACTGTTGGGAATTTGCCATGGGGAAGAAGGGCAAGAGGGAGCTGGGACTAGGAATGCCAGTGGGGTCTGGGCTGGTCTTCAGGAATTGATCTGGGCTGTGGCCAGCAGATAACCCTTCTTTACTGCCTTGGGGAGTCAGAGAGGGCTCCAGTCCAGACCTGGCTCCACCTCTGTTCCCATTTGACCACCTGTCCACCCATCCCTGTTTCACCTCTTGCGTCTCATCTCTACCTCAGCTCCTTTGTTCAGCCACAGAATCGTGCTGGCCTCCTCCTCCTTGCTCCTTAAACACCAAGCCCTGGCCTCGGGGGATGTCCCAAAGGCCACTTTCCTCACCATATTCAGTCCGTGCGCGTGTGTCCCTTCCCAGAGAGCATCTAAGCTGCCCACCCCACCTCCATCACTCTTTCCCCTTTCCTGGTTTATTTTTGTTCCATAATTCTTACCACTGGATTGATTTATTTATTTCAGACTGAGTCTCACTCTGTCACCCAAGCTGGAGTGCAGTATCGAAATCTCGACTCACGGCAACCTCCGCCTCCAGGGCTCAAGCAATTCTCCTGCCTCAGCCACCTGAGTAGCTGGGACTACAGGCGTCTGCCACCATGTCCGGCTAATTTTTGGTACGTTTAGTAGATACAGGGTTTCACCATGTTGGCCAGGCTGGTCTCGAACTCCTGACCTCAGGTGATCCACCTGCCTTGGCCTCCCAAAGCACTGGGATTATAGGCGTGAGCCACTGCACCCCGCCGCCACTGGATATTTTTAATAATTACTTGCTTATTCATTTCTTATCTCTCCTACAGTTCTGAGGGCAGAGGTTTCTATGTTTTCTTGGCTGCAGGATCCCCCATGCCCGGCACAGGGCCTGGTGCACAGCAGGCCCTCAATAGACACTCGCTGAAGGCGTGGTGCATCCCCTGCCTGTCCACACTTTCATCCATCCACCGTCTGTGCTTTCTTCCCACACTTCTTCACCCATCAATCACCCAGAATTTCTTGATCCCAGGCCCTGTGCTGGTTCTTGGGTTTGGTGTGCTAGCAGGGCACACGGATCAGGAAAGAAAGAATTCCGACACTTAGGGACTGGTCCCAGCCAAGGGGGAGCCTGGGGGACTGTGGGAGAAACAGTGGGGTGAGGGGAGGTGAGGGAAGGTTTGTAGGGTGCATTGAGGTGCATGCAGCACCTCGCACCAGGCGTGACCCACAGCGGCACCTGATAGAGACTTTGTAAAATAAATCAGCCATTGCCTGGATGGCTTCTAGAAGGGGTGGCGGGGCTCAGACAGTGTTCTCAATGTTGAAGATGTGATATAGGAATCAGAAAGCATCTGGAGGAGGGGTACCTGGGGAAGTTGAGAAACTTCCCCTGGAGAATTGCCAGACTGAGACAAGGAGTGAAGGGTGGGACAGGGGCCAGGCAGGCAGAGTTAGGGGCGAGTGGGCCAGGGCCTGCCTGGAGGACTCTGCTCGGCACCCTCCCAGGATGCCTTGAGCGGTGGCCGCTGAGCTCTTTCCTGGAAGAGGCTTCCATCCCTGCCCCTTTGTCTACCTCAGTTCTCTCTGTGTCCGTTGTCCTGCAGGAGCCTGGAAACTCAGAGAGAAGAATGAGCAGGACTCCCCATCCCCCTTGCTTCCCGCCGCCTGACCCCACCAGCTGCTGGCTGGGGCCTGTTTTTATTACAGGCAGGTGAGTCTGGCCCAGGATTCCAGGCGGGGCCTGGACTGAGGGAGGAGGCAGGAAGAAACTCAAAAAGAGTTGGCAGATTACGGATGGAGGGCAGTATCTCCCAACAGCCTGGGCGGCCGCTGAGACCCAGAGAACCCAAGGACTCCCCTGGGCTCATCCAGCAGCCTCTGCTTCCCAGGAGAGAGGTGCTGAAGTCCACAAAGAGGTGAGGGGTGGGGGGACTCAGCACCTAAGGGTCAGGTTGGCCCCTGCAAGGACACCTGGGAACAAGAGAGGGTGGCGGCTGCAGTGGCTGTGGGGCAGCCGGAAATGGGGCGAGACAGACAGGCGGAGCCTCACCCGGGGCTGCCCGCCAGCCCAGACAAGCTCAGACTGGGTGCCTGTGGCCCTGGGAGGAGGTGGAAGGGGAGGAGCAGGCCACACAGGCACAGGCCGGTGAGGGACCTGCCCAGACCTGGAGGTAAGAGACGGGTGGGGGACGGGGGCAGGAAAGATAAGTGGGGTGCCACTGCCAGCCTGTCCCCCTTGACCTTGGCCATCGGTCAGGTCTAGTTCAATGCCCTGAGGGCCCCGATGTGTGTGGCCTGGCCCTTGGCCTGTTCAGGGTACTGGGCGTCTCTCAGTGGAGGCTCTGGCTGTTCTGGGGTTACCCCTTGCAGTGCACAGCATGGCCGGGCATGCTGGCATGGTGGTCATCCTGGCACCGGGAAGCTGGCGGGTGTGAGGTGTGTTCCCGGTGTCCAAAGGACACTGCAGGACGCAGGGCAAGGGTGACGCCATGGAGCCTGAGCATGGACGGGAAGCAAGCGGCAGGACCTGAAGTCTCCTGCCTGCTTTCCGCAGCGCCCTGAGCAGCTTCCTCCTGGGATCCCATGGAAACCGGTTTGGGAGCAGGTTGGCCCAGGTCGTTTGACTTTTGACTGGGGAGCAGGCAGCCTCCCTTAGCGGGCCAAGTGGAAGGAACGGGGTGCAGGCCTGGGGGCGGGCCTGGCCAGTGGCCAGCTGAGGGTTCCCCTGCTCCCCCCAGCTGCCTGCACCCAGCAGCACAGCCCTGCCTGCCCTGGCTGCAAGAGGCAGGAGGAGAACTTCAAACGGTCCCTCCCTCCACCGGCTGCTTGTCTCCTCTGGGCCAGGCACCTCCATGGTGGCTGAGGACTCTTTGGAACAGGGAACTGTCGTGGAAGAAAGGGCCCGGCCCTGCCACTGCCTCCTGTGGGACTCTGGGCCAGGCTCCCCTTCCCTCCAGGCCTGTTTCCCTGTCTGTTCCATGAAGGAGAGGCAGGGGCAGTGGTCTGTAAACCCATAAACTGCAGCAGTAGGCCCCTCCCCTGGTCTCATGGGCCACACACGCCAGCCAGCCAGAGGTGGGTGTCTGGAGTTGCAGGTGGGGTGCTGGCGCTGTGCCTTCTCTACCGACTTGGCTCCCTGGGGCATGTGGGCAGCAAATGGCACCCCTCACATTCCCTCTGTTAATTAGGCAGCCCCTGCTAATGAGTGGCTTCATCATTGCTCCATTACGCCTTCTGAGCCATCTGTGCCCCAGGACTTAGGGGGAGACCCTGGGGGCTCCTGGCTGCTGGGCACAGGCACATGTGGAAGGCGGCGTTTCTGGGATGTGTTGCGGAGGCTGGGTGCTCCGTGGGCTTTCCACAGAGTAGTTTCAACTGCAGCTCTTCATTTTACCAAGAGAGAAGTGGTGGCAGTCCTGGTGTCCAGGTGAGGAAACGGAGGCACCCTCTTTATGATTCTCCCAGTGGGAAGTCTCTTGTAGCCAACACTTTAACACATTCTGTGCTGGGCACTGATGGGGTGTGTATGTGTGTAGGGAGTGGGGGTGGAGGTGGGGTGCATGGGGAGATCAAAGCTGACATCCAGGAACACTGTGGCATCGAGTGAGATGATACACAGTCCTTTCAAGTTGGAGCAAGTTCTGCCATCTTTGCACACTGCTGTGCCACCTTGTGGGTAGTCACTAAACCTCTCTGGGCCTCCTTTGGCTCCCTTGGCACAGGAGCGATGATGCCTCACTGCCTGACCAGAGGCACCTGACCCAGGCCTGGCATCCGAGCAGCTGCCACTCAGACCTCACAGGCCAGGGCCAAGGGAGCTGCTGATGCAAGAGGCACTATTTTAGAGGCAAGAGCAGCAACTGAGATGGTCTTGAGGTAAGGGGATGCTGGTGACCCCATGCCAAGGCTAGGACCCCTAGTTCAGGAAGGGAGGCTTCTACAGAGGAGTCAGAGGCCTCTTCTGCTGCCCTCTCCACTGGGGGAATTTGGATTTTAAAAGAGAACCCGAGCTGGGTGTGGTGGCCCACCTGTAATCCCAGCTCCTCGTGAGGCTGAGGTGGGAGGATCATGTGAGCCCAGGCGTTTGAGGCTGCAGGGAGCTCTGATTGCACCACTGCACTCCAGCCTGGGTGACAGAGCAGGATCCTGTCTCAAAAAAAAAAAAAACAAAAAAACCCAAAAAAACAAAACAAAAAAAAAACAAAACAGAGAGAGAGTGGAGAGTTTATGCTAAATCAAAGATACAGCAGTGGCAGTGACAGTGACAGAGGCTCTCTAAGATAGGCGGATATCCCCATTTTACACATGAAGATACTGAGGCACAAAAAACTCTAATTTGATGCAAAATCTCACGGTTGGCTATTCAGAGGGCTTTAGGGTGATGCTGGGTGGCGTCTACGTGGAGTGATGGGCAGTTTGGAGCCCCCCAACCACTGGGGCTCCTCCAGACAAGGCTGCTTCTAGCTGGGCGCCAGGCAGGGATCCTCCCAGGAGCCACACTTGGAGGAGGGGCTGTGCTTCTGGCTCCAATACCCTGAGCTGCAGAGGACACCGTGACATCCAGGGATGTGTAGAGTCTCACCCAAGAACCCAGACCTCTGGACGCCCAGCCGTGCACACTGCAAGAGGGGCCCAGGCTGGCAGGCATGTGATTGGGCGAGGAAAGGGCTTGTTAGAGGTGGCCCAGCCTTGCTCTGGGCTCAGGGGCTTCTGAAGGCTGGGGGCAGGGGTACGGCCAGATGACCTGTTCTGGATGGATCCAACCTTCCTGCCAAGTGCTCTTGGGAGGCTAGGCAAAAGGTCAGACATTCCGTCATGCTTAGGAAGAGGGGGCGGCCACGCTGTCTACCTTCTATCTCGGGCAGCGGGGCACCCAGGCATGCCTTCCCCGCTGGGGAGGTCAGCAGGCGGGGGTGGGCCTTGGAGGCCCAGCCAGCCTGAACCCTAAGGAACTGCATTCTGCAGTGGCCCCTTCCCGGCAGGCAGGGACAGGGTGACCCTGGGGGAGGGAGAACATCTGTCTGCATCGGGCTCAAGGCCATTTCTTGTTGGCATGTGGTCAAGATGCCATTGGAACCAAGAAGACGGTATGGAGGGGGAAAGCAGGACTTAAATAAGGCAGCTGTGTGACCTGAGTCAGTCCCTTTCCCTCTCTGAGTCTCAGTCTTCTCCTCTCACAAATGGGGCAAATCCTCCTTGACAGGGTTGTGGGGGAAAATGCAAGTCACCTGCCTAGCACAGGATAAGTGCACAGGATAACCTTCGGGGGGTGGGGTGGATAGAGGCCAGTGCTGCAGCCAGGTGTGGACACAGGAGCCCGACTGGCATCCGGGGAGTGCCTCGTCCCTGACCACAAGCTCCAGCGCTTTTGAAACCAGATGCAGGTTAAACATGGGCAGGGCACCTGCCGAGGCTCCACTCACCAAGGGAGCCAGCTAGATGGAGTCTGTCCTTGGAGCTCCAAATAAGGTATCAGAAAATGTCTTGGACCTGGGCATGCTTGCCCCTCCTGTGTGCCCGGCCTTTCATTCTATCATCTGAGCTGGCACCAAGGCTTGCATCCCAAGGCTGGACCTGAAGCACCACTAGATATGTCCCGTTTTAGCGATGAGGATGACCTCGCTTCCCCCGCATCTTGGCTAGGCCAGGCTCCCTGCTCTTCCCCCGACTGGGGGATGGGCAGTGGGTGGGGGAGGCGGGCCTGGGGAACCAGACACAGCTCCCTTTGTGAAGGCGGCTGAGTCACATGTGCAACGCAATCCCTGCTGGGCCCTGAGGCGGGTGTGATGGGAGATGGCGTTATCATGGGACTGTGGGTACCCCCACGCCTGTGTCCAGGATGCTTTCCCACGGGAGATAGCAGGGAGGTGGCTGGGAACATTGGCCGCAAAACACATGGTCTGAGCTCAGGTCCTGACTCTGTTGCCAACTTACTGCAAAGCTTTGGGAAGTTCCTCTCTCTGAGCCTCAGTTTTCATCTCTGTTAAATGGGAACGATCATCACTGTTTTGTAGAGGAGGTAGTAGATGTGAAAGGGTTCTGCAAACTGCAAATGGTGGAGTTCTGGGCCTTTGGCATTCATGTGGACTTTATCATAATAATGATGTTGGCCAAGATTTATTGAGCACCTACTGTGTGCCAGGCATTGTGCTCAATGATTTATATGGTCACTCAGCTTGCAAGGGGAGAAGCCTGGATGTCAACTGCTCTTGTCTAAAAAATACCCACCTCTGAGGCTGGGCGCAGTGGCTCACACCTGTAATCCCAGCACTTTGGGACGTCAAGGTGGGAGGATCGCTTGAGCCCAGGAGTTCAAGACTAGCGTGGGCAACGTAGTCTTGAACTACCTTGTCTCTCCAAAAAAGACCCTGTCTCTCCAAAAAAATACAAAAATTAGCCTGGTGTGGTGGGGCATGCCTATAGTCCTAGCTACTTGAGAAGTTGAGGTGGGAGGATCATTTGAGCCCAGGAGATTGAGGTTGTAGAGAGCTATGATTGCATCACTACATTCCAGCAAGGGCAACAGAGCGAGGTCCTGTCTCGAAAACAAAGAAAAAACACACTTCTGAGCAGGCAGTGGTTGCTCATGGCCATTTGCACAGGTGGGGACAGCTCTTCACTCTTTGCTAGGCTGCTTCCCACTAAATGCTGCTGCTCTGGCTAGAGGGTTAGAGGTAGAACAAGGGGCTGAAGAGCTCCCAGCCCCACCATGTCTTCCTACTCTCCCAGGCCTCAGTCACAGCAGATAATAAGGATGCCCTAACCTCTTATCCCTGTCCTGAGGCCCTCATGTTCTTGGAGATCGCCTCCTACCTCCCTGGCAGCCACCTCTCTGCCTCCTTTGCAGGCCCCTCTGAATAACAGTGCCCTGGCCAATGCATCGGGGTGCCCATTGTCTGCCAGGCCTGGGCTGCAAGATTTACGCATGTGGCCTCATTTAATTGGCCCAATAGGAGCTGCTATTTTGGTCCCCACTTGGCAGGCGAGGAGATAAATGGATGGAGAGATGTTTGCCCAAGTCATCCAGCTGGCCGGCTGGGAGTAGAGGCCAGCTGGCCTGAACCCAGAGTCTGTGATCACAGACTCTGGGCTCAGAGAGGGGGCGGCAGCATTGCCCCCTCTCCTCTGTCCCTCAAAACGAAGGGCTTCCTGCACCTTCAGCTTTCTGCTCTCCCCACACCATCTCTGGACTCTGTTGCCAGCCAATGATGCCATGACCTTCTCTGGGCCTGGTGACCCCAGTCCCTCACTGCTGAGCCCCAGTGATGTGTTTCCAGCTGCCTTGGGAAGCAGGGGGGACCTGTAGCTTCCCCACATGCCACAGAGCTACCCCCATTCCATTGCACACAGGGCAGTCTCTTCTCTGCCTTCCGGATCTGCACCCCATCCTGTGCCCCGATGCTTCAGGGACGTTTAAGATATCTTCTCCCTCTCCTCGGTCCCCACCTTCACTTGTTGGGTTGTAGGGGGTGGGGTGTCCCAGCCCTTTTCCTGGTTTCTTAGACCAAAGTCTCCTCCCCAGCTCTTCCCCCATCTGCCTCCTTCAAGGCCCCATCCGGACCCAACTTCCCCTCTACTCCTCCGCCCATCCCTCCGCATCATTGCTAGTACAAGTCCCTAGCGTCTAGACCAGGGCTTCTCACACCTCCAATTCTGGCATCCCCTGGGCGTCTTATTAAAATACACATTCAGATTCAGCAGGTGTCAGGCTATCTGTAGGTCTGAAGACCACATTTTGAGGGCTAATCAGGCCTCTCCCTTCCCGAACATCTTCTCTGGCTCCCCAGTGCCTTAGATTTAAGCCCAAACTCTACACTTTCAAAATCTTCCAGAATCTGCCCCTTGCTGCCCAGTTAGATCCCACTTCTTTCCAAGCATGTCTCCATGCCCTACCTCTCCACCTCAGCCAGTGCTGTTCCTTCTGCCTGGGGTGCCCTTCCTGCTGGTCTCTGTTTATCGAAGCCCCCTTCTTCTCCTTCAGGGCTCAGCAGGGGCTCTGGGATCTACACACTTAGTTCAGATCCTGCCTCTGTTATAGAAAGGCGTGGGTAGCCCTCCCTGTACCTCGGTTCCCCTTCTGTAAAGTGGGGATAGACTGTTGTGAGAACCAAAGGAGAAGATGAAGTGCCTGGCAGGGGCCGGATACCTGGTGTCCCGTGTTTGGTTACAGCCCACACACCAGGAGGCCCAGCCAGGTCCAAGCTGTGTGACCTTGGCTAAGTTACTTCACGTCTCTGACCATCTCTAACATACAAGTTGTACCCAACCCACAGGGTTATGTGGATAAAATGAGAATGATCTGTACAAGCAGAGCATCTTACACCATAAAACCCCCAGACATAGCAGGTGATTATTAGTCCTGTTATCAGTACTCATAACAGATAGTGTCGTGTTTAACAATTCATTGAATTTCTCCCCCTTTACTCTCAGAGCCCCCCTGGATGCTGAATACCAACTCCAGGTATCACTACTATGAGAACCAGGCTTGTCTCCCTAGCCAGAATCAGAGCTGGGGGCCTGCTTCCTCACTTGCCTGCCCCTAGCTCATAGGTCTCTGCAAAGCCCGATGGTGAGAGAGGCAGGCAGAGCTGGGCAGCCAACTCCTGCCCGGCCAGGCAGCCCCATAGGCCTCTCCTATGTGGCCAGAGTGGCAGCTGGCTCCCCACTCTCTTCAGCCATCTGCAGAGAGAGTGGTGCCTTCCACTCTCCATCTGTGCCCTTCTGGTCAGCACCCTCTGTGGGGTGTGTGTGTGGTGGTGGTGGTGGGGTGGGGGACAGCTGCCCTGTGGGCCTGGTCCCTGGGGAACAGCTGAGGCTGCCCCAGTTACCAATTGATCAGGCCCTGAAGGACTGACCTTGGGGAAACTGAGGCAGAGGTGGTGGTATGTCAGGGACTCCCCATCCTCCCCTGGATAACTCACTTGTCCTCCCTTGTTAGTGGGCCCCCAGTGTAGGCTGGCCTCTGCTGCTTTGGCAATAAGGGAGCTCCCACTGCAGCCCTGGGAGGGAGCAGAGGGCCTGACATGGGCCCAGTGCCCACTGTGCCTCCCTGCCCCAGGCATTGGCCCACAGCCTGGACTGGGGGCTGTGAATGTGGGGAGCACAGTGCTGTTTTCTGGAAGCTCTCACCTTATGGCCTCCCTGTACCCCACGGGGTGGCTTTGTGGCCCTTCCTTTCTGCAGCTTGATTTCGGGCACGTAGGTGAGGAGTGCAGTTCACCTGTAGCAGCCCCGGCTCCTAGGCTGCCCGAGACGTTCCATTCATTCTTCCTCCATGTGGCATGGGGAAGCTTTTCCAGGCCCCCTTGTTTAGAAGGCAGACCTCTACTGGAGAGAAGGAATCTCAAGTTCCCCAAACATCCACGTGTCCAGGCCCCAGGCTGAGGCCTGGGGTGCTGGATTGCTGAGTGGTTAGGAGACCCGCTATGGAGCCAGACGGCCTGCGCCCCGGCCATCCCAACTCGGGCACCTCCCTGCTGTGTGACCTTGGGCAGGTTAATTCTCATCTCTGAGCTACATGTATCTGCCTTAAGCTCCTTCTTCTTCATCACCACGTTCACAGGGAGTATTTATTGAGGGCTTGGCAAGTACCAGGCACTGGTCTGAGTAGCAGGTTTGACTTCTCTCCATTGCCAGGGGCGCTCTGGAGCTGGAATGCAGACGGTGGTCAGCGAGTGTAATTACTGTTATTGTCACCACTCACCCTTCTGGCATTGTAAAATCCTCCCAGCACATCTGACTGAGGAATCATCTATCCTCATTGCTCGGAGGAGGGCAGACAGGAGCCTCTGCAGGGAGTGTGAGTTATAGAAAGAAAGCCTCCTGACTCGAGAAGGGCGCGCTGAACCCCAGCAGCGGGAGGCGCTGCTGACAGAGGAATGACCAGAAGGGGGATGGGGCATGGCCCATTTCCACACTTCTCTGTCTGAGCTTTTGGGGCCACTGGGAATGGCTCTTCACCCAGGCCTCGGTTTCCCCTTTGGCTCAGCAGATGGATTAAAGGAGGCCATTTCCAGAAGCCCCTGGGGTCTCAGAATCCAAAATGACTTGGGATGTTGAAACTGTGGGTGCTTGAGGAGCACTGAGAGGGGAGACGGGTCACCCCCCAGAGGGGACGCAGGTCAGCCGGTCAGTCGTGCGTGGCCTGGCTGGCCTCCTGCCCGGCTGCCTGTCACCCGCTCCCTCCTGACTGCCTTCCGCTCTGCCGGTCAGCACTGGCTCCCGTCGGCTGCCAAGGAGGCTGGATTCTCCTTCAGGAAAGGGCAGTTGTCGCCCTGACCTGGGGGGTGGGTGGACAGCATCCAAGGGCCCTGTTGCCGTGGCAACCCCGGCCTCTCTGTGGGAACTTTGGGGAGACTGGCCCTGGGAGGCGACAGATGGAGGCTGAGGAAGTAGAGTGATCCCTGGCCCCTGCCTGTCCCTGAAGACTGTCTGCCTGGATGAGGGGTGAGGCTGAGGTGCCCCCTTGCCCGACGCTGAGTCATGGGCATCCCCCAGGGTCACTGCCTCAGCGCTCTCAGCCCTGCCCCCTCCTGGTCTCCCTCTGAGAAATCCATGACTCACATATATCGTCAAGCTCACGGAGGAGGGAGGAGCCCAGCTGGGGCAGGAGTGGGGTGTCTCCCCACCAAACAAACCTGGTCCCTCCCTCTCCGCACTAGCTGCCTGCCCTGCCCTGCCGTAGGAGATGGGCTGGGAGCCTCCCACGCTCTCCAGCTCACTCGGCAGGCAGCGGGGACCAGGGCTGGCAGGTTAAGCCTCTGGGGGTGGATCCTGAAAGGTGGTGCAGCCGCCTGGCCCTGCGTGGGACCCTCCACCTGGCAGCAGGTACCCAAACAAGGGCTGGACAGCAGGTGGAAAGAGGAATAGTGTGTGTGTGAGTGTGTGAGTGTGACAGTGTGAGTGTGTGAGTGTGAGTGTGAGAGTGTGTGTGAGTGTGTGTGAGTGTGAGTGTGTGAGTGTATGTGAGTGTGAGTGTGGATGTGTGCATCCGTGCACGGGTGGCTGTTGGGCAGTGGGTAGGGATGGTGGTGAAATGGGGAAATGCGGGGGTCTTGGTATCTTGGTGGGATCTAGCCCAGGTCAGCATGGCTGTGGGTGGGTCTCTAGAGTGGGGGTGGACCCACAAGGAGATGCCTGGGAAGGGACTGGGGCCCAAGGGGAGTGACACCTCCCGGGGCTCCCAGGCATTTTGTAGCTGGAGAAACTGAGGCTCAGAGTGGTACAGTCACTGGGCCCAGCAAGCTGGGGTCTGCTCTCTGGGCTGTGAGATCAGTGCTCCCACTACACAGATGGGAGAACCGAGGCTCTGGGAGGGCAGGTGGCTTGCCCAAGGTCACCTAGCACATCCAGGTATAGAAAGCCAGGGGCCAGGCTCAGGGAGGGGGTGGCACTTGAGGGGACTCCTGAGGGCAGCTTTCCTGCAGCTGTCCCTGGGGCTGGGTCCGGGGTCCCCACTGAGCAAGGGACAGCCGTGCTCTTCATCACCAAGGCCAGCTTTGGGAGGAGGTGGCCCCGCAGGGTCTCTGAACATGTGCCACCTGGGTGAGAGTCCTGGAACCGGTGACAGGCAGACGGGGAAGCGCAGGCTGCGGGCTGAACACCCTGCCCGTTGCCACCAGACCTCAGGGCTCCATCTGCCTGGCACTGATAGGACTTCCCACCCTGGTCCCCGTGGGGGCTGGGAGCGTGTAGGAAACCGATGGTTCCTGTCCTCCGCCGTCTCCAACCCACCTCCCCTGTGTGGTAGAGTTGGCGTCTCCCAGCGCCCCACTAGGAGGGGCCTGATGCTCATTTTACTGAGTGAGGAGCAGGGGATGGGTCAAGGCAGGGGCCTCCCACCCCCCACCAATATGGAGCAGCTGCGGCCTGGGGTCCACGGGCTGCGTAGGAATAGCCTTTGTGGCTCCTTCAGTGGACCAAGGAAGTTATTTATAGAAGCATTTATTGAGCGCTTACTGTGCACTCTGTACTCTGTTGGGAACATGGCCGTGAGCGAGGCAAATAAGGTATCTCAGAACTCGTGAGTGGCCCAGACCCAGAGCCAAGCCCCCTGCCCCTCCCAGAGGGTAGCCCCAGGCAGCCTGTTGGCTCCTTGGGGTCAGAGACTGTGTCAGAAGGAGCATATCTGGGCATTAATAACCATGGGCTGCCAAGTTGGCTCCTCAGAGCCCAGGCAGGGGTCCTGTCGGACTCTTTTCTGCCAATGTCCAGGTGTGGAATGAGCTCTTAGAGCCAGACTTGACCCCTTTTTTGCTGCAGGGGCCCGAGATATGGACCCACCTTGGTCACAGCATCACTGTGGCCCCTTTGCCCTTCCTCTCCTCCGGCCTCAGGAGCTCAGCTGCTAAATGGGAGTGTAGGGGTGATCACAGCTGCCCTGGCTCCTGTAGGCCTGGGGCTTGGCTCTGAGACTGTCGGGTGATGGAGAACGCCGCTCCAGGTGTGATCTGTGACAGACAGGCTGTGTCCCGGCACTGGGCAAGGGCCAGTCAGCCTGGCGGGACAATTCCTTTTGTCAGGGCCACAAACAAACAAAACAGTTAGGAGGTGAGATGGAGGCGTGAGATAAGCTTGCTAACAGAGGGCCCAGAGAAGGGGAAGAGGACCAGGGAGGCTCTGCGGAAGGCACTCAGGCTGGGCTTGGGAGAAGGTGGGAGGGGAAGGGGCTGATGTCTGTATGAGCACTGTAGGGGGAGTCCTAGTGGAGGAAACTACTTAGGAAGACAGTTGGGGAATGATACAAGCTGGGGACCACGGGGAGGACTCGCCAGGCGGGTGCTGTGTGGGGCTAGGGGCCCAGGCTGCAAACCCGGCAGGATGGGAAGGGGCAGGATGGGTGTGCAGTGTGAGGCTGGCCAGGCAGTCCCAGTCTCTGGCTGCTGGGTTAAGGCTCAAGCTTGGGAGCAGCTTCACGTGTGAGGGAGACGAAGGGGAGGTGGCGCCCAGTCGAGGGGAAGGGCAGGAGAGAGGTGGCAGAGCTGCGGCAGGGTTGGTTCGGGGGTTGGCCTCCTGGCAAGGCCCAGCATGACAAAGGCAGGTGCGAGGAGTGGGTAGGACAGCTGTGGAGGGGCCACTGTGGACTGTCCTCCAGCCGGACTGGGATGCGGGTTCCGCCATCCTGTGCAGAAGCTGTGTGCAGGTGGGGCCTGGGGGGCTGTGCCGTTTCGGGGATGCAGGATGGGCTTCCATGTGGCGGGGCTCCAAGGGAGGCTACGGAGGAGGCCGTGGGGAAGTCGGGCGGAAGTAGGGAGGAGAGGGGAGCGTGACAACAGAGCCCCAAACCCCAGCACCACCTCCTCCTCCCAGACCAGAGCCTGAGCAGGGCTCAGCCCCCGTCCCCATGCTGGGGGTGGCCCTGTGGACCCCGCCTTCTGACTCATAGCAGATGGGGACATCATGTGAGCAAACCCAGCAGTCAGGGGTGACCAGACGCAGCAACTGGGCAGATGGCAAATGGGGGGCGGGGCGGGCTGGCACAAAGGGGTCTCTCAAACCGGGTGGGGCGGGGCCTTGGCGCGGCCTCAGCCTCCCAGGCCTCCTTTCTCCTGAGCCGTCACTCGGCTGAGACCCTGCTCCTCCTCCTGTCTCTGGTGCCCCATCTGGGGCTCCTTGAGGCCCCCAGGGGAGCCCTGTAGATTCTGGGCTTAGGTCTGGACTGCTGGGTAGAGGGGCCAAGGTTGGGGAGGAGGAAGGGACACATATTTTCTGACCACTGCCCAGTGCCAGCCTGCCCTGGCAGGAGGTCAGCTAAGCCCCAGACTCTCCCTGGTTCCCTGATGGCTCAGTCTGGATGGGAGCGATCAGTCTGGATGGGAGCGATCAGTCTGGATGGGAGCGATCAGTCTGGATGGGAGCGATCAGCCTGGATGGGAGCGATCAGCCTGGATGGGAGCGATCAGCCTGGATGGGAGCGATCAGTCTGGATGGGAGCGATCAGCCTGGATGGGAGCGATCAGCCTGGATGGGAGCGATCAGCCTGGATGGGAGCGATCAGTCTGGATGGGAGCGATCAGTCTGGATGGGAGCGATCAGCCTGGATGGGAGCGATCAGCCTGGATGGGAGCGATCAGCCTGGATGGGAGCGATCAGTCTGGATGGGAGCAATCCTGGACCTTCCCTGACCTCAGACTCTGCCAGGCCCCGGGCTCAGTGCCTTGCACAAGACACCCACTTTTCAGATGAGGACATTGAGGCAGGGGAGGCTTACCCAGTGAGCAACCCCACAACTTTGGGGATCCAGAATTTGGGCTCTTGTCTCTTGGTGGAGAGGAGGCTCCTCAGCCAGCCAGGCACATGCTCGTGTCTTGAACCCTGCCCCGGCCACCGCCAAATCCACGCACCTGTAGGGTGACAGGGCCTATACAGACAGCAAGGGTGGCTTGCCCAGGGAGAATCTCGGCTTTGTTTCTCTCTGGTTGTGTGAACAACCAGACAACTGAGCCTGTGCCTCAGTTTCTTCATCTGTAAACTGTGGATCACAATCACATCTGCTTCAGAGGCTGTTATGAGCATGAAGAAAGTTGATATAGGAAAGCATATGGGACAGTGCCTTTCCCATACGTGGGAATATTAAGCCTTTTTTATTACCTCTTCCATTGGACAGACGGGTGTATTGAGGCCCAGAGACAACCTGAAATAACTGTGAGCACTTTTCCCTGCCCCGCTGGGAGAGCTGCGGCCACCTGGACACCAGTGGCTCTCACTCACCCCCCTCCAGCCTGACTCGTGCTTTGGTGAGGAGGCCAGTGTGGTGGGCGTCGGGCTCCCGAGCTGGCGCCTGCGCAGCCTCAGGCAGTTTGCGGTATGCTTGGCAGTTCCAGGCAGAGATAAAAGCTCAGCCCCGGAGAAGCTGGCATGCTTCCGGGCACCAGTGGACAGGCCTCTCTGCATTAGTGGGAGATGGCCTGGTGGTGGGGAGATGGCCTCGCTGTCCAAGAGCCAGCCCAACCCTGGTGGCCTGAAAAGTTCTGCGGTGAATGGCTCTGGCTTGGCTTCCCAGACTCAGGGCCACTTATGCCAACTCCAAAACAAGGAACAGTGAGATGGAGAGCCGCCTCTGCCACCTCCCAGGCCCTCTCCCCTCCTGTCCCCAGGTCTCTGTCCTCCTAGTACCCCCAGCCTGGATGCTCAAGGCCCACGGGGGAAAGCTGACTTTTGAGAGGAGCTGTGGAGACTTGCATTCCACTGCCAAAGATGACAGCTTCTCCCGACCTGTTTCCCTGCCTGTAAATGGAGATAATAATACACCCCTTTGCAGGGTTGCTGTGGAATCTGGGGCAACAAATGGCTGCAAAGTATGTACCTAGCGCAGCGCATGACTTCAAGAGGTTCTCCCTAAACCTCAGCTTGAGGTTTAATCTTCCAGGTCACGGGGTCGTTGAGTTAGGCTCAAATCCTTGAAAAATGACTTAGAGCAAGCAGCTGAATTTCTCAAAACTTCATTACTTGGGCTGTGAAAGTCTCTGATATCTAAATGCGGCCCTGTGGGGATGAATCAAGACAGCCACACGTCGTAGGGGCCCATGAGACGTAGACCCTGTCCCCAGCTGTCCCAGACCTTTGCTTTTCCATCCCCCAGCCAGGCTGTCCCCTAGGAGAGGCAGCACGAGGTGGGCTGTTAGGGGTGTGGGCTCTGGGGCTGCCTGATTCTGTCCCAGCTCCACTGGCTGTGTGGCCTGGGACAGGTATATTAACCTCTCTGTGCCTCATCTTCCTAATTGTAAACATGAGGATGGTAATGGCACCTTGAGAGGGTTAAGTGAGCCTCTAGATTTTAAGTGCTGAGTGCAGGGCCGGGCACACCTCAAGTGCTGTTGTCATTGCCCCTTCTGGGCCGTGACCAAGCCTTGTTCTTAGAGAGCATCGGAGACTTTATCCGGAACAACGGTGCCGTCCTCCCAGGATGTTACTGGGAAAACCACCAATCCTGTGGCAGCTTCCCCTTTGAACATGCCCATTCCTGGGGTCTTGATCTGCTGCCCCGAGGCACTGCCAAGCCTGGGGCTCCTTCATGTTCCCCAAGACCTGAGACCTGACCCAGGTTTTGGAGTGAGTTGATGTGACCCTGGGCTGGGGAGCTGGGCTGGAGCCATTACCCACAGAACCGCCGACCTTTCAAAGGACCAGAGGCCATGGCACTAGCCCTGGAGAGGAGGCCTGGGTTCCAGTCAAGCTGGTTTCCTGGGACAGAACAGCACTGTGGTCACTTCTCTGCTGGGTGAGTTCCCGTGGCCCCTGGGAGCTAGGCTGAGCAGCTGACCCCTTCTGGGTCCTTGGCTGAGTCTGGGCCTCAGGGTGTGGCTCTGTGGCTGGCACCCTGGATCTCGGACCCTGTGGCAGGGGGTCAGACAACTGCCCAGACCCACCTGCTTTGATGGTGACAGATGCTAGGGGTGAGCCCCAGGGGCTGGCAGGGGCCCCTGAGTCATGCTCAGCCCTGTGCCCTCTGCCCACTGCTCCTCTGCTGTGTCACCATCTGGGCACAGGCCAAACAGTTCAGGGGCGACTCACAGCCCAAACCTCCACCCCGGGGCATAAAATTCACTGCCTACAAAGACCCTCATTCAATCTTGAGTGCTGCTGGCCCTCTAAGACTTGAAACTTTATCCACATTTCACAGATGAGGAATCAGGCCCAAGAGCTCAGAGCAGTCAGTGGTAGCAGAGCCCGAACCCAGTCTCCTGCCTCTTAGCCTGGATTTTTCCCCAGAGTACCACAGATGGCCATTCCCATGATAGGTAGTGAGTTCCCCACCTTTGCAGGTGTTCAAGTGTGGCAGGGGAGTTGCAGAAGCAACTTGGGCATCGCATGGGGCTCCTCTTCATGGCTCCTTCCAGCCCTGAGCTTTCCTAGCCTTGGGGGAGATGGGCACCCAATTCCCACGTTCCCTGGAGTCGTTATGTCCCTAAGCAGCGCATGGGTCTTTCTAGCTGCATCAGGCCATGCTTGTGGGCAGGTGGTGCCTCTAACTAGAAACCCTCTTCATAGCCTGGCCGACTGGCAAGTTTCTTCCAAGGAACCTCCACCATGAAAGCCGTGAATGCATCTTCAGAGACTCCTGTCCATGTGTAAATAGCTCAGTGGGCTGGATGGGAGGGAGCAGAGAGGGAGAGGCACCCAGCTGAAGAGGACTGGAGTAAACAGGGAGAGGCTGAGGGAGGTCAGGAGGGGCAGGACACCCACCTCCCGAATCTTCAGGGCCCCTTGCTCTCCCTTATCCGGTAGGCTTGAACCTGAATACAGGCATTCCTGTCCCCGTGACACACCCCCTGCCCCCCACCTGCCTAGAGCCATGGGCAGTGGGCAAAGCTGGAAGAAACCCTCGTGCACAGTTTCCTCAAAGCTGTACTTATCCTATGCCGTGGCGGTGCCGGCCACACCCTCTGGGGGGCTCTGCCACCTGTGCACACACCTAGGGGACCAGGTGCACACGGTCTGTCCTCCAGCTCCTCTCCTGCCTGCCTCCTGGCACCTTAAGTTGAAGTGGTGGGAGCTGGGACCAGTGCAGCACCCTCGCCAGCCATGGTGGGGGAGGACAGCCAGTGTCTCTTCATGGAGACCCTGCAGCAGGTGGTGGCATGCCCCAGGGTCCCGTCTCTGTCTCCCTACCTGGGTTTGGGAAACTGGAGTCAGAACCTTTAGTGATTGTGATCTGGGAAGGACGGTAGTGTTTGCAAACCACGTGAGCATAGGAGTGAGCGAGGTCCAGCCCCGCCCCTGTTCCTGGGCCGTGAGGCTTTGGGCCCTGTGGCTCAGCCCCTCTGAGCCTCCCTTTCCCTCTCTATGGAGTAGCTGCTGCTGACTCTCCGTGTCGACGCCAGGGCACGCAGGACAACAGAGGCAGCCCAGGGAAAGGAGTGCACCATGCTCCTTTGGATCCAGTTTTACGAGCTCTGTGTCCCTGGGCAAGCTCCGTGTCCCTGTGTCCCTGCTATAAAATGGGAATGATAGTACCGCCTCATAGAGTGGCTCTGGAAGCATGGGAGGCCAGGTGCATATCCTATGGTTTGCACTCGTACGTGCCTCCCTTCCCTGCCCCAGCTGCCTCGTGAGTCTCTGCAGACTAGTCCTTGGGACACACCCCACCCCCAGCTTGCTAGACCGAAGGACCCCATGGCCATAGGCATGTGCCCTTTCTCCTCCTTGCTTTACCTTGGAGAGCCCATGGGGAGCCCAGGTAGGAGCTTTGTGTCTGCAGCAATGGGAACGTGACCCACTTTTATTGGCACATCTGCTACCTGGGCTCCCCTTAGACCCGAACCACAGGAGTGGGCCTTGGAGGGTCTTGGGGGTGGTAATTTTGCTTTAATGTAGAGAGAAAATCCAAGGTTCAGTGCTCACAGATTCAGATGGAATCTCAGACATCTTCTAATCCAGCACCCATTAAAGCTGTCTGTGGCCCCAGTGGCATAGGAAAGGCATGCGCTCCCAGGCTTCCATGCTGTGGGACTTCTCAGAGCCTTTATCAGGAAAGCAAAGGGGAGTTTGCCTTGTGTTTCAGATCCTATCAGGCTATGCACAGTCTTGGGAACCCTTCTCTGGCCAAGCACCTGGCAGAGGTGTGTGTGCTCCTGATCCTGTTAGATGCTGGAGAGTGGAGATGGCTCAGTGCTCGAACCTTCTCCATCCCCTATCCCCTACCCCTCACATAGCCTGAGTGGACTTTTGGGTTGGATCTTCTAGATCTTCTATCAGGAATGGCTATCTACTATCTATCAGGAATGGCTCCTTTTGGGAAGAGGTGTGGAGCCTGCCTGCCCTGGGTTAGAGTCCCAGCTCCATCTCAGTCTTCATTTACTCATCCAGCAGTCACTGGGATCTTCTATGGACCAGGCACTGTGCTAGGTACTGGAGATGCAGGTGGTGAGCAAGACAGATGAGACAGCAAAGCTGAGCAAGGGATAACACGTAAGCAAATCGCAGTCATGTCAGTGTTGGGTGCCATAAGGGTAATAAATCACATGGAAGAGAGCGATGGATACGGAAGATAATTTTAATCGGGTGGTCACGGAAGGCTTCTCAGAGGAGGGGACATTTGAGTTGAGGCCTGAGAAGGAGGCAGTCAGGGAAAGGGTCCTGGAGAGGATGTGCTACGTTGAGGGAAAAGTGCACGCAAAGACCCTGAGGTGTGTCCGAGGACAGAAGTCTAGAGTGGCTGGAGTTGGTGACTGCAAGGGAGGGATGGGGTGGCGTAAGGCTGGGGGACGGGAGTAGGCTTGTGGTCACTGGCTTGTGATTTCAGCAGTCCTGCTGCTCCCTGAGCCTCAGTTCTCTGACTTTACAAAATGAGCTTCATCATTTCAGTCCCCGCCCCCACCCTGGTCGGGAATGTTGTAGGTGTGAAGTAAGACAGTGCTTTGGCTTTTGGCTCTGGGCAGCGATGAGCTATTGCAGTTATTTTTATTATTACTGTGAGTGAGATGTTTGGGGACTATGGGTGGGGCTGGGAAGCTATGCCTCTGTTTCTCTGGGTTGCTGTTGTAAGTGAGTGCCAAGTGTATGTAAAAGGCGTGGTGTGCCTCATCTGTACCTCCCCCCAGGTCCCCTGAACCACAGCCGCCTGCCAGCTCTCTTTAAGCACAGGATCCTTTGATGCAACAGAGGCCGCCTTCTCTGGCTGGCAAGCCCTGTGAGCCTTTCCGGGAGAAGGTTTCACCAGAGAACAGCAAGTCCTTTCTTTGCTTTCTTTTCCTCTTCCTCCGGGGGCCAAAAATAGGGCCTGAATGGGACCCAGCTCTGGGGCTGCAGTGAGACAATAGCGGCCTCCTGACTGAAGCTGCCTCCTGGCTCTGCTCCACGGAGGGGCGGGGGAGAAGGGGAGTTGCAGAGACACCATCCCCTCAGCCCCAAGCCCCTGCCGCCTTTCCCATGGCCTCTGCCAGAAATCGTCCCAAAGCCCCTTCCTCTGTTGGACTCCCCTCGGAATGTGATTGCCAGTGGGGTTCCCCGCTTGTGCTCTGAGAAAGTGCTTGTAGCTGGTTGACTGAGACCCCGGGACCTTTTGCACCCCTGAGCAACCCCACCCTATCTGCTGGCCTGTTGCTGGTCTGGAACCAAAAACCTCGGCGGGGGTTCTAACTCCTGGTTCTCTTCTGTGCCCTGTCTGGGGCGTACCACAGTTTTTCTGTCCTTTTCCCTTTGACTCAGTGGGTATGAAAAACTTAGAGATCAAAGGAATGTGCCCTCTTGGAAGAGAGTGAGCTCCCTGTCACTGGAGATGTTCAAGTAAAGTTGACTGAGCATTGAACGTGGGGGAGAGTTAGGGATTAGTCAAGTGCCAGATGGACAACTGGTTTTGATATCTTCATGTCCCAGAGAAAATCTCTATTTAAATTCCACACCCTTCCCTTACCAGCTAGGTGGCTCACAGCAAGTCATTTCCCCCGAGCCTCTGTTTCCCAATCTGTAAGGTGGGTCCCCTAGGGCTAACCTTGCAGAGTAGTAGAAATGGATCTCCAAAATGCCCAGTGTAGTTCCTGGCACACAGTAGGAGTTTCAGAAGCTCTGCCTCTATTTTCCTCCCTCCCTAGACTGGCAAAAGAGAATCTGAGCTCCTAGCCCCCCGGGAGCTCTAGAAGGAAGCCAGGAGGAACCTCCAGGCCTAGGGCTAACTCAGAAGGGGGATTCTTGGTAGGCTGTGGCAATCTGAGAAGGCTTCCTGGAGGAGGTAGACCCTAAGGAGTTTTCAGAGAAATATGATGCACACATTGTGCTCACAAAAGCCAGTGGTGGGATTAGAGGTTTTGTTTGTTTTGAGGGCAGGGCCACAGGCTGGCAAATTCCAGAAGCAAATCCAGTTACTGTTAGGCATAATTTGGTTACTAGGTGGGCCTGCACTGGGTTCTAAAAAGATTTGGTTTCAGGCCAGGCGCAGTGGCTCACACCTGTAATCCCAGCACTTTGGGAGGCCGAGGCGGGCATATCATGAGGTCAGGAGTTCGAGACCAGCCTGGCCAGCATAGTGAAACCCCGTCTCTACTAAAAATACAAAAATTAGCCGGGCATGGTGGTGGGCAACTGTAGTTCCAGCTACTTGGGAGGCTGAGGCAGGAGAATCGCTTGAACCTGGGAGGCTGAGGTTGCAGTGAGCTGAGATCGCGCCACTGCACTCCAGCCTGGGCGAAAGAGTGAAACTCTGTTTCAGAAAAAATAAAAAAAGATTTGGTTTTAAAGTCAATGTTGACAAACTTGCAGATTTCATGTAAAAACCTGGGGCTCTGCCTCTCTCGAGAAATTGGAAGCTCTGGCTCTTTGTGGTCCCTTCAAGACAGGCAGGTGTCCCCGGGGCTCCCCGTAAATCGCTGTCCTAACCCCTGCCCTCCCTCCTGCCAGCTCCCTGTCTGGCCTGGGCAGCGTCTGCGTTGAGGACTTGGGCACAGGACAAGTTACGGAGCCACTTTGCTTTGCTGGGTCTGAGCCGGGCTGTGACGTAGTCCCTGCAGCTGCCAACGGTTGCCAGGGCAACGGTTGCCAGGGGCTGCTGTCACCTGCGCCCCTTCTCCCGCGCTGGTGGCTGGGGCTTCTCAGCCTCTATTTTCTGGCTGTCCCCTTTGTTTGAAGCTCCAGTGAGGGAGCAGTGGCTGGGGTGGCCCAGCTTCAAAGTCTCTGTCCTCTTGAAAATAGGTGGTCGGGGGACATTGACCCACCAGCCCCGCAGGCTACTGCCTGCAAACAAGAACCCCTCATCTGCCACGCACGTTCTTAATGTATCTATAGTCCGCTTGATGCCACAAAGGAGTCCAGGTATGATTCTCCCGCCTCCTCTCCCCTCCTCCCCGTCCCTCTCACTCCTGCTCCCTCTCCCTGCTCCCCGCTTCTCCCCTGTCTTCCTCCTTCACTCCTCTTCCCCTCCAGCTCCCCTCCTTCCTCCTCATCCCTTCCCCTTTATCTTTTTCCTCTCCCCTGCATCCCCCTTCTCCCCAACATTGATGGTGTAGCCAGTGGGTGGGGGTGGGGTGGCACTAGGGACCCTGGGGGGATCAGATGGTACTCCAAGGGACTTGGGCAGTTTAAGACAGCAGCCTCAACTACAAGGAAATGGTTGGGGGTGAGAGCTCCACACCCCTCCCTGCAGCCCAGCCCTTGCTGAAGATTCTTTTGGGTCCCTGGGCTGCACCCCCGGGGTCAGAAACAAGCCTCTGACAACTCCAGGGCGTGAGGAGACTGGAAGTGCAGGAAAGAGCAGCCAGTGGGGCTCAGATCCAAGGTCACCTGGGTGAGTTCCGATGAGCCCCCTGATTTGGGCCCTTGGGAGGATGGCGTCCAGCTGAACCCATGGAAACACATTGTTGGAAGCTTTCTTTACTGTGACTTTTCAAGAGATGCGCTTTCTAAGAGTCAGGTAAGTTCAGGAGGGAAATAGGCTTCGAGATGAACAGCGTGTGTCCTGGAGCCAGCCCTGGGTTCGCATCCAACCTTCATTACTTGCTAGCTGTGTGACCTCGGGCAGGTAACTTGACCTCCCTGGGCCTCGCTGGCCTTATTTGTTGAGTAGGTGTGATGGTACTTGTCTCAAGGGTTTTGAGGAGGCTTAAACGCGTGAACATGTGTAAAAACCTCACAGTCCTGTCTTGCATTTTCAAAGAGCTTAATGAACATAGTTGTGTCACTGGAGGTGGTGAGCACCCTGCCTGTCGGGTGTGCAACCCCTGATGGTCAGTGATGCTGTGCTGTGTGCTCAGGAGCTGGGATGGAACTCAGTGCTTCTACTTCCCTTCCCTGGACGGGGCCCAGGGACAGCCAGGCTCAGGCCCCCAGCCTTGGTAGGGGAGAACTTTGTTCTACTCAGCCTACTTAGTAGGGGAGGGTGCTCTCGGCCCCTCAGCCAGCGATCCAGGACCTCGAGGAGGGGGAGGAGAAAAGAAAGGGAGGGTTGGTGCCCAGCCTGGGAATGCTAAGTGTCCTGCGCTCCAAAGATGGGAGTTTGCCAGACCTGGGGTAGCTGAACTGCTAAGCAAGGAGGGAGGTGACTGGGCTGACCTTGCGGGCCTGGCCTTGGGCAACGTGGGAACACAGATGGGGAAGGGGAACCTCAGCCAGACAGCTGAGGTCTGGCTGTGGTTTGAGAGGGAAGACAGTCTGGAGGGAGCAGGGGAGACGGCTCAGCATCCTCTTTGTCCCTTGCTGCCAGCTCGGAGGTAAGCTCTGTTCTTACCTGTAGGCATCCTGAAGCCTGCGGGAGCCTGGAGGGCCCTGGCTCCAGAGAAGGCAGTCAGGGGACAAACATCAGAGTTGCCCACTTGACAGAGGAGAAAATGAGGCCCAGAGAAGGGACAGGCTGGCCTCAAGATTCCAGTTGGCTGCAGAGCTTGTCTGAACCTTATGCCCCTAACTCCTGCCACCCCTGCTCTAGGCATGTACATTCCCTGGGCAGGTACTGACTGGTGTGTGCCCTGGCGCCCAGGGGGCTGGCCTCAGCTGCTCCTTGGAGATGGCCAGGTGGAGACTTGGCCATGAACCTCTACCTGGCTGCAGACCACTCCAGGAGCATAAGCTGAACAGGCCTGGCACCAGAGTCTTCGGACTGCTGGCTCTTTGGCTCTTTGAGGTCCCTTCAAGACAGGTTGGTGTCCCCAGTGCCTTCCTAATCCCTGTTTCTCCTTTAGGTTCTAAGTCTCTTCAATCAATTCTAAAAGTCCTTTTTTTTTTTTTTCTTTTTTGAGACAGAGTCTTGCTCTGTCACCCAGGCTGGAGTGCAGTGGTGTGATCTTGGCTCATTGTAACCTCCACCTCCCGGGTTCAAGTGATTCTCATGCCTCAGCCTCCCAAGTAGCTGGGATTACAGGCGTGTGCCACCATGCCCAGTAATTTTGTTTGTTTGTTTGTTTAGAGATAGGGTTTCACTGTGTTGGCCAGACTGGTCTCGAATTCCTGGCCTCAAATGATCTGCCCACCTTGGCTTCCCAAAGTGCTGGGATTACAGGCCTGAGTCGCCATGCCTGGCCTCCAAAATTCTTCTTTTCTTTTTTTGTTAATTTGTATTTAGAGACAAGGTCTCACTCTGTCACCCAGGCTTGAGTACTGTGGCACGATCATAGCTCACTGCAGCCTCAAACTCCTGGGCTCAAGCAATCCTCTTGCCTCAGCCTCCCAAGTAGCTGGTACTACAGGCAAGCACTGCTACCCCTGGCTTCAATTCCAAAATTCTAAGAGGCTTTGATTCTCATATCCTAAAACTCTTGCATCCTCATATTCTTTCTCTCTCTTTTCCTGAGTGTCTTAGCTGCTTGAGATGAAGTCACAGGCCCAGCTGGCCACGGCCAACTTTAATGGAATGGCACACCTGGGACAGGCCTGGCAGTGCCCTTTTCCCCACGAGCTGGTGCTGCCGGCCGAAGGGAGGTGGGATAGGCCTGAATATACCCCAGGCTCACCAGGGACCTCTTTCCTGGAAGTGTCAGGGATGATGATGAGTGGCCCTGGGGAACGTCTAAGTGTCTCCTCTAGCTCATCTCATGCTAGCTAATGACCTTTGGGACAGCTCAAAGGGGAAGGGAGGGGAGGGGGCTGGAGGTGCCGGCAGGCTTCTGTGTGGCGTCAAGATTTCTGAGAGCTTTTTTCCATGTTGATAACAGTTGTCCATGCAAAAAAGGCTCTACCTTCATGTTGGGCTGCGAAACTGCCCAACCAAGCTTTATGGGTTTCTTTCCTGCAGCACTTATCAGAGCCTTTGATATGCTAATATACAACAGAAAGTATGGCCCACAAGCATTTCTCTAATCTGGGGACTAGTGCTCCCTGAAAGTGCTTTGGCAAGTTACCTCATGGTAAAGATGGGGAGACTGAGTCCCAGAGAAGAGAAAGAACTCAGAAGACCACAATGGCTAAAAGTTTGGGCTTGGAGGTTAGGCGGACCTGAGTTTGAGTCCCAGCTTGGCTGCTTATTTGCTGTGTGATCTTGGGCATTACTTAACCTCTTTGGGCTTCAGTTTCCCTATCTTTAAAGTGGGGACACTGATAGCATTTGCTTCATCAAGTTGCTGTGAGGATTGCATGATTCACGGGCTCTGCTCATAGGGTTACTGTGAGGATTGAACAATTAATTTTTTGCCAAGTGCTTTGCAGATGCCAGCGGCTAATTGAGCAGTTGGTGAGTGGAAGCCGTGATCCTCCCTCTCCTCTTAGAATCTCCCTGGATTCCAGGGCCCTTTTCACTGCACCAGATAAGACCCCTGTTTAGTCCCACTCATCATCTGGTGTCCTGCCAGGCATGGGGACTGGAAGGATGTGGAGGCCTGAGGCCAGGGCACTGGGACTCTCACAGACGTGTCACAAGGTTGTCATCACAGGGAGGAGGACCAGTGTGTGCAAAGGCTTGGAGGTGGGAGCATCCAAGGCCAGGCTCCTTCCTGGCTGGATGACTATATGTTGGCTTCTCTGAGGCCTCTTAAGCAAATGCCCAGTTCCACATACAGGAGGCAGCAGGGCAGCCGGCTTTGGACAACTGACTCTCTGGGAGGACTCAGAGTCCCTTCCCATGAGTGGGTCCTTCCCTCTCAGGCTGGCAGGAAGTGCCCCAACTTCTCCCCTTTGTCAGTCTTCCCACAGGGTGTGTCTGGGCAGGCAGAGGGTGTTGTGGCCCAAGCACTTGGTTGGACCAGAAGCCACGCGGACAGTGAGGCCTGAGCTGGCGGTGTTGGGGGTGGGGGGTGTCCAACAGGTCTGGTGTAAGAGTATGAGCCTCGCCCTGGGCAATGATCAGGCCAGGCCTGGGCACCTGCCAGCCTCCGAGGCAGGCAGCTTGCTTCATTTTATTCTCCTTTATTGTAGGAAAATTCCTGAAAACTGAAGTCACTCTGCTTCTGCCAGTGATCCTGGAACACCCCTCTTGGGGAGCTCTCTGTGGTCACCTAGCTTGGACTTCAGTCAGCCACTTGGGGAGTGGGAATAGGGGAGGGGAGTGGGAATGGGGGAGGAGAGTGCTTCTGCCTTTGCAAGCTGTTATCCCAGGACCCATGGGTGTGGCTGAGGGTTGGGGGGACTGGGCTGGGAGTGGGGCGTAGCCCTGAGTGCCACCTGGGTCTGACAGGGGTGTCTACTTTGAGCTGTTGGGTACATGCTATTTCCAAGTAAGATTTACTTTTATAAAAAAAGTTAGGAAACCGTTGGAGGGAGGGTCCTCCCAGACGCCACTCCACCCACCATGGAGGAAACACCTGCAAGAGCCCTCCTCTTCGCACTGTGCCCCACCCTCCCTGTCCCCTCCCCAGCTTTGAAGTCTGTTCCTCTGCGGAGCTCCCAGCCTTCTCTTGCTTTCTCCTCCTGGCCTCATGCATCCCTATGTATGCACGGGCACACGCACTCATGCACACACACTCATGCACACACACATGCACACTCATGCACGGGCACACACACTCATCACACACTCATGCACAGGCACACTCATGCACCCACATGGACACTTATGCATGGGCGCACACACTGATCACACACTCATGCACGGGCACACACCCATGCACACTCACATATGCACATTCATGCATGGGCACACACTCATCACACACTCCTCACACACTCCTGCACACGCACACACTCATGCACAGGCACACACTGATATCACACTCATGCACGGGCACACACACCCATGCACACACACATATATGCACACTCATGCATGGGCACACACACACACACACACACACTGATCACACACCCATGCACACGCACATATGCACACTCATGCATGGGCACACACACTGATCACACACTCATGCACGGGCACACACTGATCACACACTCATGCACGGGCACACACCCATGCACACACACATGCACACTCATGCATGGGCACACACACACACGCATCACTCCTACACACTCATGCACACGCACACACTCATGCACGGACACACACACATGCACACTCATGCACGGGCACACACTCATCACACACTCATGCACACGCACACACACCCATGCACACCCACATGCCTGCGTAACTCGCAGGAGTTCATCCTCACCCTGCCCCCCGACCCGCTGGGCCAAATCCTTGCTTCCAAAGGCTCAGCAGCTCAGTGTTGTGCCCCAGCAGCCCACAGCCCACAGGAGAGCAGCTGTGGACGGGAGGGGAGCTGGGGCAGTGGAAGTTGAGCTGGGGGGCCTTCCCCTCTGCCTCTCCCAGTGAGGGCCCATTTGAGGGGAAGGCCTCCAGGTGGGCAAGACTAGGCTGGAACCTGGAGATTGCCTCCGGGGCTCCCTCGTTCCTCCCTCCTTGACTCCCTTCCCACCCCACCACCCCCAACCTGATGCCTGCCCTTCTCCTGATGTCTTTCAGGAGGCCCCTTCCAGGGCCCCGCTAAATGCTGGGGGAGCCACAGAGGAGCCTGATGGGTCTGCGTCATAGGGCAGGGAAGAGATGGTGCTGGAACGCAGGCTGCCCTGGCCCCGAGTCCAGGCCCTGCCGTCTAGCAGCTGAGGGATGCGGGGCCAGTCCCTCCGCTCTCTGACCATCTCTAAACCACGGCTGCTGGTGCCTTTCCCTGCTTCATAAGCCCGTGGTTCCCAAGCCTGCAGTGTGTCCATCAAAGGGATGCTTGTTAAAGCCAAGCTCCCAAGCCCACCCCATCAGACCCTCTGTGGGCCGGGACTGTGAATCTGCATTTCAGCTCACTCCCAGAGGGAGGTCTGACCCACCGGCAGGCTTGGGAGCCTCTGATGTGAGCGCCTATGGCAATGGGGGGGCGTGTTGTGTTGAGGGTGGGTTGTGGGCCAGCAGGAACATGCGTTAATTTTGGCAAGGAATGGACGGGTAGGTGAGGCTTCATGGGGAGGACTTGTCTTAGCTCGTCTCAAAGATGAGCGGAATGTCACGGGGCTAGGTGCTATCCAAGACAAAGGGACAGCAAGGGGCAAAGGTCTTGGGGTGGGATGCCTGTGCTCGGGGGCGGGCAGTGGCCACTGTGTGTAAAGGGAAGAAGGAAGCAGTGGATGGCCAGGTTCGTGAGTCTTCCCGGCAGGAGACAGCAGAGAGGCGCCTGCCCGGGAAGGGTTAATCCCAGAGACGTCCAGGTCCTGTCCACTCAACTTCCACCTCCATCCTCCGAGGAAATGGGTTTTCCAGGAGCTTGGCCTGGGCAGCGGTGACTCGTGGCTCCACACGGAAGTGACTCAGGCCCCCTGAAGGAAAGTGAGCCGTGGGTCCCCCCTGCCCACTGTGCAGAGGGGCAGGGCTGAGCCAGGTCTGGAGCTGGAGCCCTGGGGGTGGGGTGGGGGATGGGCTGGTGGTGGGGTGGGGTCTCAGCTCAGACAAACCCTGGCCATCTTTCACTCTGCTGGATATTTGGGGAACCCCATGATGTGGCCCCCATTGTGTCAGACTGGACTGGCCTGTTCTGTCCTGTGTGTGTTTACGGAAGGTCTGAGGTCAAGGACGGCTGCTCTGGAAGCTGGGGGTGGTGGGGGCTTCCCTGGGCCTCAGCCCCAGCACCCTCTATCCCAGGCTGGATTCTCTGTGCTACTCTCCATTCTCCTCTCCTTCCCTTTGGGAGGATTCTAAAGCCGGGGAGTTGGGAAGGATGTACATCTCTGGGGCCTTTACTAATGCCAGCTCTACAAGGAGGGGGAGACTTGGCACCATGCCCGTGTGATCTCAGAACACACAGCCTTCCCCAGCCTCAGTGTTCACACCTGTAAAATGGTAGCAGTGAGACCCATATCACAGGGTGGTTCTGAGGGTTTGGTGTGATAACGTGGATGTCACCACTAACATTATCATTGTGGGGGTGTTGCTAGAATGCCCCCTGCTCAGCTACTCCCTCTGTCTCTGTGTGAGCCGAGGCAAGGCCCTTGCCTGTGGGGCCGTGGTTGGTACTGAGCGCCTGATGGCTGAGGCCCTGTAGCACTGGGGTTCTGCGGCTCCAGAGGCAGAGATGGGTCAGGTCCCAGGGGTCTGTGCGGAGACTCATGCTACATCCCTGTGCCTGGGTGGGTGGGTGGGCAGGTGGCAGGTGTGTGTGCGTGGGGCAGACCTGGAGGGGTGGCATAGGCAGGGATGAAGGAGGGGTGCTAAGCGGACAAGCGTGACAGTGTCCCCCTGCCCAATCTGCGTGGCAACTTTCTTGTCCCCAGCCCAGCTCTCCTGCCCCAGCGGGCTTCTGGAGGAGGGAAGTTTTCTGGGTGGGGTTTAAACTTCCATTGCACTCTCCTGGAAAGGAAGCTTCATGCTCTAAGAATTTCCCCTCAAGGTGCTCTGGTGGGTGAGCTGGCTGCTGGGGGCTGTACCGGAAGAAGGGGAAACAGGGAGGAGGGGCCTGTGACAGGCCCAGGGAGCTGAGTTAGGGGCAGGCATGAGCTGTTTAGAAAGTACAGAGATACTTAGCTGAGACTCATGGCACCTGCCTCTAAGCCGTTTACAGGTATCAATTCATTTAATTCTCACAATGACCTTTGAGGTGAGATTGACTTCTTTATTCTTCTTTACAAGTGAGGAAAGCAAGGCCCAGAGAGGGTGAGTAACTAGCCCAAGGACACACAGCTAGTGAGGGAGTCAGGATTTGAACCCAGGCAGTCTGGCTCTAGAGTCTACCCCATGGGTTAAAGGAAGCCAGGCAGCCCCTCCCCCTCAAGCCTCAAGCATGTTGATGGAGCCAGAGCTGTCCACCTTGGAGTAGCTGTTCAAACAGCTGAGGTGGAGTGGGGATGACTCAGGAAGTGGCGGGGACAGTTGGTCCCTTTTGTGTGTTTGGATTTCTTCCATGGAACCCCATGTTGTCACTTCACTTGTTTCCTTCCAATGATGGGGAGCTCACTACCTGTACTCCCCTCCTTTACTCTCAAGGGCCAATCCAGGAGTGCTGAAGTGACACAGTGGTTCTGCTTTGTCCTTCAGCCATGCCTACTGACAGTGAAGGCTCACTTTGAAGGTCAGTAAGCCAGAGAGTTGCATGGATTCTGGCCAGTTCCTTCCTTGCTTGCTATGTGACCTCAAGAGGTCACTGGCCCTCTTTGGGCCTTGGATCCAAATTCTCCAAATGATTTGTCAGCTTCGAGTTTACAGGTAGGGAGTGGTGGTAGCAGTGAGGGGCTGCTTGGAGGAAGTGGCATTTGGACTGACAATCAGAGGGGGACAGCAACAGAGACTGACAGGAAGCAGAAGGAAAGAAGGGGTCTGGAAGGGACATGTCCCTGTCCCCGGATGTTGGGTTTCCTTCCGCTGGTCAGAGGTGGCAGGAGGCAGTTTTAAAAGGAATCAAAATGCTTACAAATCACAACCTGGGAAATGGTGTCCTTCCCTAAAACACTTTCACATCCTTCTTCTCAAAGGGCCCTGTGATGCCACCAGGGCAAGATGATGAGCCTATTTGACCTACGACTGAACTGACAAGGCCTGAGAAATTGGGGTTCCATTCCACATGGTGGGACGCAGGGGATTGGCTCTCAATCGAAGGGTTTATTCGATTGAGAATAAATCCAGATTTATTTGAGGGAGGACTGGCCCAGGAAGGAGACATTGAGCTCCTGCCTGGGACACCCCTCCTTTTAATGCTGCTCTCAATGATTCGGTTCAAAAGCCACCTCTTCCTGAAAGTCCTCCTTGGTTTCTCCTAAACTCAGACTCCACGTGTGTTCTCCAGCTTGTGGCCGATGACTGCCTCTGTCACTGTGGCCAGCTGCCGCGCCACACAGGGTGAGGTTCTGTCTGTGTCTGTGAGCATCCAGCTCTGCCACAGGGCCAGCTGGCCATAGGGAGGGCCAAGCCTTCTGCCAACTCTACAAGTGCCAGGGCCACAGGTTCCCTGCCAGGCACTACAGTCCTGACCAGGCAGGGAAAGCCCCTGGCCTCGGGAGCATTTTTGGGCAAGTCATTTAACCCCATGGGCCTCAGGTTCTCCATCTGTGCAATGGATCAACAGCAGTGCCCACTTCAGAGGGTTGGAGTGAGAATCAATGCAGATGCAGGGGTGGGACGGGTCAACACAGAGGCTGGCAGATAGTAGCCGCTCAGCTAATAGAGAGCTTAGGGGGTCAAATTTGCTCCATCCTTGCCAGGGTGGGGCAATACCGAGTCCTTGTCCCCAGCAGAAACCGTGGTCCCTTTGCTGTTCCAGATGCTCCGGACCCTGGGTACTGGCTCCCCCTGGCGGTCATGATAGGAAGCGCCCTTCCCTTCTGGCTCCTGTAGAGGGCGTCGCGGATGCATTGATCCTTTAGTTCCTTCACTGTCCATCCCCACAGCCAGGGCCTGCCCACAGAGATGGATCAGGTGCTCCCTGGCTGACCAAGGAGGAGGGAATACACCGTCTCCTACTACCTGGAGGAGGCTAGTGGGGGTGGGGAGGGGCTTTGGCCAGTGGTGGGAACCAAAGGAGGCTGGGACTGACTCTGGAGGGAGTTGAGGAGGGCTTCCTGGAGGAGGTGTCCTCTGAGCTAGGTCTCAGGAATGATGATAGGGAGGTAGCTGGGGAGAACTCTGGGAGCCCCCTTTTTTCTGTGTTCCCTCCGGGCCTGGAGGGGCAAGGTGGTGACGGTTCCAGGTAGAACCCTCACGCCAGATTCTAGACAAGATAATCCCGTCCCTCTGGGTTCAGGACGGAGGTACTATGATTACCCGATTTTGAGTGACTTACACAAGGTCCTGCAGCGGGCAAAAGGTGGAACTGAAACTGGAACTCAGCTGGACTCTGGACAGCCACCCCCACCTTTTTTTTTTTTTTTTTTTAAAGCAGGGTCTCACTCTGTCACCCAGGCTGGAGTGCAGTGGTGCAGTTATAGCTCACTGCAGCCTCGACCTCCTGGGCTCAAGTGATCCTTCCACGTCAGCCTGCCTAGTAGCTGGGACCACAGGCATACACTGCCACGCCTGGCTAATTTTGTTTATTTATTGTAGAGATAGGGTCTCACTGTGTTGCCCAGGCTGGTCTGAAGTCCTGTGCTCAAGCGATCCTCCTTTCTCAGCCTCCCAAAGTGCTGGGATTACAGACATGAGCCACCGCCCCCGGCCTCACTGCCTCTTGATGATCAGCTTCTGGCTGCTCTGGGGAGGTCCATGGGCTGTTTCCACACTTGCCTCCCCACCTCACCTCCCACATCCATGCCACACTGGGCTCCTCTTCTGCAGGGCAAGCCCAACCACCACACAGTCCACACTCCCAGCTAACACTCCTGGCCTCTTCCAGGTGGTAACTTCCAAGAGTGACTCCGTGGGAGGAAAATGACTGCCCAGTCGCTGCTGCAGATGACGCTGTTCCTGCTGAGTCTGCTCTTCCTGGTCCAAGGCAGGTCTTCCCAGGGGTGCCCTGGGCTGTTGGAACTTACGTTAAAATGCCCCTGTGCCTAGGGTGGCTGCCAGCACACATGCTAACTCCTTTAGGCAGGTACAGCTCAGCTAGTGGAGGGTACCTTGGAGAAAAGCAAAAGATACTCCTTCCTTCTGGCAGGTGCAGCCCAGCAGTGCACAGCTTAGGGTATGGAACATGGATGGGGTACTGGCCCCACTCACCTTTGCAGCCAGAGCATTCTTGTGCGGTGTACCACCTGCACAACCGTCTGTGGCAGCCATGGCCTCATTAAATACTTCATTGCTGTTAAAAATATGTTTTGCCTTTGAAATTACTATTCGTTTTCAGTTTCCTCTTTTTATAGTTTGATGCTGATAAGTTTTGAGTGGGAAAGACTAACACATTTTTGTAGACCCTGGAATGTGTGTGAGTCTCAGGCTCCAGGTTCACGTGTACTCAGCCTAGGTCCTGTCCCCTTCCATGCATCTGGTCAGCCCCTGCCACGGGGTCCCATCTGCAGCCTCTGCCTCCTCAGGTGCCCACGGCAGGAGCCACAGGGAAGACTTTCGCTTCTGCAGCCAGCGGAACCAGACACACAAGAGCAGCCTCCACTACAAAGCCACGCAAGACCTGCGCATCTCCATCGAGAACTCCGAGGAGGCCCTCACAGTCCATGCCCCCTTCCCTGCGGCCCACCCTGCTTCTCGATCCTTCCCTGACCCCAGGGGCCTCTACCACTTCTGCCTCTACTGGAACCGACATGCTGGGAGATTGCATCTTCTCTATGGCAAGCATGACTTCTTGCTGAGTGACAACGCCTCTAGCCTCCTCTGCTTCCAGCACCGGGAGGAGAGCCTGGCCCAGGGCCCCCTGCTGTTCGCCACTTCTGTCACCTCCTGGTGGAGCCCTCAGAACATCAGCCTGCCCAGTGCCGCCAACTTCACCTTCTCCTTCCACAGTAAGGCAACTTCTAGGCAGAGGAAACAACTGGGCAGTGGTCTGGAGGCAGGCAAGGCAAAACGCAAAGTGAACTGGGCTCGCAATGTCAGATCATGAAGCCTGGGCTTTGCTCACAGGCACTTGGGAGCCAATGAAGGTGTCTGAGGAGGGGAGGAGTGTGATCCAAGCGCTAGGATTACAGGCATGAACCACTGTGCTCGGCCCCACTGTCCCTTGATGGTTACTCTGTGGGCAGGCGGGGGTGAGGATGGAGGGGCAAGGGCCCGTCCTGAGGCTGCAGAGAAGGTCTTGGTGAAGGAAGATGAGGTCTGAACAGGGTGAGAGAGCAGAGACTGGAAAGGGACTGAAGATCACGAGCCCCGGGAAGAATTCTTCCTCAGCATCAGTGTAAACTGTTTATTTCCTTTCACAGAGGAAGAAACTGGGGCACAAAGAGGCCGCCCAAAGCTGCACAGCTAGCCAATGGGAGAGCCAGGATTTGAACCCAGCAGCTGACTGGAGTGGGGTGGGGGTGAGGGGCGGAGCATGAGAGGTCAAAGGTCAGGAAAGCAGTGGGGCTGACTCTGAGGTCCAGAAGCTGCATCTTCCCCCTTGAGTGTGACAGGTACCATGTGGCCACTGCCATTCAGCACCTCAAGTTTGAGGCAGGGCTTTCAGGGGTGGGGGGCACAGCACTTTGACTGTGTTAGTGTACCAGGCTAATGATTATGTTCAGTGCAACAGGCAGGCCCAGGCCAGTCAGTGGTGGGGGGTTCCCCACACCCCAGGCTGGGATTCTGCCCCACAACCTGGGAGGATTTAGGGCAAAGTTGGTCCTAGTTTCAAATTGGCATTCTGAAGACCAGACTGAGCCTGGTCTTGTTTGGCCTGTAGAGAGTTTTTAAAAAACACGGACCAGGGATTTCAAATCACCTGAAACCCAGGCTTTCTGGGTTATGCATTCAAAAGATGGGACTACCCAGGGCCTGCCTTCCTCAGTGGCACAGAAAGTATACCCTCCAACCCCCACTGTCTGTCTTCGTCATCTGAGTCCCAGGTAATCCCTGGAAACACCTTAGTCGGCCGCCTTTGGGTGCAGGCTACCTGGGCAGAGGGGCCCGAGCCTGGAGTCAGGGAGGCTGGTGGGTGTGGAGTCCCAGGAATCACCACCAAGCCCCCCACATCCCTCCTAAGGAGGCCTGGCTGGGCCCTCCCTGCTCCGTGCGTGTAGCCGAAGGCGTCTGCTGAGGGTGCTGAGCAAGGCACATCCCACCCCATCCCGCTGGGGCTGGAGTTGCTGGCGGGTTCTGTAAGACACAGCCCCCACGGGTTGGCCTCATTTGAGTGGCCTTGGCAGAGTCCACTCCACTTCTTGAAGCCTCAGTTTCCCCTTTGTAAAGTAAAGATCAAGGCATTCAGAGTCATGTCAGGGTGGCAGGGGGCAGAATGGGAAGGTCCTGGGACCTGAATCGGCAGCCTCGGCGGGGGCCTGTCCACCCCTCCCCCAGGTCCTTCCCACACAGCTGCTCACAATGCCTCGGTGGACATGTGCGAGCTCAAAAGGGACCTCCAGCTGCTCAGCCAGTTCCTGAAGCATCCCCAGAAGGCCTCAAGGAGGCCCTCGGCTGCCCCCGCCAGCCAGTAAGTGTGGCACCTGGGGCGGTGAGGGGAGGCAGGAAGGCGTCAGAGATCTGGACCTGGGCAGGGCAGGGACCTGGAGTGGGCGCCACTGCGAGGCCTTCCCTGGGACTGGAATGCTTCTTTGATTTTTCTTTCCGCCTTCTGGGAGTCAACACATGCCCCCCACGCTGAGCTCTCTCCTGTCTGAGTCAGTAACCAACATCACATCCACCATCCCAAGCCCTCCTCCCCCTCATGAAGAAGGGACGGGTGGTCCATGGTACAGCCCAGCAGACCAAGGCTCAGAGACGGCAGAGCCGCTCCAAGGCCACAGAGTGGGTTGGCACAGGCGGAGCTGGGCCCGAAGCCACGGTGCTGAGTCCCAGGACAGCCCCCACCACCCCATCGCTCTCCTTTCCCGTGGCTCCCAGGTCCCGGCCTCCTCTGTCTGACCCCACCCCCAGCTCATTCTTTCTCTCCCACACTCAGCTGCCTGCTTTTCTCTTTTGTCCGCTCTCCACTCTCTCCTGCCCACCGCACACCTCTCTCTGCCTCTGCCTCTTCCCTGTGTCTCTGTCTGAGTCTGTCCTCCTCCTGCCTCGGTCTCCCTGCTGGCCCGGCCCCCTCCCCACCATCACCACCGCTTTCTCCTCCCTGCCAGGCAGTTGCAGAGCCTGGAGTCGAAGCTGACCTCTGTGAGATTCATGGGGGACACGGTGTCCTTCGAGGAGGACCGGATCAACGCCACGGTGTGGAAGCTCCAGCCCACAGCCGGCCTCCAGGACCTGCACATCCACTCCCGGCAGGAGGTCAGGGGCAGGCCTGGGCAGGAAGCAGATGCGGGCTGGGCCGGGGCCAGCAGGAGGTGGGAGCTGTGAGCACTCCCTGAAGCTCAGTGCCCCCGCAGCCTCTCCCTGGGGCCTCCCGAGAAGGTTCCAGGCCCGAGGATAGCCATCCTAAGTCAGTAGCTCAACCGTGGGATTGAGGACCGTGCGTGGGCACAGCGGCAGGGTCTGCTTCCTATACCAGTCTCCTGGGGCCACCCGTGTGAATAGAAGACCAGCCCCTAAATGCCTGTCCATGCACTCCACCTGTTTTTTTTTTCGAGACAGGGTCTTGCTCTGTCACCCAGGCTGGAGTACAGTGGGGTAATCGTATCTCACTGCAGCCTCAAACTCCTGGTCTCAAGCGATTCTTCCACTTCAGCCTGTGAGCAGCTGGGACTACAGGCTTGCCACCACACCTGGCTTAAAAAAATTCTTTACAAGGCCATGTGCAGTGGCTCACATCTGTAATCCCAGCACTTTGAGAGGCCGAGGCAGGCGGATCACTTGAGGTCAGGAGTTCGAGACCAGCCTGGCCAACATGGTGAAACCCTGTCTCTACTAAAAATATAAAAATTAGCTGGGCATGGTAGTACATGCCTGTAATTCCAGCTACTCGGGAAGCTGAGGCAGGAGAATCACTTGAACCCGGGAGGTGGAGGTTGCTGTGAGCCAAGATCATGCCACTGCACTACAGCTTGGGCAACAGAGCGAGACTCTGTCTCAAAAAACATTTTTTATTTTTGTAAAGACAAGGTCTTGCTATGTTGTCCAGGTTGGTCTTGACCTCCTGGATTCAAGCAGTCCTCTCACCCTGGCCTCTCAAAGTGCTGGGATTACAGGCATGAGCCGCTGCACCCAGCCACACCCCCGTCTTGAGACTGCCCCCTGAGTGGCTCTGGTTAGCTGGGAACCACCCACACTGCCCACATGGCCACCCGCAACTTGGCTGCTATAGGCAGAGCTGGCATCTGAAGCCCCAGACAACAGAACACCATGTGGTTCTCCCAGGGCTATTTGCCCTGGAGTCCTGGATTCTAACCACGAGACTCCCCAGCCAGAGCTGGTAGCAAGGAAGGGAGGGATGAGGAGGGCTGTCATGAGTCAGGCTTGACTTCCTGAAGAAATGGGCTTAGAAGTGGCAGTGTCCAGGAACGGATGGGTGTGTGTGTGTGCTGGGGTCGGGGGCACGGATCTGGGGGTCCGCATTTGGCTGAGCCCTAAAGGGACCTCTGCAGGAGGAGCAGAGCGAGATCTTGGAGTACTCGGTGCTGCTGCCTCGAACACTCTTCCAGAGGACGAAAGGCCGGAGAGGGGAGGCTGAGAAGAGACTCCTCCTGGTGGACTTCAGCAGCCAAGCCCTGTTCCAGGTATGGGGTCCTCACCCTCATGCCTCCCAGGGGGAAGCAGTTTTTTTCTGACAGAGGTGGAAAGAAGGCATGCAGATGAGCTCCTTCCTCTGGGAGTCAAAGCCTTTCCTTGTAAAGTTACAAATTGCACTGCAATGTGCAAATCTCCCTGTGAGAGGGCTAAGCAATGTTCTTCTTACTATAGTGTAAATGACTACATGGGCAAAATTGGTTCCTGAGGGAGACGCAGCATCTCAAGGCAATGTGCTGGGAGAGGGTTATCTAGAGAGGGTAAGGGGCTTCTGGGCCCTTCTTCTCAGTCCTGATCTGCCTCCCTACTCTCTTCCTCCAACCCCATGTATCTAGGACAAGAATGCCAGCCAAGTCCTGGGTGAGAAGGTCTTGGGGATTGTGGTGCAGAACACCAAAGTAGCCAACCTCACAGAGCCCGTGGTGCTCACCTTCCAGCACCAGCTACAGCCGGTGAGTGGGGGCCAGCCATCGAGGGGACAAGCACCCCTCGGCCATGTGGCCCTTTCCTCTCCCTCCCTCCAGACTCATTTGCCTTTATAATGAAACGATTGCCTGATCGAGAGCTCCAGCCAGTCAGGTCCAAATGGGGCGGGTGGTGGCTTGACTGTGTTCTAGACTTCCTCTGCCTGGCCCGTAAAGTTGGCGGGGTGGGGGGCTGTCACAGAAACCACTCTCCTTTCTTGTCCCTACAGAAGAATGTGACTCTGCAATGTGTGTTCTGGGTTGAAGACCCCACATGTGAGTATGCAGGGGTCTCTGGGCTGGACAAGTCTCTGGAAGAGAAATAGAGTCCTGGGGGGGTGGGGGAGGTGGGGTTAATCACCGAGGGCTTCCTGGAGAAAGGAGGACTTTGAAGAGAGAGCGATGGCAGGCTACGAGTAGGCCAGGTGGAAGAATGACACAGTCGTGCTTTTGGGGGTGGACACAGTGGGGTCCTGGAGGACTGGACTTGATTGGAGCCCCGTGCTGTCCCCTCCTCAGTGAGCAGCCCGGGGCATTGGAGCAGTGCTGGGTGTGAGACCGTCAGGAGAGAAACCCAAACATCCTGCTTCTGCAACCACTTGACCTACTTTGCAGTGCTGATGGTGAGGGTCCCCACTCTCACCTCGCAGCCACACCCCAGGCCGTGTGCTTGTTCTGTGCAAGCACTTTTCATATATTAAGTCATTTATTCCTCATAACAGCTCTCCAAGGTAGCTTCTATTGTTGTCCCATTTTATAGATGAGGAAATGGAGGCTCAGAGAGGTTAAGCAATTTACCCGTGGCCACACAGCTAGTCAGTGAAGGAGCTGGTTCATAAAGCCCCTGCTCTTTATTCCCAAATTTTGGTGTGTGCAAAAATGCAGATTCCTGGCCCTCACCTAGGGTTCTGATTTGGCAGTGCTGGGGCCAAGAGTGTTTCTAATGAGGCCCCTGAGGTGGCCTCCAGTGCCCCCAAGACCTCAGAATTCATGCTCCCAGGACTGTAGGATTCTGCCTGTGGGTATCCACCTGGGGCTTGAACACCCCTGGGTGTGGGAATCTCATTCCCTCACAGGAAACCTATTCCCACGTTAAATGTTATAGAATAATAATCAATGCCAGGACAGAATAGGGGTTCTCTCATGAAGGGTTCTTGGCCTCTGTGAGTCAGGAAGCCGCTTGAGAATGTGGTCAAATCTAAAGATGCCCCCACTCCAGAAAAATGCACTCATGGGACCACATTCTGCTCAGTTGGGAGAGGGGGTTCTTAGGCTTCCGAGGCCCACCAGGGACCCCAGGTTAGCCCCTCCCGCAGGGCAAGCCTCCAGGTTGGGTGGGGGACACAGAGGCCAGCTCTCTCCTGTCTCCTGGGGCCAGGTCTCCTCGGTGGAGGTGGACGCTGTGCACAAGCACTACCTGAGTCTCCTCTCCTACGTGGGCTGTGTCATCTCTGCCCTGGCCTGCGTTGTCACCATTGCCGCCTACCTCTGCTCCAGGTGAGGCCTGAAAGGGGTGGGACAGGGGAGGGGACCCTCCATTGCACACACCTCCACCAGGGCGCCGCACACATCTCCGGTCATGGCCCGCCCGCATGACCTGGAACTGTGTGTGTGGTTAGGGGAGATGTTGGGGGTATAGCATGCTGACCCCTGGGGGCCACGTCTCCTCCTCAGATCAGTGGTGTTTGGATAACATAGCATTTACAAATTTTAGCTGTCAACATTTTATTTATTTATTTTTATTTTTATTTTATTATTATTTTTTTTTTGAGACAGAGCCTTGCTCTGTCGCCCAGGCTGGAGTGTAGTAGCATGATCTCGGCTCACTGCAACCTCTGCCTCCTGGGTTCGAGTGATTCTTGTGCCTCAGCCTCCTGAGTAGTTGGGACTACTGGCGCCTGCCACCACACCCGGCTAATCTGTATATTTTTAGTAGAGACGGGGTTTCACCATGTTGCTCAGGCTGGTCTCGAACTCCTGACCTCAAGTGATCCACCCACCTCAGCCCCCCGAAGCGCTGGGATTACAGGCATGAGTCACTGCACCAGGCTAATTGTCAACATTTAAAATTGAAAGAGTCCACCTAAGACTCTGTTTCTTTCCTGGAGTAAGACAGGAAAGCAAAATAAAAAATTTAAAAAAGGAAAGAATCTTCATTTCCGCCTTTGAATAAGCAGATTTGTGGGAGCACTGGGTGGACAAAATAATATCACAGCGGTAATGATCATACTTAACGTGTGTCAGACTTCCCACGTGCCATGCACTGTTCTAAGTGTTTTACATGTGTGAACTCAATTCATCCTCACAACAGCCCTATGAAGGAACACTCAGAGAGGGTAAGTGACTTGCCTGAGGTCACACAGCAAGGAAGTGGCAGAGGTCAGATTGTCAGTGCTTGGCTTGGCCTAAATTGGGGTCCACTTGCCCTCAGCGCTGAACCCATTTGGGTAGAGGAGAGGCACCCTCAGTTCTCACTGTCCCCAGCCACGAGGAAGGAGAGGAAAGTGAAGCTGTATTTATGCGTGTGCACAAGCACGTGTGTGCATATATGACTGTCATGTGTGTGCACAGCTGTGTACCTGGGGAGCTAAGTAGGTGATGGTGATGAGGAAGGACAGCTGGGTGATGAGATGGGCTCGGCGGAAGGCTGGGGGTGGAGGCAGAAGTCCTCAACACTCAGCTGCTCACAAACATGCCCAAGGACACAGCACAGGAACCCTTAGGAACTGAGCACCTTATCTGTGTCAGATGCTTTGTGTCAGTGTAACTGTCACCCCAACCCTTTGAGGGCACCATCCTCCCACTTCACAGATGGGCAAACTGAGAGTCTCAAGGGGAAGGGACCAGCTCAAGGTGGTGCCATGAGTTAGGGGCAGGGCAGGGTGGGACTCCAGGATGGTGACACCGGGGCCTGCATGTTCTGCGGCACCCTCTAGGGCCATGTAGAATCCTGGAGTGGGGGTGGGGTGGGGTGTGCACACATTGACTTGCAAACCTCAGACAGACCGATGCGCGCAGCCCACACTCAGACCCACAGGTGCACAGTCGTGCAGACAGACGGGCAGACACAGAATGTGGATGGCATGGATTCTCCAACATGGTGAAAATGCCAGAGTGTTTCCTCTGTGACTTTGAGAGTATCTGGTTTATTATTGTGTTTGTCTTCCTTGCTCTGCCTGGCTGAGGCTTCTGTTCAACGTGCACGTGGTGCCTGAGTCTGTGGGTGCTGGGCACACAGTAGGTGCACAGGCGGATGTGGGGAGCAGTTTGGCTGCAGCCGCAGGAATAGGATAGGGGCCATGTATGATTGCATGTGTGTGTCCGGGTAGGGGGGCAGTCTGGGAGGGCTTCCTGGAGGAGATGTGGGCACACTCCCCTCTCTACCTTCCCACACTGGCCCACCAGGGTGCCCCTGCCGTGCAGGAGGAAACCTCGGGACTACACCATCAAGGTGCACATGAACCTGCTGCTGGCCGTCTTCCTGCTGGACATGAGCTTCCTGCTCAGCGAGCCGGTGGCCCTGACAGGCTCTGAGGCCGGCTGCCGAGCCGGTGCCATCTTCCTGCACTTCTCCCTGCTCGCCTGCCTTTCCTGGATGGGCCTCGAGGGCTACAACCTCTACCGACTTGTGGTGGAGGTCTTCGGCACCTATGTACCTGGCTACCTGCTCAAGCTGAGCACCATGGGCTGGGGTAAGTGGTTGGGGAGGCGGGGTGCCTCAGACCTGCCTCTCGCACTTAGCTCTGGCAAAACCCAGGCACCTGGTTCTGCCTCTCCACCCATCTCTCTGACTTCCCTCCTGGCCTCCTTCACTCATCCTCAGGCGTCCTTCACCTTGGCTGAATCAAGGTCCCCTTTAGGAAGAAGCGGTGAGCCCTGTCCCCAAGAAACACTTCCAAATTCTCCACATCACTCACTCCATTGCAAAGGGGATTTACGAGCAGGGCCACCATGTGTGAACGTGCAGGTTGTGCACTGCTCAAAGGCACCCAGTTCAGAGATCAGAGGGGCTGAAATCCAGCCCCACTCCACTCATTTAATTCACTCTGGCTGGCAGTGGCCCTGCCTCAGGATCCCCCTGGACCTTGGGTAACAGATTCCCTGTGACTTTGGCATTCTGTTCTTGGCCAATGACTGTTCGATTCACCTGTGGCCCAGCCCTCTTATGTCAGACCTACGGCCCAGGGGCTCATGATGCCACAAGTCTGTTTGGACATTGCACAGACCCCCCAACCTCCGCATGCCCCGACTCCAGCTTGCTGCTCTTCGTGGGTTTGCCATTGGGCCCCTTCTTTGTCCATTCCCCCATTTGCATGAAATTCCTTTGGAGGTATCTCTGTGTCAGGACTTTGTGTTTGGAGGTGGGCAGCCCCTTCTAGGGAGCTTCTAATCTCCACCGAATAGGCGAGGTCAAAGCCCAGTGCAGATGTCCCCTGATGGCAGAACTCTTGCTGTCCCTCCTAAGCTGTCTGCTCCTCCCATCTCCCCTGTGACATCCAGCCCTGCAGCAAAGACCCACAGGCCTGTCTCCCAGGCGCCCCCAGGGTGACGAAGGGCAGGGCTGAGGTTGGAGGAGAGTGCTTCCCCTCATAGGAAACCCATACTGGAATGGGGAAGGGGAGGGTCCAAACTTGGGGGAACTTCCTCACCAGATGGGGCTGGGTGGGCTTCAGGAGCCCACACTTCAGAGGGGCCCTTGCCCTCCAGACTCCCTGAGGCCAGCAGGGAAGGGGCAGGCCTCAGAGAGCGGGAAGTGGAGCAACATGCATTGCCATCCTCAGGCTTCCCCATCTTTCTCGTGACGCTGGTGGCCCTGGTGGATGTGGACAACTATGGCCCCATCATCTTGGCTGTGCATAGGACTCCAGAGAGCGTCATCTACCCTTCCATGTGAGTGGCTGTGTGCAGTGGGGGCAAGAGGTGGGTCTCTGGGCACAGAGGCCAGAGTGCAGCCCGGGCCCACATCATGCTGGCCAGGGGACACCTGGGTTCCAGTCTCCTCGAGGAACTGGCCTGGCAGTGGCTGGAGCACTGGTCTAAGAGTCATGGAGGGTGAGAAAAGGCCTGGATCTACCACTCACTCGCCAGGTGACCTTGCACAGGCCCCGGCCCTTCTCTGAGCCTCGGTTTCCTCGTGCATGAATGGGGGTATGGGTTGGAGCAGATGAGCCTCACCACATTCCTCAGCAGCACCTCTCTGTCTCCCCATGCAGATGGGAAGACAGAGGCTCAGGGAGGGAAGAGATCCGCTCTTGGCCACACTGAGGGCTTGTCTGCTGTTCGAAGGCAGAGGATGAGTGGGGTTGAAGTCCTGTCCTTCTCTACTCACCCGATTCACCCAGTCTGGCAGTGGCCGTGCCTGTGGATCCCCTGAACCCAAACTGGAAGCCAGGGTTCCTGAGCTCCAGGCTGGGAAGGAATCTTTCCCATTGGCTTAGTGGGTTTGAAATTTTCAGCTCTTTACATTGTGACCCAGTGATTTCTGCCTCACTTTTGTACCATCTATATTATTACTTACTTAATATTTTCCTTTAAACAGTCTGACTTGTTAACTCAAATGTATTTTTAAAATTACATCAACACTGTAAATAGAAAACAAGCAGCACTTGCTGTAAACAGTGGATAATCCTGAAAACAAACGTGACAACCACAGCCCAGGAAATGCTGCCCGTGCTGGCCACACACTGAGCCCTCCTGCCCTTGCCCGCAGGTGCTGGATCCGGGACTCCCTGGTCAGCTACGTCACCAACCTGGGCCTCTTCAGCCTGGTGTTTCTGTTCAACATGGCCATGCTAGGCACCATGGTGGTGCAGATCCTGCGGCTGCGTCCCCACACCCAGAAGTGGTCGCATGTGCTGACACTGCTGGGCCTCAGCCTGGTCCTTGGCCTGCCCTGGGCCTTGATCTTCTTCTCCTTTGCTTCTGGCACCTTCCAGCTTGTCGTCCTCTACCTTTTCAGCATCATCACCTCCTTCCAAGGTAAGGAGAAGACCTGTCCCTTGGCCCAGGCAGGGTATCTACACATGGAGCAAGAGGCAGGGAAGAGATCACCCAGGGAACCTGAAGACTTCCCTTCTCTGGGCCTCAGTCATCCCATTCATAAAATGGGGACATCCAGGCCACAGTCGACAAATCTTGATTGAGCACCTACTATGTGCAGGCCCTGTGTTAAGCCACAGGGCTATGGCTGAGCTGGTTGGGTGTGGGCCTTGTTCTCGTGGAACTCAGCTCTAGTGGGGAAGACTGAGCATCAGCAGGCAAGCGTGTAGCCATCAAAGGTGGTCCCAGATAGTAGGGATGTCGTCGTGAGCACGTGCTGCACAGGGCCTAGGCTGGGGTGGGGGACACCCTAAGAAGGGTGGCCAGGGAGGCCTCTCTGGATGGGAGACGTGTGAAGACAAGAGAAGGATCCCCCCCATGGAGAGATGGGGGGCCTCCCTACTCCAGGTGTGGTCCACAGACCAGCAGCAGCAGGGCTGTTAGGAGCTTTTTGGAAACGCAGCCTCTGGGCCACCCGGGCCCTGCCACATCAGAATCTGCATTTTCACAAATGCCCGAGGGGTCACGTGCACATGATATGATCAGGAGCCGTGGTCTAGGGGAAGGAAGCTCCAGGCGGAGGGAGAGGCAAGAGCAAAGATCCTGAGGTTGGAGCCGGTTGTGTGTAGGAAGGACAGTAAGGGAGAGTGTGGCCAGATGGCAGCGGTCAGGGGCAGAGGGGTGGGATCCCAGGGCAGGGTCGTGAGAGCTCTGGCTTGATGCCAACAGGGTCCCTTTCTGTGCATGTACCTGTGTGTGTACATTCAGGTGCACACACACGCATGCACACCCCTCTGTTCCTGGCCGTGCAGAATGGAAGGGGGTTGTATGGCCAGGCCCAGGGGCTCTCATGGGGGTCAAGGCCAGCCTCCCATACAGGGTCACCCTAGAATGGGAGTTGGGAGTTGGGAGTTGGTGGTGGGAGATGGTACCAAATTTCGGTTATTTAATGTTCAAGCCTTCATTCCTGCCTGTGAGATGAGGGGACTCAGGATTGTGAGGCCCATACATTCACACAGACATTTACTGAGCTGTGGATACATCATAGTGCTATTAATTTGAGGGGTGCAAAATCACACAGTGCTTAAGTGGGTGGACTTCAGAGCCTGTTCACCACTGTTTGAGCCCTGGCTCAGCCACGTCCCCTTACCTGAGCCTCCTGGGCCTCAGTTTCCTTGTTTACAAAAGAGAATAGTAATGAATAGGAGGGGCCTGCAGGAAGCTTGTGACAGTAAGAGGCCACACGGGGACTTAGCACAGTGCCCGGCTCATAGGAGGTGCTCATTGGGTCTCATGGGTGCCCAACAGCACGTGCTTGGCAAACACTGTGGGGAGGTGGGGCAGACCCAAGTCACAGTGGCTAGGGAGGGTGGAGGAGGGATGGGGTGGGGCTCCCCCACCTGCTGACCCTATGCCCTCACCACCCGCAGGCTTCCTCATCTTCATCTGGTACTGGTCCATGCGGCTGCAGGCCCGGGGTGGCCCCTCCCCTCTGAAGAGCAACTCAGACAGCGCCAGGCTCCCCATCAGCTCGGGCAGCACCTCGTCCAGCCGTATCTAGGCCTCCAGCCCACCTGCCCGTGTGATGAAGCAGAGATGCGGCCTCGTCGCACACTGCCTGTGGCCCCTGAGCCACGCCCAGCCCCAGGCCAGTCAGCCGCAGACTTCGGAAGGCCCAGCAACCATGGAGAGATGGGCTGTTGCCATGGTGGACGGAATCCCGGGCTGGGCTTTTGAATTGGCCTTGGGGATTACTCGGCTCTCACTCAGCTCCCACGGGACTCAGAAGCACGCCGCCATGCTGCCTAGGGGACTGTCCCCACAACTGTCCCAACCCAGGTGGAGGCCTGGTCTCTCCTTACAACCCCTGGGCCCAGCCCTCATTGCTGGGGGCCAGGCCTTGGATCTTGAGGGTCTGGCACATCCTTAATCCTGTGCCCCTGCCTGGGACAGAAATGTGGCTCCAGTTGCTCTGTCTCTTGTGGTCACCCTGAGGGCACTCTGCATCCTCTGTCATTTTAACCTCAGGTGGCACCCAGGTCGAATGGGGCCCAGGGCAGACCTTCAGGGCCGGAGCCCTGGCAGAGGAGAGGCCCTTTGCCAGGAGCACAGCAGCAGCTCGCCTACCTCTGAGCCCAGGCCCCCTCCCTCCCTCAGCCCCCCAGCCCCCCCTCCATCTTCCCTGGGGTTCTCCTCCTCTCCCAGGGCCTCTTTGCTCCTTCGTTCACAGTTTGGGGTCCCCGATTCCAATGCTGTTTTTCGGGGAGTGGTTTCCAGGAGCTGCCTGGTGTCTGCTGTAAATGTTTGTCTACTGCACAAGCCTTGGCCTGCCCCTGACCCAGGCTCGGTACCAATGCCTGGGCTGGGCTAGGTCCCTCTGTCCATCTGGGCCTTTGTATGAGCTGCATTGCCCTTGCTCACCCTGACCAAGCACATGCCTCAGAGGGGTCCTCAGCCTCTCCTGAAGCCCTCTTGTGGCAAGAACTGTGGACCATGCCAGTCCCATCTGGTTTCCATCCCCGCACTCCAAGGACTGAGACTGACCTCCTCTGGTGACACTGGCCTAGAGCCTGACACTCTCCTAAGAGGTCCTCTCCAAGCCCCTGCAAATAGCTCCAGGCACCCTTGGCCGCCCATCATGGTTAATTCTGTCCAACAAACACACACGGGTAGATTGCTGACCTGTGCTAGGTGGTAGGGACACAGATGACCGACCTGGTCACTCCCCCTGCCAACATTCAGTCTGCTATGTGAGGCATGCGTGAAGCAAGAGCTCCTGGAGCTACAGGGACAGGGAACCATCATTCCTGGCTGGGAATCCTGGAAGACTTCTTGCAGGAGTCAGCGTTTAATCTTGACCTTGAAGATGGGAAGGATGTTCTTTTTACATACCAATTCTTTTGTCTTTTGATATTAAAAAGAAGTACATGTTCATTGTAGAGAATTTGGAAACTGTAGAAGAGAATCAAGAAGAAAAATAAAAATCAGCTGTTGTTATCACGTAACAAACTGGCGTAAGCATTTTGAGTCATTTCCTTCTGAGCTTTTTCCTGTGCTTCTATTGAAAGAGTCACTGATACAAATACCTTGGGGCCAATCAGGAAACATGAAAGAGAGAAGAGGGCTGTGTGTGAAGAAAAAAAAAAATTGACTGCTGGAAACCTCATCAACCAGGGCAAAGGGGAAGATAAATGGCAACTTGGTGTCTGTGCTGGGGAGGCAATAGGGAGTGGTGGGGTCTGTGGCGAACTGGAGACTCCCAACCCCATGTTTAGTGGGTGGCTGCTCATCAGCTCCAGCTGGTCACTGCCTTGCAGGGATGAGGGCCCCTGTAGCCAGACCACCTGCCTTTTATGAGAAATGGGAAATCCAGACTGTGGTTTGAAATCCCCTGGTTTTAAAATTTTGGCGAATCCAAAACATTATCTGGCCAAAGAGATTACAGTCAAAAGCTGCCTGGTCCTGGGATTTATGCAACCAGTTTACTGACCACTCTGCAGCAGGTGGGCTGCAAGAATTAAATCACTGGACTTCTCTCCCATCCCTGCCTTTAACCTTGTTCCACCAAATCAATCTCTCCTCCCCCTCCTAAGGCCCAGGTGAGGCAGATCACGCAGGTTCCCATCTCCCCTGTGATGAGAGCAGTTGCAACGGATCATTGCTACTGTGTTCAGGTAAGAGGTCCCAGTGCAGCCAAAGCCCTCCCCAAGGCCCACAGCCCACTCTCTCCCTTCTGCCGGCTCCTCCCTCCTCCCCTGGCCACTCTAGGGGGATGCCCAGCAGGGGAAGAGGCTCAGGGCCTTGGATTGGACAGGGTGGGTGTGAGGCAGCCAGGCCTAGACTGGCAGTGCCCTCTGAGGGGCGTGAATGTGGGATCTTGGGACCTGCAGGGACCAAGAAACCCTGTGCCCTGCTGCTCTCCCAGCCCTCCCTCCACTCACTCCCTCCACTCCCTCCGCTCCCTCCACTGACCTCCGTCCCCACCTTTCTGCAGGTGGGGGGCTCCTCTTATGCCCCCCAGCTCCAAAGGACAGAGGCCAAATCTTCCCAAGCCTCCCCTACCCAGGTGTCCAGATTGGGCAACCCAGGGGGATCACAGCCAGCTTCCCTCCTTACAGGCTTCTAGGTCTCCGTGAGGGGGTCTCTCAGAGCCCCATGGCTGGGCTAGGTCCTGGGGTGGGGGTTGAGGCAACTCCCCCCATCTTCCAGAAGGGAGGGAAATGACCCAGCCCCATTCCTCCACAATTCTCCTGCTTCTCAAACATCTGGTTTCTGCATCTGAGGCTAGTTCAGGTAGTGGGGAGGGGTCTTGGTTTGGGTCTCACCTTCTCAGGTAGGCCCTGGACAGGGCACCAACAGTTCCATGCTGATCCTTTTCCCCTGATGGTTCTTATCATGCACTTTCCCAGGCTGTGGGGCTTTGGACAGTGGGATCGCCCTTTCTGCCAGCATGTGGCCAGGCCTACATCTGGAAACATCCCTTTAGCTTGGGAAATGGATTGGAGCAGCTGAGGGCTGAATGCTGGCTGGGTCTCGCTGGAGGACTTGAGGCCCTGCCCACTGGAGCCATTGGGAGAAGCTGGGGCAGGAGGTGGCAGGAAGGGACACTACTGTTTTGTTGGCCCTGGGGTTGGGGAGGGCGGTCTCAGGGTTCTGTGAGTGGCTCCAGGCTAGTCCCTGGTCCCCAGGGGGCCTTTCAGGGAAGGGGCCATAGGAAAAGGTGGCCCTCCTTCCAGCCCTGCCTGACCTTCCCCTGCACCACCCCCCCTCCGCCCACTTCCCAGGTGGGCTGGGTGCTTGGAGTCTCAGTCTGCTCACCCCCAGGCCCTCCTTCACACACTGGTAACTGTGAGCCTCTCTGAGGGCCCAGGTGCCAGGATGGGGCTCCAGCGATGGGCCCAGCACATCCAAGTCCACTGCCCCACCTCACCCTCACCTGCAGCTGGGAGGGAGGTCTGCAGATCTTCCAGGAGAAGGCTGGCCGGGTGTGGAGCAGTGGCAGGCCCAGCCATTCATCTGCCTTCGCCTGCAGAGGAAGTTTTTGGGGCTCAGGAAGCCCTGGGCTCTGACCTGCTGCTCCATGCTGAATTCCCACCTGCTTCTACACCATGAGTGACCCTGACATCCCCTCCCTACCCCTTTCCAGACCCAGAGGGCTCAGCAGGAGACACTGAGTGAGAGGAAGGGGAAATGGAGGCCAGCAGGGGCCGAGCGGCTCCCCAGTTCGATCCCAAGGCTGAGTAGGGCTAGTGCCAGCCAGCCCCGTGGGCCAGAGGGGGATGCCAGCAACCGCACACCTTGGCAGGATGCCCTTCACCTTCCAATCTCCAAGTGGCCATGGCCTCATGCACAGTGCATCCGTGGGGCCTCCAGAGTTGGCCCGAGTGGCTGGCGCCCCAATTCCTTTAGGCTGAAGCCCAGGCATGTTTGCCACCCCCACCTCCCACCCGATCAGTGACCAGTTGGGGTGTGAAGACAACAATTTCACAGCTCTGATGATCAGAAATGATGTAATGGCCACAAGCAGCTCCTCCTGCGTCATCCATGAGTTCATCACACACCTCGGGAGGCTCAGGGTGACAGACAGTGCGTGCAAGGTCACCCAGCCAGGAAGTGGCCAGGACGGATGTCAGCCCAGGCCTGACCAGCCCCCGGGGCCGCACTCCTGTCTTCCCGCTACCCTGCCTCTGGGTCCATCCTGTTATCCAGGCTGGTGGGGGAAGCTCAGGCTGCAGGGTCAGCTCCTGCTCTCCTCCCACGCCCTCCAGCCTGGTTTAAGCCATAGGTACCATCCGGGTCTTCGTCCTCACGCCCAGAGCCAGGCTCTGTGCCCAGCTTGTTGCAGGTCTCATCAAACCCTGATACAGCCTTAGGAGGCAGCGCCATTGCCATCTTCACTTTACAGAGGAGGAAACTGAGGCTCAGAGAGGCTCCCAGCTTGTGAGAGGAGGGGTCTGAATAGGTGCGCCTGACTCCAAAGCCTGTGCTCATCACAGTTCCCAGGGATCTGCTCTGAGCCAGGCCCCTGTGGCCACCCAGCCCCTAGCCCTGTAGATCCCACCCCAGTGGGGCCCTGGGGGCACATATCTGGGTGGGCTCAGCGGCTCCCTCTGCAGATGGACCCAGGGTGCGGTGAGACTGGGAGCACCGCCCAGTTCCCCACACTCACCTTTCACAACCCAACCAATGGCGCCATCGAGCAGGAAGGGTGAGAAAGAGGACACAGGAAGCCAGAGCGGTGGGGCAGCAGGGTGGGGGCAGGTCAGTTCGGCAGAGCCTGGGGCCAGAGGGCCAGACAGCCACAGGGCTCCAGTGGCGTGAGCAAGGCTGGCCAAGGATGGTGATGCCCAGGGGCCTGGGGGCCCTGCTCCTGCTCCCCCTGCTCCCGACCTCAGGTGAGTGGCTGGTACCTCATCCCCTCCTGCCACGCTGGGCCGACCCTGCTCTGCCGAGGGAGGGATCCAGGGACAGACGCAGGGACTGGAGAAGGTGAGGAGTTGGGGTGTCTGGGATGTGTCCTCCAAGACCCCCCGTGGCCACCTCAGCACCTCCTCTAGCCCTGTCCCTTTGGGTCAGTCCTGTCCTTCCACTAAACCTTGCTCAGGACTGGTCTCAGTTTCCCTTTGTTGCTCCACAGTGCCCTGGAGATAGGGGAGGTCGGAGGGTGCTCCCTGACTCCCCAACCTGGGCTGTGTCTCCCTGACAGGCCTGGCGCTGAGACAGGGGTTGGCCCTGGGCGGGCAATTCTCCAGCTGGCTTGTGGGATCCTGGGGATGGGATTCGGACACTCTGGAAGCTGAGGCCAGAAAGGTCTGTCACCTCATTCTTCTGGCTCTCTCCTCCCGCACATTTCACCCCACACCGGCTCCCTCTCCCAGTCTCAGCCACGACCCCTTGGTCCTCAGTGGCCTGAGCCAGGATCCACACTCCTCCCTGTCACTCTCCCGTCTCACACACAAACACATGGTGTGTCTCCAGAGGCCATGGAAGCGCCCGGGCCTTGCCTTTGCTGGCCTCTCTCCCAGGAAAGCTGTCCGCCTACCCCTTGCCCACCTAGCTGGCTCCATTTACCCTTCTTAGCCTCTGTGGCGTCTTAGCAACCCTCTCAGACAGAGGGAGGTGCTCCCCCATTAGTGCTCCCTCCTCAGTGCTCCTGTCTCGGGGCCTTGTGGGCCGCTCTCATTTTGTTTCTGACTCAGTGAGGGGCCTGCATGTCCATCTCCCTGTGTGTCCAGCATGAGGTCGCATGACTTTGGCCACATAGATCAACTTATTTGGGCTTCAAAGAACCCTCTTCTTTTCAAACATTGGGAGATTCAGTGGAGTGAATCAGTCCCTGGCTCAAGAAAGGGTGGGAGATGACAGCACTGTCCTCCTAGTGGCCCCGGGAGGCCCTGGTACAGAGCAGGCCACCGGGCAGCCCTCGATGGATGGATGAACAGAGCCACCGATGGCAGCTGTGACCAGGGCTCATGGGCGTCCTCAGGCCCCAGCTGTCATCGCTGGTTGGGCCTTCAAGGCTCCTTCAGGTGATGCTGTTTCCCCTATGGTGATGTGGGTGCTGTGGTTGGGGCAGAGCAGCAGCCATTTGATCGAGCAAGGAGCTCTGAGAGGTCTACATACAGGAAGGTCTGCACACTTCCTGTGTGGACAGTGATGTGTTAGTCTCCATTCTCCATTTGCCCATTCATTCATTCATTCATTCAGGAAGCATCGATGGTGCCCTCTGCTCCTGCTGGTACCACTTGGCCCCTGCCCTCAAAAGGCTCACAGTCTGCAGGAGTGACACAGTGTGGTGGGGACTCGCATGTGAGACCCAGCTGTTAGGGCTGAGCAAGGGGTGGATGCAATGGAGGGGCTGGCAGGAAGGGACACGCGACAAAGCTGCGGGCAGGGCACGGGGAGCAAGGAGGGTGGTCGCTGGGCAGGCTGGCACCTGGGGCAGGCTTCAGCACCGTGAGGTCTAAAGGGCCCAGGAGGGAGTGGCCTCCTGGGCTTCTACAGCCAGACTGTGGCTGCAGGAGGGAAATGGCGGTGGTTTGCTCACGGTGAGCCAGCAGGGGCTGAAGGAGCCGTGTGGGGTGGGGGCAAATGCCCACCCTGCCCTCCTCCTGCCCTCTGACCTCCAGTCCACTTTCCACTTGCTGACCCCCAAATGAGGCAGTCCATGGAGGCCAGGCTCTGGAGCCCAGAGGGTCTGGAGAGGAGGGGGGCGCTATCCCATCCACAGGCCTAGCACAGGGTCTCCTTGTCTACATGAAATGCTTGCAGTGTCTTCAAAGAATAAACACGGAAAAGATGTTTAATGATCCTGTCTGTAGGGTGCTTGCCAACAGCTTCACTTACATGCCTGCGCTGAAATTCATGGCAATCCGAGAGGGAGGCTCTGATGTCACCCACCAGGGGGCTGCCTGCACCTGCACCCATTCGTGACAGCAGGGCCGGGATGGCAGAGAATGGCATCTGCCCTCAAGCTGACAATGTTCTCTCCCCTCCTGTCCTGTCCTCTTCCTTCCCCTCTCATCTCCTCCTCCCCCTCCTCTCTTCTTCCCTCTCCCTGTTTGTCTTCCTCCTCCCTCTTCTCCCCTTTATTTAAAAAGCAAACATGGATCATATTATATTCATGCTCAACTATCATTTTCATTTCCCATTAAACAATGCATCGTAAATATCTTTATAAACTAACAGAAATTTACAGTTCCTTTATAAGCTATCTAAAACGAATGATCACATATAGAGTCCATTATTACAAAATCCCCTCTAAAATGTTTTTTTACCCTGCTGTTACTCTTTATTCAGCCATTATTTTTATCGTGTCTTTTTTTGTCTTAATGATTAAAAATGAACAGTTTTTTTAAAAATGTGACAGTAATACTGGACATGATTTTTAAAAAATCAAATACCAGAGAGAGAAATAAAAAATGGAAAGCCAATGAGCCCCTGCCTCAGCCCCCAGCACCACCCATCACAGAGGGAGCTCTCCTAACACTTCCTGGGCGGGGGGGGGCAATCCGAAAAGTGACGATGCAGAGCCAAGACCCACTTCCCACCCTTAATGGGAGAAGGATACAACAAAGCAATTCAGAGTAAAAGACATATAAGTGGCCGCAGATATACAGGTAGATGCTCAAACTCCTTAAATGAAAATAAGATTCAATGTCATCTCTCAGACTGGCAAAAATCCAAAAGTTCAGTAAACTATAGAATAATAGGCATGTGGATAAATAGTCACTCTCATCCACTTTGAGTGAGAGTATAAATAGGTACACCATTTTCTGGAGGGAAATTCAATAATACCCGGCAGTTTTTTAAAGCACATACAGAAAGTCCTAGAATAGGAATTTTTTTTTGTTTTTTGTTTTTTGTTTTTAGTGTTTTTTTTGAGACAGAGAGTCTCTCTTTGTCTTCCAAGCTGGAGTGCATTGGTGTGATCTCGGCTCACTGCAACCTCCGCCTCCCGGGTTGAAGCAATTCTCCTGCCTCAGCCTTCTGAGTAGCTGAGATTACAGGCACCCACCACCACGTCCGGCTAATTTTTGTATGTTTAGTAGGGCTTCCCCATGTTGGCCAGGCTGGTCTCAAACTCCTGACCTCAGGTGATCCGCCCACCTCGGCCTCCCAAAGTGCTGGGATTATAGGCGTGAGTCACCACACCCAGCCTTCCTGGCGGTGTTTTAAAGCACATACAGTTAGATACAGAAAGTCCTAAGATAGGAATGTTTTCTATGAGTTCTCAACACAAGCTGAAAAGATGCACACTCAAGAATTCTTACGGCAGATTGTGAAAAACAACGTCCACCAAGAGGGGACTGGTTAAAAAAGTGTTGCAATGCCCATGGAATGGAATAGTTTGCAACTATATAAAGAATGAGGTGGAAAAGTTCTTCAAGATATATTGCTAGTCCAAGCGTGGTGGCTCATGCCTATAAATTGCAGCACTTTGGGAGGCCAGGGTGAGCAGATTGCTTGAGCCCAGGGGTTTGAGATCAGCCTGGGCAACATAGCAAAACCCTGTCTCTACAAAAAGTAAAAATAAACAACACAAAAAAATGAAAAACTAGCCAGGCATGGTGGCATGTGCCTGTAGTCCCAGCTACTTGGGAGGCTGATGTTGGAGGATCGATTGAGCCTGGGAGGTCTAGGCTGCAGTGAGCTGTGATCATGCTACTGCACTCCAGCCTGGGTGACAGAGCAAGACTCTGTCTCAAAAGAAAAAGAAAAGATATATTGTTAAGTGATCTTATTTGTGTAAATTTAAAAAATGATGTATTGGCAGGGCTTGGTGGCTCACACCTGTAATCCAGCACTTTGGGCAGCTGAGGCAGGAGGATCGCTTGAGGCCAGGAGTTCAAGACCAGCCTGGGCAACATAGTGAGAACCCCCTCTTCTTAATTAAAACATTTTTTCATTAAAAAAAGATGTACTTATGAATACTTGCATATGCATACCTTCTGCGAAATTTCCAGAAGACTGTGCGATAAACCGTTAAAGATGGTAAACTCTTTGAACACCTACAATGAGCTATGTCCTTTATCTCTAATCCTTCCCAAAACTTGCAAGGAATGTATTGTTAGCTCCATTTTGCTGGCAAAAGATTGAGCCTCAGAGAGTTTGAGAAACTTGCCTCAGGACATACAGTTAGTAGATGACCCAAAGCTTCCATTTCCTGCCCTGTATTAGGTGAAAGGGAACTGAACTAAAAGTCACAAAAGCTGGTCTTCAGTCCTGGAGCAGCCTCCAACTAGCTAGTAACCTTTCTCAAGTCATTTTGCTCGAGGGGCCTTGGTTTGCTGTATTTTCTCCCTGTCCCAGGAGGTAGCTGTGATGGTTGTGTGTGCTTCTTAGCACAGGTGTGAGCCACCACGCCCTGCCAATACATCATTTTTTAAATTTACACAAATAAGATAGTGTGAATGTGGGAGAATGAGGCAAACCAAGACAGAATACATCCAAGAGTTTGACCAGGAGGCCACAGTTGCAAGGGCTTTGGAAGGTCTGATGTGGAATAACTGAAAAGCCAGGCAGACTCCCTAGAGGAAGGGGTAAAAGAGTAATAGCACACACATATGAAACCTTTTATTTACAGAGCCATGTGCCAAGCCTTTTGTACATGCTTTCCCCAAAGCATCCTACCAGCCCTGGGAGATGGGGTATTTGCTTTTACCTTGGAAACAGCCCCAGAGAGGGTCTGCATCCTGCTCAGGTGCACCTTTAGTGTGATGCATGGAGCTGGAATTCTAGCCCAACCACCAGACTCTGGAGCCCCAGCTCCTTTCCCTGCTCCTCATCCTTGCTGCCCATCTTCGTCCAGCCCATTCACACTCTCTACATTCCTTCCTTAGGTCAGGAAAAGCCCACCGAAGGGCCAAGAAACCCCTGCCTGGGGAGCAACAACATGTACGAGTATGACATCTTCAACTTGAATGACAGGGCTTCATGCTTCACCAAGTGCAGGCAGTCGGGCAGCGACTCCTGCAATGTGGAAAACTTGCAGAGGTGAGGGGGCCCCCTGAGCTGGGGGGGAATCTGAAGCTGCTAGGAGGAGGACTATCAGGAAGGGATGGGGCCATCTGCCCCCATGGCCCCAGAAAATGTTGCTCCCATCTGACTCTTCCACCTTGTTTGACACCACAGTCCCCCTGACCCAACACCCCCATTCTGGCAGTTGGGGTCCCTACTGATCTAGGGTATTCAGAGATGAATCCACTCCTATTCTGGCCCTTGGGAGTTGTGGAAGGACAGACACAGACCCAAATAATGATGACTCCAGAGTGTATACAGAATGGCAGACAAGGTGCCAGGTTAGCCCAGAGGAGGGAAGTTGGCCAAGGCTTCACAGAGGAGGAAACCTGGAAAGGGCTTTGAGGGTGCATAGGAGTTTTCCAGTTGGATCTAAGCAATGGTGAGGATACAGGCAACAGAACTTGAAAGTAATGGGGGATAACTACAAGGCTTTGAACTGTAACAATGTAAACTGCGTGGGGTTGGAAGAGACAATGGGCAGATGCGATGGGTGGGAGATAGGACTGGAAATATAAGCAGAGACTAAGGTGTGAAGGGTTGTGTAAGCTATACCAATGGGTGGGGGCGGCAGGGCAATGACATATTTTAAGCGCAGGTAGAGTATAGTCAACTCTGCATTTTGGAAAGATTGCTCGGGCTTCAGGGATGGCTACAGGAGTGGTGATGCAGGAAGACATGACCCAGTAGGATGCATCACAGGGGTCTGGGTGGGAGTGAGGGCCAAGCCAGCACCACCAGCAGCAATTGGCATTGTGTGCTTGGAAAGGAGAGATGGATGGGGGAGATGATACGATGTAGACTCCGTAAGACAAGAGACTGGTTAGATGTGGGGGTGAGGGAAATGAAGGGGTTTAGAATACAACATCTTTAGGAGCCATCTCCAAAAATATCTCTGCCTCTCTTTCCTTTTCCCACTCCTAACCAAAGTTGCCCATAACTCTTCTGGGATGCCTAGAAAAGCACGTGGCTTGCATTAGCACTTAATAAATATGTGTTAGAGGAATGAGTAAAAGCCCTGTGCTCTCAGGCTTGGTGTTAGGACAGCCATCTCATTGGATCATGTTATTTCAGTGGCCTGAAAAGGCTTCCATTCCCACCTGCGGGTGATCCAGTGGCTTCTTAGCACCCCAGAGCTGTTCAGAGGCTCCTCTTTGTGCTGCCCAGGTATATACCCAAAAGAACTTAAAATAAGTCTCCAAACAAAAGCTTATACATGGGACAGGCACGGCAGCTCATGCATGTAATCCTAGCACTTTGGGAGGCTAAGGGGGTCAGATCACTTGAGGTTGGGCGTTTGAGACCAGCCTGGCCAACATGGTGAAACCCTGTCTCTACTGAAAATACAAAAAAAAAAAAAGCCAGGCTTGGTGACAGGTGCCTGTAATCCCAGCTACTCGGGAGGCTGAGGTGGGAGAATTGCTTGAACCCAGGAGGTAAAGGTTGCAGTGACCTGAGATCACTCCACTGCACTCCAGCCTGGGTGACAGAGTGAGACTCCATCTCAAAAAAAAAAAAAAAAAGAAGAAGCAGCAGCAGCAGCAGCAGCTTGTACATGAATATTTGTAGCAGCACTTTTCACAGTAGCCAAAAAAAAAGAGAGGGAAAGTACCCAAATGTCCCTCAATGGATAACGGCATAATTAAAATATGATCTCTCCATACAATGAAATAGTATTCATCCATAAAAAGAAACAAAATACAGGGGCCAGGCACAGTGGCTCGTGCCCAAAGTCATCCCAGTACTTTGGGAGGCTGAGGCAGGAAGATCACTTGAGGCCAGGAGCTCAAGACCAGCCTGGTCAACAGAGTGAGACACCGACTCTACTAAAAATAATTTAAAAAAAGAAATAGGGCCAGGTGCAGTGGTTCACGCCTGTAATCCCAGCACTTTGGGAAGCCGAGGCAAGCGGATCGCTTGAGGTCAGGAGTTCGAGACCAGTCTGACCAACATGGTGAAACCCCATGTTTCTCTACTAAAAATACAAAAAAATTAGCTAGGTGTGGTGGCTCACGCCTGTAATCCCAGCTCCTCAGGAGGCTGAGGCAGCAGAATCGCTTGAACCCGGGAGGCGGAGGTTGCAGTGAGCTGAGATTGTGCCACTGCACTCCAGCCTGGGTGACACAGTGAGACAGTCTCAAAAATAAAATAAAATGGAATACTGATACATGCTACAACATAGATGAACCCTGAAAACATTATGCTGAGTGAAAGAAGTCAGAAACAAAAGGCTCATGTTGTATGATTCCATTTGTGTGAGCTATCTGGAATAGGCAAACTCAGAGACAGAAAGCAGATTAGTGATTGCAGGGGCTGGGGGAAGGGGGAAGGGAGAGCTTCATGGGTATGGGTTTCCTTTGGGGTGATGAAATGTTCTGGAACTAGATAGTGTGATGGTTGCACAACATTGTGACTTACTTGATGCCATTGAATTGGACACTTTAAAATGGTTAAAATGGTAAATTTTATGCTATGTGTACTTGACCACATGCACAAAAAAAGACAAACACATAAAATACTCAGGGGGACGCCTAGCTGGAATCCTGCAGGAGCAGCCTGGATGGCCCCCAAGCCACTTTTCTTCCTCCTGCCCTGATCCCAGGGTCTTTACTTTGATAGTTTGGGTCAGCCCTCTCACCCCAAGAGCCTGATGAGTGAGTAACTCAGCCTGCAGGATCCTACCCTCCCCCCATCCCTGGCCGTTTGCAGATACTGGCTAAACTACGAGGCCCATCTGATGAAGGAAGGTTTGACGCAGAAGGTGAACACGTCTTTCCTTAAGGCTTTGGTCCAGAACCTCAGCACCAACACCGCAGAAGACTTCTACTTCTCTCTGGAGCCCTCTCAGGTGAAGAGTTCCCCAGCCCTCTTGGCTGGTTCGGACCCTATTTTTCTTGGACATATATTTCAAAACTCTAAGAGAGTTATATCCCGTGATATAACTAGGGCTTGTCCCTTCCCCACGTCCCAATTGGCAGAGCTGCATCTGTAAAATGAGCTCTAAGACTCCTCCAAGCCTAAAATTTCCGTGAGCTCCTTTACTGAGGGAACATATTTGAAATGAGGTAAAGGGTTCGATGGACAGACTCTGGGTTTATGCTTGTCTGGATTCAAATCCCAGCTCTGCCCTTGACCAGCCATTGTGATCATGGGCAAATTACTTTTCTGAGCCTTGGTTACCCTGTCTATAAAAAGATGAAGGTATTGCCCACTTTCAAGATTAACATGGCCAGGTGCAGTGGTGCACACCTGCAATTTCAGCACTTTGGGAGGCTGAGGTAGGAGGATGGCTTGAGGCCAGGAGTTCTAGACCAGCCTGGGCAACACAGTGAGAGTCCATCTCTACAGAAACAAAACAAAACACAAAACAAACAAAAGATGAATGAGAGGAGCAAATGAGATAATGCACAGGGAATGCTTGGGATAGTGAGGGTTTAGAAAGCCTCCTGCCTTCCGGAAGAAATGGATGTGGTGGTAGAACTTCAGGCAGCAAGGTGAGTTGGTTAGCACTGAGGTACTTTTAGGTTTTTCTGGAGAAAGGGAAATGGAAGAGAGATTCTTTCTCAACCCTTTATTATGTCACTCAAGCAGCTGAGCCCTCTGCAGGGGTTATGCACTGGCCCCAGAAATAACCCACATGTCCTTTCGTTGGGAGTCTGGACTGGGAAGGAAAAAGTTGGGGCCTTCAGCTCCAGCCATAAACCCCCTGTGCCAATGTGCATGGGCTGCTTCTGAGGCAGGCCCTGGGTGGGTCAGGCTGTAGCTCTTAGGGGAACAGGGAGCTCAGAGAATGAATGAAACATGCTTTGCGGCCGGGCACAGTGGCTCACGCCTGTAATACCAGCACTTCGGGAGGCCGAGGCGGACGGATCACCTGAGGTCAGGAGTTCGAAACCAGCCTGGCCAACATGGTGAAACCTTGTCTCTACTAAAAATACAAAATTAGCTGGGCATGGTGGTGCATGCCTGTGATCCCAGCTGCTTGGGAGGCTGAGGCAGGAGAATCGCTTGAACCTGGGAGGCGGAGGTTGCACTGAGCTGAGATAGCGCCATTGCACTCCAGCCTGGGCAACAAGAATGAGACTCCATCTCAAAAAAAAAAAAAAAAGCTTTGCAATGACCACTGAAATGTATTTCAATATTCTGACGATTCTTTGTTTTTTAAAAACGTGTTGTTTTTGTTGGGCGGGGAGGATTTGACATTCAGAGTAAATGTGTGTGCCCTCCCTCTCTGCCCTTGTTCTCTCGATTCCTGAACTTCCTTCCTGACGGTTTCATTCTTTCCATTTATTCCTGAGTCAGAAGCCAGACACTGTCACAATCAAGCCCTATGTAAACACTGGGACTGTTAGGGCCCTGGCCAAAAGCACACGCCCTCCAGCCGTCCTCATACTTGCACATTCAGCTTGCCCAGGCATCAGGTGCCCAGACAGGCACAAGCTTAGCTCTACTCTCTGTATTGGGAAAACCGAGGCTCCACAAGGGCTACAACTTGTCTAGGGACGCACAGCCTGTGAGGAGCAGAGCTTGCACTGTGCCCCAGGTGTCCTGCCTCTCAGAGCTGACAGTCCCCAGGTGCTGCCCCCTACCCAGTGTGCCTGTTTCCCCTCCCAGCTGAGGGAGTGGCAGGACTCGTGTTGGGGGCTGGGTACAGATGGGAGCTGCTGTGTCTGTGGTTGTAGGTTCCGAGGCAGGTGATGAAGGACGAGGACAAGCCCCCTGACAGAGTGCGACTTCCCAAGAGCCTCTTTCAATCCCTGCCAGGCAACAGGTCTGTTGTCCGCTTGGCCATCACCATTCTGGACATCGGTCCAGGGACTCTCTTCAAGGTGAGGACTCAGGGAAGCTCCAAGGTTAAGTGCTAGGTCCTCTGGGGGCTCCATGCCACAGCTTGCTGTCACTGGAGTCTGCCGAGGGATCCGATGGGGACAGAGCAGGCAGTGAGCCTCTTAGTGTTTCTAACGCAGCCCGTGGCCATCTCAGACACCTGTCACTAGAGTCTATGGTCTTCAGACTCACACTGGTCACACGCTCTCAGATGTTTGACCCCCACACATCAGTGCCCTTTGGCTTGTCTATGTGTCTTGGGGGTGCTCGTGTGCTCTGTGTGTCCTCCTGCAAGCACAAACATGCACATCCTTTTCTATTCTTGTGCACGCACAAGCCCATGTACTCAGCTGTGATCATATCCACACGAGCAAGTGCACCCATGCCCTTGCACATGTGTGTACCAGGTGTGTGCACCCAGAGGTGTGCATCCACTCCTGTGCAGACGTATGTACCCCTGAGGGCTAGTGTGCTCCCCCCACCAGCCCCCTTTCTACCGAATGCACAGTCACACTAAGACCCTCAGGAGCACGCTGTCCTACCCGCTGACTTCCACTTCTTGGCTGATCTTGGCCCCATGCCCCCTCTGGTTAAGAGGGCAGAGGAGCTCTGGAGGCCAGCAATGGAGAGCTGTCACGTGCACAGCTTTGCAGTCAGTTGACCTAGCCCAGCCCAAGCAGGAGACCACTGGGAGCAGCAGGGAGGAGGCTGCCCGTGACTCCTTGGCTCCCTGGTCCCCTGGTCTCGAACTCTGCCCTCCAAGCAAAGGCCATGGGTTCCTAGAGGCTCCTAGGAACCCCAGCCTTGGTGGGTTGGGATGGCCCCTTCTGCAGCCTGGCATCCCTGGTCTACCCTTTCACAGGGCCCCCGGCTCGGCCTGGGAGATGGCAGCGGCGTGTTGAACAATCACCTGGTGGGCTTGAGTGTGGGACAAATGCGTGTCACCAAGCTGGCTGAGCCTCTGGAGATCGTCTTCTCTCACCAGCGTCCGCCCCCCGTGAGTCCCCTGCTCAGGCCTGGCAGTCACTGCAGGGCAGACGGGCGAGTGGGCACACCTGGGCCCATGGGCCCTGCATGGGACACTACACGTCTGTCCCCTACCCTTCCACAGTCACCCAGGAGGAGCCATTAGGGCCATACACATAATTGGATCCAAGGCCACACACCATAGAGGTGCACATGAGGACCTGGCCAGCCCATCTGCTTGCACACGGCATTCCACATCCTCCACACCCATGTTCCCCTGACACGCACACATGCACACAGGCAGGCAAACCCTCCCGCCCACAGCCCCACACCACAGTCGCGCGCTTCACACGCCGGCTCAGGGCTCATCAAATGATGCACTTAATCTTTCTGTGCGGCCCATGGGCATGAACCTTGCTTTCTACCTAATGGACACTCACACTAGGACTTGGGGGAGCACACCGTCCTCCCGCTTCCCCTGCCCTCGCCCAACCTTCCCTTTTCCTCTCTCCTGACTTCCACTCTTCGGTTTCAGAACATGACCCTCACCTGTGTATTCTGGGATGTGACTAAAGGTAGGGCCTGGAGGACCTTCTCTGGGGTAAGACAGGAAGGGAGGGTATGGGCTGCATTGTGGGGCGGGGCTGGCTCCACTGGCTGAGTCCCTCCCCTGCCTTCCTCTCCCCTCCCCTCCCCTCCTCTTTGCTCCCTCCATCCCCTCCCTTCCCCTCCCCTCCCCTCCTCTCCTCACCTCCCCTTCCCCCTCCTGTCCCTTCCCTATATTCCCTTCCCGTCTGTTCCCCTCCCCTCCCCTCCCCTCCCCTCCCCTCCCCTCCCCTCTCTCCTTCCCTCCCCTCCCCTCTCTCCTTCCCTCCCCTCCCCTCTCTCCTTCCCTCCCCTCCCCTCTCTCCTTCCCTCCCCTCCCTATATTCTCTTCCCGTCTGTTCCCCTCCCCTCCCCTCCCCTCCCCTCCTCTCCTCACCTCCTCTTCTCCCTCCTGTCCCTTCCCTATATTCCCTTCCCGTCTGTTCCCCTCCCCTCCCCTCCCCTTCCCTCCCCTCCCCTCTCTCCTTCCCTCCCCTCCCCTCTCTCCTTCCCTCCCCTCCCCTCTCTCCTTCCCTCCCCTCCCCTCTCTCCTTCCCTCCCCTCTCTCCTTCCCTCCCCTCCCCTCTCTCCTTCCCTCCCCTCCCTATATTCTCTTCCCGTCTGTTCCCCTGGCCTCCTCTCCAGGGCCCACTGGAGACTGGGCTTCTGAGGGCTGCTCCACGGAGGTCAGACCTGAGGAGACCATGTGCTGCTGTGACCACCTGACCTTTTTCGCCCTGCTCCTGGTAACAGCCCCCTCCACTCTGATCCCAGCCATCCCAGGGGCTTCCAGCTCCTGCCCTGGGGAGGGAGCTGCCTGGTGGTCTTTGGGTATATGGGCCTGGCCTCCAACTGATGTGGTCCCGGTTCTGGGCTCACCCACAGAGACCCACCTTGGACCAGTCCACGGTGCATATCCTCACACGCATCTCCCAGGCGGGCTGTGGGGTCTCCATGATCTTCCTTGCCTTGACCATTATTCTTTATGCCTTCCTGAGGTGAGTGATCCCCACCTCCCCACCATGTCTCCCTCCCGCCCTCAAGGGAGGCAGCAGGGCAGGGTGGGAAGCATTCAGGTTGTGCAGCCTCTGACTGATGTCCTCTCCACACGTTAGTGTCCTCATCCCAAAATGGGGTTGGGGGTTGAAATGTGTCAGAGCTATTTCAGGAGCAAGTGGCAGAAACTCAACTCAAATTGGCTTAAACGTAACAGGGAATGTGTGGTTCACGTAACTGAGAATAGCAAATAGCAAACAGGGTTCATGTAATTGAAAAACCCAAGGTGCATGGACTTCAGGCAGGGTTCGATCCAGGGGGTCAAAAGAGGTCCCCAGAACTTGGTCTCCCTCTACCTCTCACAGCTTTGCTCACCCCTTGACAGTCACATCGGGCAGCTTCACTACCCTCAGGGGCCCTGGCTGCCTCAGGATTGCATCATAGCTCCTTAGCTGCTTAGGCAGAAATAAAAGAGGTCTCCTCTTTCCAAGTATTCTAAGATGAATCCCAGGATTGAGAAGGATTTTATTTTGAGATAAAACAGAAAGTTGCAAAAATAGTGCAGAGTCCTGTGGTTCCTTCTCCCAGATTCCCCCTATGGATACATCCTAGACAACTGTAGTTCAATATCAAAACCAGCAGCTGGTGGTACGGTACTGTTGACTAGAATATAGACTTTGCTCAGTTTTCACCATTTTTTATGTACATTCGTGTGTGTGTGTGTGTCTGTGTCTGTGTATGTGTGTGTGTGTGTGCGCGTGTGCAGGACGTATCATTTGCATGGCCCAGTCCAAAATGAAAATATAGAAGGCCGGGCGTAGTAGCTCATGCCTGTAATCCCAGCACTTTGGGAGGCCAAGGCAGGTAGATCACCTGAGGTCAGGAGTTCGAGACCAGCCTAGCCAACATGGTGAAACCCCATCTCTACTAAAAATACAAAAAAGTTAGCTGGGCGTGGTGGTGCGCACCTGTAATCCCAGCTACTCAGGAGGTTGAGGCAGGAGAATCGTTTGAACCAAGGAGGCGGAGGTTGCAGTGAGCCGAGATCACACCATTGCACTCCAGCCTGGACAAGTGCAAAACTCTGTCTCAAAAAAAAAAAAAAGAGAGAGAGAGAGAGAGAGAAAACATATGGCCCCGTATTCAAAAAATTTTAAGAATGTCAAGATGGCGACAGTAGAACATTAAGTCCTTCTGCGTATGGGGTCCTACAGAGGTCATATGCTCATGAAACTGGCCCTGTGTGAGCATGTGTGTGGGTGTCTGTGTGTATCAGCCTATGCAGTTTTATCCCGTGTATACACCAGAGTTGAGTCTTACTGGCCTAACTTGGACCATGTGCCCATGCCTGTCTGGGTCACTGTGGTCAAGGGCTGGAATACACAGATTGGCCGGCCAGGCCATGTGTCTGCTCTTGGGTTTGAGCTAACAAAGAACCCCTGGCCCCTGACTTATGAGAGTGGGGATGGGCGTTCCTCGGGGAAATCTGGGGCTGTGTCCAGAAGAGGTGGAAGTGAGTGCAGGACAGGCAGAAACAGCAGAGAGCACTGCAGCCTGGGCCCAGGCCATGGCTGAGGGACCCACAGGATCTGCCAGCTTGAAGGAGCCTAGAGGAGCTGCCAGTGCCCCAGCTTGTCCTGTCCCCTGCCTCCTGGGAGTCCCTGGGGGTGGCCTAAAGCAGCCCTTGGGTCTCCTGCCCCCACATCCAGGGCCGTCCCACTGCCCTCTACACGTGCCTCTGTGTTAGCATTTGGCCCCGGGCTGCAGCCCCCACTAGGCCCACCCACTCTATCACAGACCAACCCATGAGTGTAAGTGGTGCCCCTCACCCCCATCCTCCAAGCCCTGGCCTAGGACACCATCCCCGTCCCCAACAAGCCGAGTGTGACTTGCCAGCTGGCCGCATTGCTGGACCCTGTGAGCGGGGCTTGGAGCGCCAGGAGAAATTACCACCAGCTCCCCAGGGTGGGGCCTGGCATCTCAGGTGAGATGGACATGATCCCAGATGCTCCTCCAGAAAGCCCCCGGCTCCCCTCCCTCAGCTGAGAGCGCTTTTGGATCTGGTTTGCTAAGAATTCAGAGTGGGGGCTCCAGAGAGAGGGAGGTGAGCCTGGTGAGTCACTGGGCAGGGAGTCTGGAGCCCAGAGTTGGAGCCCCTGCCCTGCTCTGTGACCCCATAAGACTCCTGTCCCTCTCTGAGCCTCACTCTCCTACTGCATTTTCGGCTTCATGCATCCACCCACCTGTCCATCCACTTAACCGATGAATCCATGGTCCCTCCATTGTTAGGCCTGAAGTTCATAGCATGGGAGACACCCGAGGAGGGAGAGGATGGGGAGTTACAATATGCTGCTGGGAAACGTCCAAATCAGCTCAGGCTAAGGGGCATTCAGAGATGGCCTCCCCAGAAGGAAACATCCAAGGGGCATTTGAAAGGCAGAAGAAGAGGAGTCAGGCAAAGAAGGTGGGAGGAGCTGGGGAGCAGGGAAAGGCATTGAGAGCAGTGGGAAGAGCAATGGCAGAGTCTGGGAGGTGTGAAAAATCAGCAAGCATTCAGGGAACTGCGAGTTACACAGTTTGGCAACTGTTACCGGATGGTGCCACGCAGTTCCAGGCTCTTGGTGCCCCAAACGAAGAATTGGATGAGACACACAGGGAGAGCCAAGCAAAGCAACAAGGACCTGCCAGCTTGAAGGAGCCTAGGGGAGCTGTATTCCAAGCAGTATTCCACTCTCAGAGGGGGAGAGTGGGCTGACCTCTGCGAAATGAGATCAGCCTCACCTTGGTGTAGTTTGGGTCATTCCAGGTGTTTTTTTTCTTCTCTTCCCAAGGCTGCCTAATCTCTAGCCAGTGTCTGGCTTTTGACTGATAGGTGTGTTGCTCAGTTACTTTGGGCCCGTGTATGTTTGTGCGTCACCTCCATCCCATAATTTTAAGTACGTGCATGATATGCAGCCCATATGCATGAACCTTAAATAGCTAATTATCATACAGGGTTATGTGAAAGAAACTTTTTCTCTCTAATGCAAATGCCCATCTCTGAAGAGCTGCCCCTTACAGGTTTGGTCCGGATCTTGCCGGCCATGGGGTCCCTTCTTTATATCACTTTTGTCTTGCCTGATGAACTTCTGCTTTTCATCTCACTTCCTGCTCACCTGTCCCATTCACCTTGCTTCTATTCTCTGCTTTTACTTATTCTGTCCTTTATCCAACTTTTAATTCCCTTTGCTATTCTCCTGCCTCATTTTCTGGCCTCATTTTCCCTATTATCCTGCCTCACATCAACCAAGGGATGAGGCTGGCAGGATCCGGAACCCGCAGGGCCCCGTGGGCCATGACAGGCTCCTGGACTTGAACCTCAGGACACTCCCACTCTGGCTACCGGCAGGGACGGAAGCTGGATGAGCGGGCAGGAGCTGGCAGTGGGGGTGGAGAGCCATAGGCTGTCGGGGTGGACAGGCCTGGGTGCCTCATGGGAGCTCCCCATGGGAGCTGTGGCCCCTTGGGGCCTCTTATTTCTCGCCCCAGGCTTTCCCGGGAGAGGTTCAAGTCAGAAGATGCCCCAAAGATCCACGTGGCCCTGGGTGGCAGCCTGTTCCTCCTGAATCTGGCTTTCTTGGTCAATGTGGGGAGTGGCTCAAAGGGGTCTGATGCTGCCTGCTGGGCCCGGGGAGCTGTCTTCCACTACTTCCTGCTCTGTGCCTTCACCTGGATGGGCCTTGAAGCCTTCCACCTCTACCTGCTCGCCGTCAGGGTCTTCAACACCTACTTCGGGCACTACTTCCTGAAGCTGAGCCTGGTGGGCTGGGGTAGGTGCTGCCTGGATGGACAGAATAAATGGCCGGTGCTGAGGGTGCAGAGGGAAATAGCCTTGGGGAGAGAGAGGAGGGGTTCCCAGAGCTGGAGGGATGGCCATCTGGAGGGGATGTGGAGGAGGACGTGCCAGTAAGCCCCAGTGGTGCCATGCCATTTCCCCTTGTGCCCAGGCCTGCCTGCCCTGATGGTCATCGGCACTGGGAGTGCCAACAGCTACGGCCTCTACACCATCCGCGATAGGGAGAACCGCACCTCTCTGGAGTTGTGAGTGGCGGCTGTGGGAGCAGGGGTGATGCCAGCTCCCCGGCTGTACATATCGGGGCTGGAGAGAGGTGGGGAGAGGAGGGATTTCTAGGAAAATCTAGACCAAATATGTCAAGACCAGAAGAATCCTCAGATCCAGCTAGCTCATGGCACAGAGAAGTAAACTGAAGCCGAGAGAGAGAGAAAGTGAAATGAGAGAGGGGGCCTGAGAAAGGAGAGGGAGAACTGGACCAGGAGGCAGGATGCCTTACTCGAGCCTGGGCCAACACGAGCCCACATGGCACCTTGAGGCAAAGTAAAGAAGGTCACCCCGTCCGCATGTGGGGTGCGCAGCCTGGAGAGTGGAGGGTGTGTTGGATTTCAGCCCCCACCTGCTGCCCAGACATGTGTCCTTGTTCAGGCCACCACCTGCCCAGTGATTCCCAGTAGCCCTGGGTCTAGTCTGGGCTCTGCCCTGCCTGCTGTGTGTGTGACCTTGGCAGGCCCGATCTCTCCCAGGGCCTCAGTCTCCTCATCTGCACCATGGGGAAACTGATCAACATGCTCTTTGAGGCCCTTTGCCCCTGCAGTGCAGGGGGCAGTGGAGCTGAGTTCAGTTTCTAGACTCACACCTTGGGATCCATGGGGCACCCACCACTGGGCCCATGGCTCTGTGCTAAGAGGAGCTGGTGAGGCCTTGGACCTGTCCCCAGGGCCTCAAAAGCTGGGGCCCCAGGAGCCGGAGGGGTCACAAAGGTGCAGGCAGTGGGCCAGGTTGGGGACTGCAGCAGACTGGCAGTCACAAGCCCATCTAATTAGCAGTCAGTTGCTATCCTTCAGGAGGGCATCCACAGAGCTGCCTAGGTGTATGATTTTATAGGAGAAGCAGAAATCTAGGTATTTATACCAAAGCTTCTGATTTTAGGCGGCCACTAATTCAATTTTTTCACAATGTAATATGGGGCAAATGAAACCTGCCTTTGAGGTCACTTTGGCATTAAAGAGACACCAGACTGGAGCCTGGTGACGGCCCCTCCACAGCGGGAGAGCCAGAGATTGATGGGTGGAAATGGGAGAGGCACCTTCACAGACAGAAAAGCTCAGCCAGGGCACTTCCTGGGTTTGCTGGCCAGAGGTACTGCTCCCAGTCCCACCACAGCTGCCCCCTCCTCCAGATGCTGGTTCCGTGATGGGACAACCATGTACGCCCTCTATATCACTGTCCATGGCTACTTCCTCATCACCTTCCTCTTTGGCATGGTGGTCCTGGCCCTGTTGGCCTGGAAGATCTTCACCCTGTCTGGCGCTACAGCAGTCAAGGAGCGGGGGAAGAACCGGAAGAAGGTGCTCACCCTGCTGGGCCTCTCAAGCCTGGTGGGTGTGACATGGGGGTTGGCCATCCTCACCCCGTTGGGCCTCTCCACCGTCTACATCTTTGCACTTTTCAACTCCTTGCAAGGTGAGGCCCCTGCACCAGGGAGGTGATGGGCTCTGTTGTCTGTCCCAGGAGGTACTGGGAGGTAGGGAAGAGGGTGGTTTGCAAGACTCAGGACTGTGTTCAGGCTAGCTCAAGTCAAGGATGTTGATTTCAAATATTCAGAGCAAGGATCCAGGGCAGCAAAGTTTGGCTGCTGTATTAGTCTGTTTGTGTTACTATAATACAAAGGAATACTGGAGACTGGGTAATTTATAAAGAAAATGGAGTTAATTGGCTCATGGTTCTGCAGGCTTTAGGCAAAGCACAACAGCAGTATCTGCTCCTGGTGAGGCCTCAGGAAGCTTCCAATCATGGTGGAAGATAAAGGGGAGCCAGCGTATCACATGGCGAGAGTGGGAGCAAGGGAGTGGGGAGGCGCCATGCTGTTTTAAACAAGGAGATCTCGCATGAACTCTGAGTGAGCACTCAGTCATCACCAAGGGGATGGTGCTAAGCCATTCATGAGTGCTAAGCTCCCATGATCCAATCCCTCCCCTCAGGCCCCACCTCCAGCATTGGGAATCACATTTCGACATGAGATTTGGAAGGAACAAACACCCCAGACATATCAGCTGCCTTCATGGGAGCTGCTACCAGCATCAGAAAAAGCCACCCAAACCAAAGCAGATACGTTCTCTATCTTTTTCCTGGAGCTATGGAGTCTCTCACCTAGTGTCTGTGGAAACTCCTTCATTCTTTCTCCACTCATCCTTTACTACCCATGGCCCCAAATTGTTACCCAACATGGCTGCCATAACCCTACCTGACCTTGCAAGTCGAGTGTCCATCATCCATCTCTGGTCCAATCAGCTGCAACCAGAAGGGCAGAATCATGTGATCTGATGTCCACATGACATGGATGGGATCTCCAGGGTAGGAGGTAGGAAGGAAATGCTTGCTGTATTTGTTACTGGCCCCCACAGGGCCCTTCCTCTGAGATCCCAGCAAAGGGGTAAGAGCCGTCCATGTGCTATGGTTTATATGTGTTCTCTTTGCTCCTTACATCCACAGCCCAGAGAGGCATCACAGTCTGACTGTGAGAGAAACAGCCAAGACAGGAATGACGAGACTCAACCTGTTCAGAGAAGTCACTAGAAACCCAGGCATCCTAGATGCAGCGGGTATAAGCCCCCAAGACCAGGGCTGGCTCCCAGCGCCCCATGAGACTGTGTGGCTTAGTGGCTAGGGCCAGGCAGCCCTGGGTCCAAATCCTAGCCCCATCCCTGACCCAGCAAGTCACTCGGCTCCTCCCATCCTCATTCATCTCGAAATTGGGATAATCCCATACTTATCTCACCAGTTTTTTTTTTTTAATTGAGATGGAGTCTTGCTCTGTCACCCAGGCTGGAGTGCAGTGGCACAATCTCAGCTCACTGCAACCTCCACCTCCTGGGTTCAAGCAATTCTCCTGGTTTCAGCCTCCTGAGTAGCTGGAACTACAGGCACATGCCACCATGCCCAGCTAATTTTTGAATTTTTAGTAGAAACGGGGTTTCACCACATTGGTCAGGCTGGTCTCAAACTCCTGACCTCAGATGATCTACCTGCCTCAGCCTCCGAAAGTGCTGGGATTACAGGCGTGAGCCACTGTGCCTGGCCTGCCAGATTTCACAATGAACAATGGCAATGCATATGTGGGAACTACTAGGTCTTCAATATGTGGGAACTATATTAATAATCATAGAAATTATACTGTAAGGCCACCTGAGGCTGTCTCCAGGTGGAGAATCATGAGTCCATGCCTGGAGAATCCCAGAGGTTTATGGTTGGGGAGAAATGAACTTTGAAACTATAGCTGACATTGTTATTCTTTCAGAGGTTACCTTAATATGTAAGCCTGCACACTTCACTCTACTAAGTTTCCACTGGGTCTGAGTTATCTGTATTTCTCTCTTCCTCTCCAATACAACAGAGCCCTTGGTATACATGAATTGCCCATTGAACTCTTCTCAATATTTGTCTTGTATATAGAGGTTTAGTTACAGATTTCCTTGAAACATAGAGTTTTTCTAAGTCATGTTCTGTACTTACTATAATTTCTTTCACTCCACACTTTCCCTTTTCCTCTTGCTGGAGTGCCTCCCATAATAATCCTTTATAGAGGGAGTGATGGTTGTTTTGCATGTCTGAAAATTCCTCTATTTTGCTCTTTCTTTTCTGTAATAGGCATATGTAAATATTTTATTTGAAGGTCTCTGTTTTTCATTTCCAAGATCTCTATTTGGTTCTTTTTTATTTCATTTTTGAAATGGTTGTGAAATGGTTTCATCGTTGCCTTTCCCAGCAGTTCTTGAGTGGTTATGGTGGATCTCCTCCCTCTCAGCAGCCACCAGCCCAGGCTGCCCCACTGTCTGCCCACCCCTTTCCAGGCTCACCGAGGCCTCTCCTTCCTAACAGGTGTCTTCATCTGCTGCTGGTTCACCACCCTTTACCTCCCAAGTCAGAGCACCACAGTCTCCTCCTCTACTGCAAGACTGCACCAGGCCCACTCCGCATCTCAAGAATAGGAAGGCACGGCCCTGCAATATGGACTCAGCTCTGGCTCACTGTGTGACCTTGGGCAGCTCCGTGCCTCCTTCTGCACTCCCTCAGTTTCCTTCTCTGTACAATGTGTCTGGGGAGGGAGAGGATGGGACCAGGTTGGACCACGTGGCATCAGAGGTCCCATCCAGATCCAACTATAGGTCCAAGAGTCCACGTAAGCAGGTTTGCAAGGCTCTAAAGTGCCTATAGTCCTGAGACCCCCTGCCAGCAAAGAGTGACAGTCACCTCCATGCCCTGCCCTCAATGCAAAGCCCTCACTCACCTTCTGGTCTCAGCAAGGGAGGAGAGTCTGTTGTTGGCGTAGCCCTGGAAGGAGCCCCCAGCCTCTCCCCTCCTCCTCTTTGTCACTGGCCTCCCATAACTCCCCCTCTGGCTGCCTGTAACCTTGAGGGGCATTCAGGAGGCCAGCGTTCCCTCAGGCATTGGGGGTTTGTTTTGGGGGATGGGAGTTGCTCCTCCCACCCAGTCTGCCCCTGGTCTCTGCCCGTCCGATCAGAGCCCACCCTCCTGGAAGAGACCCCCGTGTTCAGAGTGCTGGCAGCCCTGCAGGTGTCCAGGGACACTGCATTTCAAAGAACCACTGAATGGGTGAGCTACCTTGGGCAAACCCCCCACTCCTGACTCTGACTGCCACGTGGGTGGCCCAACCTCTGACCTGCTGTCATCATAGAGGTAGAAAGCAAACAATCTGGGGCTCAGCACACCTGGGGGTGCTCTCACCCATTCAGTGTGTGGGGCCCCTGAGCAGAGGCTGGGCATTGCCACTAGAACCTGAGCTCCTAGAGAACAAGGACCTGGGTGGCCTCGCTCACTGTTCCAGCCCAGGCCGAGCACAGGGCCTGGCTCGTGGCAAGCCTTGAATAAATATTTGTTGGCTGAATGAGTGGATGTATGAGTTTGGCACCAGCCTGGCAGATCCCTGAGCCAAGGGGGTGTCTCAGGCCAGACCTAGGTTGGGCAGGGGACTTCCAGCAGTTGGGGCTCCATGTCACAATCACATGCAGGTTTCTCAGTAGGAAACAAAAAGAGGCAGAGATAGCAGAGATGGGGTAGAGATACAGAGATGGAGAGACGGAGAGAGAGACTTAACAGACAGGCTGACACAAAGAGGGAGAACAGAGGCAGAGAGACAGATGCAGAGAGATGGCAGCCCCACGCCGGCTCCAGCGACCCCCCTACTCGGGGGCAGCAGTGAGTGTTGACATCATTCCCCTCCCTGGAGCCTCACCGCACAAGTCCATCCCTCACTCTACCCACAACTTACCAACCATCCTCCCTACCCAGCCCCCGACCCTCTCCAGGGAGCTCTGTGGACTGTCAAGCCCTGTCTGCAGGTGAGAAGTTACTGTCACTATTAGGCCTCCCCCAACAGCCCCGGAAGCTGCAGGCTGCAGCCCACCTCCCCGTCCAGATGCTGGGTGCTGATGTTGACTGCAAATGGATGCGCTTCGCTTCCCCTCCCAGCCCGCAAGCAGTTGAAAGACAGGAAGGCGGGCCCTCACTTTATGCAAGTTGCTGTGTTCCTGGAAGGGAAATTCTGGGGTGTGGACATTGCATCAGTTGAGCCACAGGAGCAGTTCTGGTGGACAAACTTGGTGTGTTTTGGGGCTTATCTTCACAGACATCTGTTTCTCACACTGAAGGTCTCAACTTCCTTATCTCAAAGTCTCAGGGATAGTAACCTGAGAAGCAGCTGTTCCACCATCTGATAGGTCTGGGCTTAAATCCTGGCTCGGCTACTTAGGAGCTGTGTGATCCTGGGCATTTTACTTCACCTCTCTGAGCCTCAGTTTCCCCGTCCATAAAATGGGGATTATGAAGTCCTCACCTCATCCTGACAGCATTAAATGAAGTGACAGAAATAAAGTACCCAGCACTGAGTCTGCAGGAGTTAGTCAGCTCCCTCACCCTGCCTTGATTTAAAGAAAGACCAGCCAAGGGTAATGGCATGAGGAAACGGAGGCCCAGACAGGCCCAGCCACCTGCCCAACTAAGGTCACTCCATGGGCTGGGCTGAAGCCAGGGCCAGGCCTCCCCAGGTTGCCCTCATCCCAGCACCGTCCCTGAGTTTAAGGATTATCACCTGGTCCTTGGCTGGGCTTGGTGGCTCACACCTGTAGTCATAGCACTTTGGGAGGCCAAGGCAAGAGGATTGCTTGAGCCCAGGGGTTTGAGACCAGCCTGGGTAACATGGTGAAACCCTATCTCTACTAAAATACAAAAAAAATTAGCTGGACATGGTGACGTGTGCCTGCAGTCCCAGCTACTCAGGAGGCTGAGGCAGGAGAATTGCTTGAACCAGGGAGGTGGAGGTTGCAGTGAGCCGAGATTGCGCCACTGCACTCCAGCCTGGGCAACAGAGCAAGACTCCGTCTCTTAAAAAAAAAAAAAAAAATTATCTAGGCATGGTAGCTACTTGGAAGAGGAAGCAGGAAGACCACTCGAGCCCAGCAGTTCAAGACTGCAGTGAGCTATGATGACGTAACTGCACTCCAGCCTGGATGACAAATCAAGACCATGTTTTTAAAAAAAAGAAGGAGAAGGAAGAGAAGGAAGGTGGAGAAGGAGGAGGAGGAGAAGGAAGAGGAAGAAGAAGGAGGGAGAAGGAGGAGGAGGAAGAAGAAAAAAGAAGAAGAATAATTATCATCTGGTCCCAACCCCCAGTCTCAAGGGAAATCCTGGGTTGCAGAGTTTCCCAAACTGCTTAGTGGGATGTGGGACCAACAAGACCACAAGTCCCTGATGGCTGGGCTTCCTGGCTCAGATGGAGAGGGCAGATAAGAAGGTGTGGCTAGCATTGGGGGTGCACTGCTTTTCTGGCTGGCTCTCCACCCTGGGGCTAGGCAGGGGCCGAGGGGCTGGAGTTCCTCATCACCCGGGGTTCCTGCAAAAGCAGCTCCAAGTGCCAAGTTGAGCACCCATAAGGCCAAGGGGGCTCTGGTGAAAATACACTCCAAAGCCCAGAGCGGATGGATGGAGTTCCTCTGTCATTGCACAGCAACAATAGCCACCTAGGAGATGGGGCATCATCACAGGTGGGAGCACAGACCCTGATCTCAGTTCACCAGTTTCAAATTCTGTCTTTGCAACTTGTCTTGGGCAAATTCTTCAACTACTGAGCCTGTAAAACAGAAATAGCAGTAGCTGCCCCACAGGGTTAATGAAGGAAATGAATAAATGAGACAGTGCCTGTAAGGACTGCCCACTGCCTGGCCTACCTGGCCCAGAATGAATGTGGCAAAGCCAGAGCTTTGCCTTGGCCATCATCTCATCACGTTCTGGGCACAGAGAGGGTCCCTTCTGCCATGGCTCCTGCCTGGTTTTCTGTTCTGCCCAAATCTCTTCATTCCTTGTATTTTTTCATTACAACATAACAAATACACAGGAAAAAAGAAGACTTATTTGCTCCATGCTGTCAGATAGGCAACACTAAAAGATGTAAATCCTTCATCAATTAATGAATTGAATGCAATTACAATAAAGATTTTGGGGCGGGCACGGTGGCTCACATCTCTAATTTCTGCACTTTGGGGGGCTGAAGCAGGAGGATTGCTTGAGCCCAGGAGTTCCAGAACAGCCTGTGCAACATAGCGAGACCCTGTCTCTACAATAAAATAAAATAAAGGAAAAAAATAAATATTCTAATTGATTTTATTTTGATTCTCCAGAAACTTTTAAAATTGATATGGAGGCATATAGACCTCAAATAGCTAAGTCAATCTTAATGAAAGAGGGCATACAGGAGGCGGAGGTTGCAGTGAGTCGAGATCATGCCTGTGCAGTCTAGCCTGGGCGACAGAGCTAGACCCTGTCTCAAAAAGAAAACACAGAAAGAGGGGCATAGAAGGAAGACTTGACCTCTAGACATAAAGATATTACAAGGCCAGTTTGGTAAATGCAACGTGGTGTCTGTGCAGGGATAGGAAAGAAGATCAGTGGAACAGCATAGAGTGCTCAGAGGCAGACCCATGGCCACCTCGGGGATTTAATACATGACAAGGGTGGCATCGTCATTTTCAGAGGAGGAAATACCTAAAACTAACACATTAGTTCATGAAGACACATTTAAAATCATTAGTCATCAGAGAGCTGCAGATTGAAATGACAATGAGACCTCATTGTATCCTTATTAAACTGATGAACTAGAAAGCTAGATGGTACCAACGGGCAGGGACGATATGGGAGCCAGGGAGAGTCTAGACTGCTTCAGCTGCCTGGAGAAAAACACAGTGCTTCTGCTGAGCCAGCAATCTTGCTACTGGTTGTTTATCTTAAAGAAACATTCTTCCAGATCTAGACACCCCTAGACCTGTGTAGCATTGTCTGTGATGGGAGGGAGCTGGTAGCAAATCTGAGTGGTCTGCCCAGCCCACCCAATGTCTGCTGGGGAGTTCCCTCAAGACTGCCCCAAACCATCAAGAGATAGGGCCAGTTGCAATTCCAAAGAAATAAACACTAAGTGCCGGGGTGATCCGTATCCATCCAAAGCATTTATTAGGGAAACGTACATAGGGAAGGCTGTAGTGTTCTCATGACAGACAGCAAGAAGGGAGATGTGTCTGTTCATAACGAGGAGGTGGGTTTATGGAGTTTATATGAGGGTTTAAGGAATTTGGTTCAGAGCTGGGGCACGTTTAGCATTTGTTTGATCTTTCCATGTTTCCAGCAACAACCTAAACAACTATCAGTGCCTGGGGACGTTGAAAGCTCCCTCTAGAACACCTGGACACCGAGTGCCCGTCACTGGAAGAACAAAGAGGTAATAAGTGTGGATCCACACAATAACGTGGAGAGATCTTAAAAACACAGCCCTTCATGAAAATATAAGAACCAGAAGGATATATTTGTTCAGTCTCATATTAAACATATATTAAAAACACCAGCATGCAAAACAATACTCATTTTGGAAAAAAAATACACATCAGAATGGTTGCTTTATAGAGGTGGGAAATGAAAGTGGGTATGAAGAGAAAAAGGAATGAATAAATACGTAAAAGGAATGAAGTGTTGCATAGGGTTGAAAAAGGAGAATGAAGCCTATGCTGCATCCCACCAGCATAACACATCACCTGTTTCCTTTCTCCTCCCTCCCCCCTTCCTGCCCTCATCCCAGCCAGTTCCCCACAGAGGTAATTACGAGTTGCTCAGCACCAAGTCTGAAATACGCACACTGTCTCGTGAGCTCTCCACAGTGCAATTGATCATTTACAGCTTATTTTTATGGCTGCATGATATTCCAACCGGGAGGGGGAACATCATTCTCTATTCATGAGAATTGAGGCAATTCCTAAGTTTCTAGCAGTAACACTAACTGTGCAAACTTGTCAGCACAGTGACAGTCTGGATTCCCTCCTGCCAGCCCTATCCCCTGATCAAAAAAGGCCCGTGCACCCCTCCCTCCAAAAATAAAACAGTAAAGATTATATTTTAGGACTGTATTGGTAAAAACACAAACATAATTCAGGGCAGATTCATAGTTATATAGTCATTATTATTCTCATTTTTTTCTTCTGAATTTAAAAGAAATTAAACATTTTCATGAGCCACTAGCCTAATGGATAGGTTTCCCCGGACTTCGAGGTAACGTTCTAAATCAGAGCTCCAGCCTGGACTAGAACCCAGGACTCAGTCAAGGCAGCCTGGTTCTGTCCACCGCAGCTGGCAGCTACTCCAGGCCCCACACTGGTTTCTGTCTGTCTCGATCAAGGCCACATTTGGCATGCCGTGGGGCAGGGGCTTCAGTGTGCTGGTAAATGTTTAACAACTGGCTGGCTCAGGGGAAAAGCCCTGGTCTTGGCATTTGCTAATTTTTGTGGTGTAAATGACCCCATGGCCAATTTTTTTTTTTTTTTTTTAAGAGACGGTCTCACTATATATTGCCCAGGCTGGTTTTGAACTCATGGGCTCAAAGGATTCTCCCGCCTCGGCTTTCCAAAGTGCTGGGATTACAAGTGTGAGCCACCGTGCCCAGCCCTCTTAATTTTTAATAATGGCTGTGTTTCATAAAAATTTTGGAAAGTTTAACAACTAGCAAGTCGATGCCCCACTATACCAGTGCACCGCTGGCAGAAGGACCCATGCAACCTGGGAAGACTACATTTCCCAGAAGCCTCCTCTCCCAGGACCGGCCTTCAGCTTCCCAGGTTGTTACCATGGAGATGGCTAACAGCTAGAGCAGGCTGTCCTCGGAGGGGTGAGGAGGGAGCAAGGGACTTGGGGTGGCTGGACCCTGTCTGGCAGGGAGAGGGCGAGGCTGGTGGCCCCCTTCTGCCTGGGGGCCTCCAGCCCTGATCTTTCTGGGGAAGTTGTTGGTGGGGTGTGTGTGTGTGTTTATGTGTGTTGGGAGGAGGAAGTTGCTGGTGGAGAGGGGGTGCAGGGAAGGGCCTGTGGGTTGGGGCAGAATCTAGGGAACCTTGAGATAAGACTGCCTTCCCCACAGTGGGCTATAGCTGAAGAGGCCACCTGTGTAGGGAATAAAGTGCTGTGGGTTCTTCTCCCCAGCTCTGCCTCTGGTGGTGTTCTGGGACTGACACGTTGGCTTCCTCTTCAGCCTACTTGTTTCCTTGCCCACCATTCCCCAACCCCCACCATCCCTTCTAGCACTTCCCCATCTCATATCTCTTCCAGCCTGAGACACACAGGTTTCACAACCAGAAATGCAGGGGTTCAAATCCCAGACCTGCTACTTACTGGCTGTGACCTTAAGCAGTGCACTTAACCTCTCTGGGCCCCAATCTTCTCATCTGCAAAGTGGGTGTCCTCAGTGTCTGCCTCATAGAGTCAGTAGAGGATAAGTGAGATGATCTCCGTACAGCCCTCAGCACAGGTCTGACACACAGTAGGCATTCAGCAAACTGTAAGTGCCTTGTAATGGTAATGACTGCCCTCCGTGGGCTCATTCTCTCTGGGACCAAGAGGCCGACAAATGGATCTGATCACTGGGAAGTGCTGCTTGGCTAGAGGTTCTCCCCTGAGGATCTGGGGTCCTGAATGGTGTTGGGCCACCTGGGCCTTGGGTGGGCTCTAGCCAGACGAGCATTCATCCCCTCCTGAGTCCCAGAGCACAGAATATCAGAATTGGACAGAAAATATCTGCCCTCCCTTCCTATTATAAAGAGAAACTGAGGCACAGAAAGGAGCAGACAGTGACCCAAGGGTCCAGCAGGAGCTACTGGCAAAGCCAGGGTTTCCCCAACCAGGCTCAGTCATGGCTGGTGGCCAGCAACTCACCTCCCTAGGAGGCTGAGGCGGCCCATGTAGGTGTGGAGTGGGAAATGGGGGCCAGCCTTTATCTGCTGCTCCCTTCTGCCCTCTTGCTCCTGGCTTCACCCAGGGAAGGGGGGGATGATTAGAAAGTCGAGGGCATTCTGCTTTTTTCTCCTTACTAATCGCCCCCTTTGTCCTGTGGGTTTCGTTTGTTTTCCTCATCTCTGGACCCCCATTTGCCATAAGGAAAACAGATGTTCGAGGACAGAAATGGAAAGACCCCAGCTGGGAGGCTGCAGATAGTGCATCAGCTGGGGTGGCGTTGGGCGGTGTGGAACAGGGACCTACATAGAGGCTGAGGTTTCTTATATAAGGAAAGGCTGGAGGTGGCACTCCAGGCCTCTGTGGCACCACTGGGGACCCCAGCTCCCTGGTCTCTCGGCCCTGCCATCCTTAGCAGGCAGCTTTAGCCCTCATGTGTGGTCACCTCATGGTATCGCCTTGGCTGCCCCACCTCCCACTTTATCTCCACATTCCAGGAGGGAGGAGGAGAAGGGCAGAGGGCTCCCCAATCACTTCTGCCCACATCTCATTGGCCAGAACCAGGTCACATCACAGGGCCACCTCTAGCTGCAAGAGAATCTGGGAAGCTGAGCAATTCAAACCAGGCACACTGCTGCCCCCCACACAACTGGGGTTCTGCCGTACAGAAGAGGAGACTGGATCTTTGGGTAGGTGACTAGCAGTCCCCGCTCAGTGAGGCTCTGCTCTGTGGCCACAGGACATATGGTGAGCACATGTGGCATCTCTGCGTGGATCACAGAACGCAGCCTGTTCTCTGGGCCAACACAGGCCTTGGCCAAGAGAGAACAGGCTCTGGTGCCCCCACCCCCCACTCCCTGTTTGTATGCCTTGGTGCAGGCACCTTCACTCTCTGTGCCTCGGTTCCCAGTTTGATCAAGTGAGATATCATTCACCTGCCATCTTTATTTTTGGGTGGGTTGTAGTCCATATCACCTTACTGCTGGGATTTTCTTTAAACCAATTTATTTATTCATTTATTTATTATTTATTTGAGACGGAGTCTCGCTCTGTCACCCAGATTAGAGTGCAGTGGTATGATCTCAACTTACTGCAACCTCCGCCTCCTAGGTTCAAGTGATTCTCCTGCCTCAGACTCCTGAGTAGCTGGGATTACAGGCATGTGCCACCATGCCTAGCTAATTTTTGTATTTTTAGTAGAGACAGGGTTTCGCCATACTGGCCAGGCTGGTCTCGAACTTCTGACCTCAAGTGATCCGCCTGCCTCGGCCTCCCAAATTGCTGGGATCACAGGCATGAGCCACCGCACCCAACCAATTCATTTATTTAAATAGGAAACTTGACGATACTATAGTAATCCCCACAGCATTAGCAGTATTTGTCATTCATAACTGTCAGCTGGCACAATGGCTCATGCCTGTAATCCCAGTACTTTGGGAGGCCAAAGCAGGAAGATCGCTTGAGGCCAGGAGTTTGAGCCTGGGCAACATAGCCAGACCCTGTCTCTACCAAAAAAAAAAAAAAAAATAGCCAGATGTGGTGGTGTGCGCCTGTGGTCTCAGCTACTGGGGAGGCTGAGGTGGGAGGATTGCTTGAGCCTGGGAGTTTGAAGCTGCAGCGAGCCATGATCGCGCTACTGCACTCCAAGCCTGGGTGACAGAGCAAGACCCTGTCTCAAAAAAATAAAAAATTTTAAAAAAAGATAACTGTCAAATACACTAAAAGCAAATCGACACATGCCTTTCCCTGTCCTGTCCTGAGGATGGCTTCCAACCAGAGGCCTGCTTTGTCTTTGTTGTAAAGGAATATTTGCCAGGATTAGAAAGGTGTTACAGATGGGGTAGCACCAAACAGAGACTTTCTCCATGTTTGAAAGGAAGTCAAAGAGGGAATCACTCCCTATGTGTTTGACACCTCCTCAAAACCATCTCCCAGACCTCCCAGGGATGCCCAGGTGGTGTTCGTGGCTCCTGCCTGGTCTGACAGTCGGCCATGGAGTATACTCACCCTTCCCCACAGAGACATTCCATCTCCAGACAGCCAGAGACACTCCAGAATGGAGGTCCTGAGGGAGAAGGTGGAGGAGGAGGAGGAGGCCGAGCGGGAGGAGGCGGCCGAGCGGGCTGAATGGGTGAGGATGGAGAAAATGATGAGGCCAGTCGAGGTGCGGAAGGAGGAAACCACCTTGAAGCAGGAGACGCTCAGAGACCTGGAGAAGAAGCTGTCGGAGATCCAGATCACCGTCTCAGCGGAGCTGCCGTGAGTGTGGCAGAGTGGGGGCCCTGGCAAGGGCAGACCGGGGCTGGGCACAGGGAGACCCAGGCAGAGTGGTGGCGCCTGGTCTGGCAGGGTGACCAGGAGATAGAGGGAGGCAGTTAAGAGTGAAGGCTTTCTGCTTTCAAATGGCCTGGGCCGAGTGTCCATGCTCTCCCAACTAGCTGTGTGACCTTGGACAAGTCACTCAGCCTCTCGGTGCCTCAGTGCCTTTATCTGTCTAAAAGTGCAGGTGCTGGCTGGGCGCTGTGGCTCACATCTGTAGTCTCAGCACTTTAGAAGGAAAAGGTGGGAGGATCGCTTGAGGCCAGGAGTTCGAGACCAGCCCGCACAACATAGCAAGACCCCCCCACCCATCTCTACAAAAAATACAAAAATTAGCCAGGTGTGGTGGTGTCTATAGTCCCAGCTACTTGGAAGGCTGAGGTGGGAGGGTCACTTAAGCCCAGGAGCTCAAGGCTGCAGTGAGCTATGATTGTGCTATCACACTCCAGCCTGGGCAACAGAGCAAGACCTGTCTCTTAAATATATGTGTATATATATATATATATATATATATATATATATATATATATATATATATATAAAAATGTGCAGATGTTAGTGATACCTGCCTTCTCAGTAGCTGTGAGGATTAAATGAGGAAGGGGTAGAGCCAATGGCAATTCAGTGGAACCAGGGCTCCTGTGTGCCAGGCATGGCTTCCCTAATGCCATCCCTGTTGTGGCACAGGGCCTTTACCAAGGACACTATTGACATCTCCAAGCTGCCCGTTTCCTACAAAACCAACACACCCAAGGAGGAACACCTGCTGCAGGTGGCAGACAACTTCTCCCGCCAGTACAGCCATCTGTGCCCGGACCGTGTGCCCCTCTTCCTGCACCCCCTGAATGAGTGTGAAGTGCCCGTAAGGCTGGCATGTTGAGGGCAGGGCTGGGGAGCCTGGGGCTGGAGAGCAGAGGGCACAGGGAAGTGGGGCAGGTTCTCCAAGGTCACTGGGCCAAATCACAGACCTCCTGTGGGCCAGAGCGCTTCTAGTCTGGGGGCAACGTAAATTCGAATGCCAGCAGGCCTCAGCAGGCTCAGTGCAGATTACCCTGGAGGGTGGTGGTGGTCTGGAGGCCCCATGCCCCCGCCTAAAGAGGCAGCTGCTGATTGCTGTGGGGAAACTGCAGGCCTGGGGTTACCCGATCAAGAGGAGACTCGGGATTTGTGTGGGAGTCTCTGGTTTTTAAATGCTGGCAGCTGACATAAATGCTAAACATTGCCACATGGGCCAAATAAAGCGGGTCTGTGGGTCCCTGTCAGCTCATGGGTAGCTGTTTCCCACCCCCTGGATGAATCCCATGTCATTCCATCTACAGATGGAGAAACTGAGGCCCAGAAAGGCTCAGAGACATGCTCTGGGTCACAGGGCTGGAAGGAAGAAGCCAGAGCTTAGGTTCTTATGCCTGTCCTGGTCCAGTTTGTCTTATTTCTCTGTCCTTCCCTGGACAGGCTGACCTCTGAGGCTTCAGACTGTACTGGCCGCCAGCTGGCCCCAGCCCAGAACCTCTGTAGGCCCCAGGGAGAGCATCGCTCCTGGGAGGAGAGTACAGCGCTCCCAGGAACCCCAGGAAACAGACCTGATCTCCTCATTCAGCCCTGACTTGCTGGGTCACCTCAGGCAGCTCTCAGGCCCGCTCTGGGCCTCAGGTGTCTCCACGATGCCCTAGGGGTTGAAGGCGGCAAAACTTCAAAGCCCTTCAAAGTCCAGATCCAGAATATGCTTGTGCTGTCTCCGGGTGCTGGCAACGTGATAGGGGCCTCCCAGTCATTGCCACTGTGCCACTGATGGCTGCCATGTGCCAGATCTGGGCATCATCTTCCCAGCCAAGGGCTGCTCTGCCACCCCAGGGCATGTGGGCCTGGCCTCCTGCATTTGCTCAGGCCTCTAGGGTCCCCCTGTGGATTCAGGGAAGGCCCCAAGCCTGATCTCACAGGTTTTTATTGCCTTGACCCCACTGGCACCATCTCTCTCCTTGCAGAAGTTCGTGAGCACAACCCTCCGGCCCACACTGATGCCCTACCCCGAGCTCTACAACTGGGACAGCTGTGCCCAGTTTGTCTCCGACTTCCTCACCATGGTGCCCCTGCCTGACCCCCTCAAGCCGGTAAGCACCACTCACAGGCTGCATGCCTGAGCCCACTAGGACTAAGATGGTGTGAGAAACAAACTCACCCATCCAAACCCAAAGAATGGACTTAGAGGCCGGGCGTGGTAGCTCACGCCTATAATCCCAGCACTTTGGGAGGCCAAGGCGGGCGGATCACAAGGTCAGGAGTTCGAGACCAGCCTGACCAACATGGCGAAACCCCATCTCTACTAAAAATACAAAAATTAGCAGGGCGTGGTGGCGCATGCCTATAATCCTAGCTACTGGGGAGGCTGAGGCAGGAGAATCACTTGAACCTGGGAAGCGGAGGTTGCAGTGAGCCAAGATGGCGCCACTGCACTCTAGCCTGAGTGATAAGAGCAAAACTCTCAAAAAAAAAAAGAATGGACTTAGAGACCTGGAGAACAGCGAAAGTGAGACTTTTAATGATGGTCTTGCAAGATTGGGTGTCTGATAGGCAGACACACCCAGCATAGTTTTAACAAGCAGTTTATCCCCTAGTGTGCAGGTCCCTCCCCTGGTTCCTCACAGGCTGAGTACTATGGGGTCACAATCTTCCCAGACATCACCTATTGATTGTTAGGCAGGGGCTTTAGGTGTTTTTTCTAGGGTTGTTTTGCAGCATTTTGTTGCAACCCACAATGCATTGCAATCCTAGTTAGCTCAGGGGCTCTTTAAGTATTTGACTTATGACCTGACTAGCTGGGCAAGCTGATAAGAACAGACAAAGCGAGCTATTTTGCAGACTAGTAAACTTTTATCTTAGGCTAAACTTTTTTGGTTTGAGTGAGGGCAACTAAGGCGGCAGGTAAGGGGGAGGAAGGAGAAGGCTGACAAACAGGCATTGGCTATTCAAGCAGAGGCCTAGTATATCCTGGGTTTTTTGTAGTTTGCTGACCTAAGCCTATTCAAGGCACTTTGCCTTGGAAACGGATCACTGTGTACATTATTTCCTTCAATGGGATGTCAGGCATGTTCTGGGAAAAGGAAGCTCGGCCAGGCTCAGGGCACAGCCTCTCAGGGCCCCTAAGGGCAAACAGGCCCAGAGAGAGACAGCCACTTGCCTGAGGACACACAGCAAGTCTGGGCTTCTGGTTCCCACCTCTTTTCTCCTTTGCGTTCAGAGCTTCCCTGCCATGGCTTCAAGCGGTGCAGGAAAGAGAGAGGGGAGGCCCGGCTGCCCATGGCCCTAACCCCATCTTTGGGCTTCTGACCAACTTCGTCAGCTTCTCCTTCAGAATAGAGGGAGGGAGGAAGAAAGGGCGAGGTCAACAGTGGAGAACTGATAAAGGGAGGAGGAGGAAAGGTGGGGATCGAAGGAAGGGGGAACATTGGAGCAAAACAGTAAACTTACCAATCAGAGGGCATTAGATCAGACACTTCTATAGTCCAGAAGGTTTCCCCTATCAGGAAGTCCATAGCCCCTTCAAATGACAGGCAAATGTGAATGGCATGGCGTCTGGTTGTCATTCCATTCTTAGCAGGATCCCTGACCCCACAAGGGTTAGGGACCCAAAGCAGGTCCAGCCTGTGCATTGGTCCTGGCTCCCCACCCTGACAGGTGGTGGGCTGTGACCTGTGGGGAAGACAGGCTGGGGCAGCGGGGCCCCAGCTGTGCTGACCGTCCCACTGTGACCAGCCCTCGCACATGTACTCCTCGACCACTGTGCTCAAGTACCAGAAGGGGAACTGCTTTGACTTCAGTACGCTGCTCTGCTCCATGCTTATCGGCTCTGGCTATGATGCTTACTGCGTCAACGGCTACGGCTCACTGGACCTGTGCCACATGGACCTGACGCGGGAGGTGTGCCCACTCACTGTGAAGCCCAAGGAGGTATGGTCGGGCTCGAGCTGCCTGGGTTTCCCAAAGGAGGAACATTCCCGGTGTTGTCGTGCCATCCTTAGAGGCGTCCATCCCTGCCGCCTCATCCCCGGCCCTGGCCACGTGGACACAGATCCCTCAGCACCAGCCCTTCCGCTGCCCTGGAGTTCATATTTCAAACCACCAGTGATTTATGTCCTTGGTGTCTTAACACATCCAGCCCAGTTTTCCAAGCTGGCTGTTCTTCTCTGTCTGTTGTAACTCAGTTTTCAGCTACTATGCTCCCCGCTTGGTAAATTTTATGAATGCCACATAGCTTATATCTTAAGTCAAACGATTCCAAATTTACCCTATGCATTTGATAAAAATCCAGGCAGCCATTTTTATATAAGAAAATAGGCCGGGTGCGGTGGCTCATGACTGTAATCCCAGCACTTTGGGATACCAAGGCGAGCAAATCACTTGAGGTCAGAAGTTCGAGACCAGCCTGGCCAACATGGCGAAACCCCGTCTCTACCAAAAATACAAAAAAATTAGCCAGGCGTGGTGGCGTGTGTCTGTAGTCCCAGTTACTCAGGAGGCTGAGACAGGAGAATCACTTGAACCCGGGAGGCAAAGGATGCAGTGAACTGAGATCGCGCCACTGCACTCCAGCCTGGGTAACAGAGCAAGACTCTGTCTCAAAAAATAAATTAAAAAAATAAAAAACAACAGACAAGTAGACAGACATTTGGTTCTCAGTACCACACTCCTGAGGTAAAAAGCCCCCCACCACCCTGCTTTTTTTTTGAGATGGGGTCCCTCCTACTCTGTCACCCAAGCTGGAGTGCAGTGGCATGATCTTGGCCCACTGCAACCTCAACCTCCTGGACTCAAGCGGTCCTCCTGCCTCAGCCTCCCAAGTAGCTGAGACTATAGGCATGTACCACCACGGCCAGCTAATTTTGTTTGTTTTTTGTAGGTTCTCACTATGTTGTCCAGGCTGGTCGTGAACTCCTGGACTCAAGCAATCCTCCCGCCTCAGCCTTCCAAAGTGCTGGGATTATAGGCATGAGCCACCGTGCCTGGCCCTCAAGGCCCCTTTTTAATAGCAAAAAAAAAAAAAAAAAAAAAAAAAAATCACCAACTGTTCAGTGGCTGGTGGCTGTGTTTTTAGATCTGCTCATTAAGATCTCCATTATGGCTGCTACAGACACGAGAAACACTCTGAAATGAATATCAGAATCACAAATGCATTTCTTTACATTTAGAAAATAGTCATGCTACAGACAGAAAATGCTCTTCATGAGGTGGATTAATTCCAGGACTCTGGGATCAGGGTCAGGCTCCCGTGGGTGTCCGCAGCTTGGAGATGGGGATCCAGGGACCTGAGGCACCCAGCAGGATCACTGTGTACCTGGGTTATACCTGGGTGAGCACCCAGGGACCCCAGGGTGGGTGCTCTGGTAGGAGAAGGGCGAGACAGAAGGGGAGGCACAAGAAGAGCCTTGCTCTCTCAGGCCCACCTCCCCAAGAGAAGATGGAGCATGAGCTCTGCCATGGCTTTTGGCTTCAAAAGCCTCTGGCTGGGTGCGGTGGCTCATTCTGGGAGGCTGTAATCTCAGCATTTTGGGAGGCTGAGGCAAGTGGACCACTTGAGCCCAGGAGTTCCAGACCAGCCTGGCCAACATGGCAAAACCCCGTCTCTACTAAAAATATAAAAAGTAGCTGGGCGTGGTGGTGCATGCCTGTAAACCCAGCCACTCGGGAGGCTGAGCCAGGAGAATCGCTTGAACCTGGGAGGTGGAGGTTGCAGTGAGCTGAGATCGCACCATTGCACTCCAGCCTGGGCAACAGAGGGATACTCTGGCTCCAAAAAGAAAAAGCCTCTGAGCTCCCACCCGGGCATCTCAGCTCTCTCAGCTCAGCCAAAAGCTTAATGATTAACGTTATATCAATAGCAAACAGATGCAGAGAACTTTCGGGTTTAAAATCCACTTTCATGTCCATTGCGCTCATTGCTCCCCACGATGGCCCAGTGTGGTAGATATTGTCACTTTTATGTTACAGATGAGTATGTTGATGAAATCAAAAGGTAACATAATGTGGCCAAAGTCACACAGCAGGAAAATGGAGACTCAGGGACTGAAGCCCTGGTCAGGTGAACTTGAAATGCTGGGGATTCACTATTTCTCCTTCATAACTATCACAGGCCCACCTCTGCAGCCTCTGCAGTGCTCTTTCCTGGGAATACTTCTTGCCACCTAGCACACATTTGTAGACACGCAAGCGTACACACACACACACACACACACACACACACAGAGTTTCTTCTCCTTCCTGGCCCAGCAAACTCTTAAAGTCAACATATGAGGCCCTCCGATGACAAGATCTGAAAAATCCAACTCCTGACAATTCTCCCCACTTCTGGATCAGACCCAGGTCATGGCTAGGATGGGTGGTGAGGACTGAAGAGGAGAAAGCCACACCTCCTGAGCTCCTGGCCCTGACAGGTACCTCCCTCGGGCATTTTTTCTGTCTTTACTTCTCAGAAAGAGGCTGGGGAGAAAGCTCCTATTATTCTCACACCATGAACCTGAGATTCAGAGAGGTGAGAGGACCTCCCAAGGTCACGGAGCTGGAGCTGGGGCTCCCTCTGCATTTAGGGCCAGAAAGGCCACAGGCTACAGGAGTAGCTGCCATCCCCCGGTCTGAGGGACTGGCTGGACGGGTCTCACCTCTTGGAATTACACATGTAAAGGGGGGATGGAGGGCCACTGACCCTTCCTCTTCTTTTGGGTGACAGACCATCAAGGAGGAGGAAAAGGTGCTGCCTAAGAAGTATACCATCAAACCCCCCAGGGACCTGTGCAGCAGGTTTGAGCAGGAGCAAGAGGTGAAGAAGCAGCAGGAGATCAGAGCCCAGGAGCAGAAGCGGCTGAGGGAGGAGGAGGAGCGCCTCATGGTGGGTCCTCAGCCCTCAATCCCCTGGGCTCAGCTATCGAGAAATGACTGCTAGGGATGGGAAAAGAGGCACAGGTCATGGAGACGATGTGTGTATGGACCCCCCAACTAGGTCCACCTCACAATCACCCCCAACCTCTACCCGGCCCTGCAGGAATCTCCCACTGGTGGTCAGCCAGCTTCTCATGATGGACTCCTAACATCAGGGCACTCTACTGCCTGGGGCAGCCCATTCTATGCTAGGCAGCTCTGGTGTCCTCTTTGCTCTAGACTCTTACTGGGGATATACCTGCATACACCCTCCCATCCATTCATCCTTCCATCTCCCCTCCCATCCATCCTCCCATTCGCCAATCCAACCATCCATCCATCCATCCTCCCATCTCTCCTCCCATTCATCCTCCCATCCGTCCATCTCCCATTCATCCATCCTCCTACCCATCCTTCCATCCATCCATCCTCCCATCCATCCGTCCTCCCACCCACCTCCTATCCATCCATCCTCCCAACCATCCATTCTCCTATCTCTCCTCCCATCCATCCTTCCATCCATCCATCCTCCCACCCATCCTCCCATCCATCCATCCTCCCATCCATCCTCCCACCATCCTCCCATCCATCCATCCTCCCATCCATCCTCCCACCATCCTCCCATCCATCCATCCTCCCATCCATCCTCCCATCCATCCTCCCACCTATCCACCCTCCTACCCACCTACTGTCCCATCCATCCAACGTCCCACTCATCCTCCCATCCATCCATCCATTCTCCCATCCATCCTTTCATCCATCCATCCTCCCATCCATCCACCCATCCTCCCATCCTCCCATCCATCCATCCTCCCATCCATCCTCCCATCCATCCTCCCACCTATCCACCCTCCTACCCACCTACTGTCCCATCCATCCAACGTCCTACTCATCCTCCCATCCATCCATCCATTCTCCCATCCATCCTTTCATCCATCCATCCTCCCATCCATCCTTCCATCCATACATCCTCCCATCCATCCATCCTCCCATCCATCCTTCCATCCACCCATCCTCCCATCCATCCATCCTCCCATTTCTCCTCCCATCCATCCTCCCATCCATCCTCCCATCCATCCTCCCATGCATCCATCCTCTCACCATCCTTCAATCCATCCATCCTCCCATCCACCCATCCTCCCATCCATCCATCCTCCCACCATCCTCCCATCCATCCATCCTCCCATTTCTCCTCCCATCCATCCTCCCATCCATCCATCCTCCCATCCACCCATCCTCCCATCCTCCCATCCATCCATCCTCCCACCCACCCTCCGATCTGTCCATCCTCCCACCCACCCTCCCATCTGTCCATCCTCCCAACCATCCATCCTCCCATCCATCCTCCCATCCATCCATCCTTCAATTTCTCCTCCAACCCATCCTCCCATCCGTCCATCCTCCCATCCATCCACCCTCCTACCCACTGTTCTCCCATCCATCCATCGTCCCACCCATCCTCCCATCCATCCATCCTCCCATTTCTCCTCCCATCCATCCTCCCATCCGTCCTTCCTCCCATCCATCCATCCTCCCATCCTCCCAACCATCCATCCTCCCATCCACCCATCCTCCCATCCACCCATCCTCTCATCCATCCTCCCATCCACCCATCCTCCCATCCACCCATCCTCCCATCCATCCTCCCATCCACCCATCCTCCCATCCACCCATCCTCTCATCCATCCTCCCATCCACCCATCCTCCCATCCACCCATCCTCTCATCCATCCTCCCATCCACCCATCCTCCCATCCACCCATCCTCCCATCCACCCATCCTCTCATCCATCCTCCCATCTACCCATCCTCCCATCCACCCATCCTCCCATCCACCCATCCTCTCATCCATCCTCCCATCCACCCATCCTCCCATCCACCCATCCTCTCATCCATCCTCCCATCCACCCATCCTCCCATCCATCCATCCTCCCATCCACCCATCCTCCCCTCTCTCCTCCCATCCATACTCCTATCCATCTATCCTGCCATCAGTCCTCTCATCCGTCCTGCCAGCCATCCTCCCACCCATCTCCCATCTCTTCTTCCAACTCCACACTCCTATCCTTCCTCCAATCCTCTTTCCCCACTCCCTTCTTTCCTTTCCTTCCATGGAGTATTCCTTGAGCTTCTTTTCTGGTCCAGACCTATTTATACATAACAATGAACAACAAGACAGTCACAGTTCTCTCAGAGGGAGGCAGATAAGAAAGGTACTTGGTCTCCCATTTCCTTTCTGTGGATGAAACCTCACCTCATAACATATAAAGCCGGTAACCCCCAGGTGCCCGGTGCCCCAAAGAGTCCAATTTGTAAGCCACAGATCTAGTCAGACTCTCCCATTGTTTTGATTTTACAAATGGGCTCAGTGGTTGGGTGATGGGAGGTGAGGTGGGCTGTCACACTCCGGTTGATGGTGCAGTCTACATCAGAACTCAGCTCTCCTGCTGGTTCCCCAGCCCCAGGGAGATGTCTGGGCCCCTGACACTCCTCTTCCAGCCATCTGACTCGTAGTCACCCACCTTTCCTTGGCAGGAGGCAGAGGAGGCAAAGCCGGATGCCCTGCATGGCCTGCGGGTGCACTCCTGGGTCCTTGTGCTATCGGGAAAGCGCGAGGTGCCTGAGAACTTCTTCATCGACCCATTCACAGGACATAGCTACAGCACCCAGGATGAGCACTTCCTGGGCATCGAAAGCCTGTGGAACCACAAGAACTACTGGATCAACATGCAGGATTGCTGGAACTGCTGCAAGGTGCCTAGGGACGGGGAGCTGGGTGGGCATAGCAGGCACAGTGCAGGTGATAGGAATAGAGGGAAGCAATGGCAGCCAGACCTTGGGGAGAGCAGGACACCAGGCCACGAGGGCTTTGAACCTTCTCCATAGCTGAGTCTCCATGGCCCACTCCCTTGCCCATGAATAACCATTCTGATACGATTATTGTCTCTCCCGATTTGTGTGTCCTTCTAAAATGTGGATTGTTTGAATGCATTTTTTAAAACCTCTATATTGAAGTGTAACCTACATGCAGAAAAGTACACTCATCCCATGCATACGTACAGTTCAATGAAATTCCACAAATTGAACACACCTTGGTTTCCTACACCCAGATCAAGAAATAGAATGTTGCCCAAACCCCAGAAAGTCCCTTTGCACAATTACTATCTTCCCCCAAATGTATTTTTAACTCATGTATGTGGCACTGGTACACACACGCACCTACAAGAGGGTACAGAGGAGGTCACAATCCTAAGTGTACATATCATTGAATTATCACACACTGAACACACCTGTGTAGCCAGGACCAGCAGAAGCCCCCTCATGTCTCCTCCTGGCCACCAACCCCACCATCGTCCCCAGAGTTAAGCACTATCTTGACTTCTAACAACATCCATTTGTTTCATCTGTTTTTGGAGTTTACATCAGTTGAATCACACAGTGATTCAATACTCTTACGCCTGGATTCCTTCACTCATTATGTTTATGAAATTCATTATGGTTTTTTGTGTGGCTTGTTCATTTTCATTTTTTATTACTTTTCCATTATTTGAATACACTAGAACTTATTTGTCCTTTCTACAGTTGCACATTGAGATTGTGTCCAGTTTGGGACTATTTTGAATAATGCCGCCATGAACATTTGTATACATGTATTTCAGTGAACACATATACACATTTCTGTTGGGTAACTACTGAGGGGTGGAATTGCTGGGTCACAGGGTGGGCACATGCTCAGTTTTAGTAGATATGGCCCGATTTCTCAAGTGACTGCATCCATTTACACTCCCACCAGCAATGTATGAGGGTTCTCGGAGCTCCTTCCACATCCTTGCCAATACTAGATACTTTCTTTTCCATTTTAGCTATTGTAGTGGACATGTAACAGTATTGCACTGTGGTTTTACTTAATGCAATTGATTTTTGGATGGGTGTAGGGGCTCACACCTGTAATCCCAGCACTTTGGGAGGCCAAGGATGGTGGATCACTTGAAGTCAAGAGTTCGAGACCAGCCTGGCCAACATGGTGAAACCCCATCTCTACTAAAAATACAAAAAATAGCCAAGTGTGGTGGTGGGCCCCTGTAATCCCAGCTACTTGGGAGGCTGAGGCAGGAGAATTACTTGAACCCAGGAGGCGGAGGTTGTAGTGAGCTTATATTGCGCCACTGCACTCCAGCCTGGGAGACAAAGAGAGACTCTGTCCCCCCCCCCCAAAAAAAAGCAATTGCTTTTTGCAAACTGTTCACATATCCAGTAAGTTTTAAACCTACTTATTCATTTTAAAAATTAATCTGTAAAGACTTTGGGATTTTCTGCATATACAATCAGTCCTATAGCTGAATGATGGCCGTTTTGTTTCTTCATTTTTAATCCTTATACTTTTTCATTTCTTTTTCTTGTTTTATTTCTCTGGTTAGTACATCCAGTATAATGTCAAATTGAAGTGGGGATTCTGAACATCCTTGTCTCAGTCCTGCTTCACAAGTAAAGCCTTAGTATCATAACATTTCACTATTTGTATGATGTTTATCTTGACTGTAGGGTTTTTATAGCTAGCTACCCTTTATTTAACTGAGGGATTTCTTTCTCAGTTTGCTAGCAGGTTTTTTTTTAATCAAACAAAATTTGTTTATATCAAATTTTTTTCATCTATTAAATGATCATAATTTTTTCTTCTATTAACTGCTAATTAGACTGATTGTGTTCCCCCCTTTTTTAAATTGAGGTGTAATTGACATAACATAAATCCACTAAAGTGCACAAGTTAGTGGTTTTTAGCATATTTACAAGATTGTGCAACTATCACCACTATCTAATTCCAGAATTTTTTCATCACCCCAAAAGAAGATTTTTATTTTTTGAGACAGGGTCTTCCTTTGTTGACCAGGCTGGAGTGCAGTGATGCAATCACGGCTCACTGCAACCTCAACCTCTGGGTTCAAGCAATTCTTCCACCTCAGCCTCCCGAGTAGCTGGGACTACAGGCATGTGCCACTATGCCCAGCTAATTTTTGTATTTTTTATAGAGACAAAAAAATGGGTTTTGCAATGTTGCCCAGGTTGGTCTCAAGCAATCCACCCACCTTGGCCTCCAAAAGTGCTAGGATTACAGGCTTGAACCACTGTCCCGGGCTCCGAACAGAAGATTGTGGTTGAGATTATACTGGATCCATAGATCAATTGAGAGAGAACCGTTTTCTTAACAATATTGAATTTTTCGCCCATGAACATGGTATCTCTCTTCAGTTATTTAAGTCTTTTAAAATTTCTGTCAGCAACATTTTGTAGGTTTCAGTGTACAGTTCTTATACATCTTTTGTCAGATTTATTCCTAAATATTTCACTTTTTGATGCTATAATTTTTTAAAATTTCAACTTCTGACTATTCTTTGTTAGTGAATAGAAATGCAGTTGATTTTTACATATTGATCTTCTATCCTGAAATCTTCCCAAATTCACTTATTTGCCCTAATAGCCTTAGTGTGGATTCCATCAATGTTTATATAGATAATTATGTTATCTGTGAATAAAAACAGTTTTACTTCTTTTCCAATCTGGATGCTTTTCTTGCCTTATCACACTGGCTAGAATCATCAGTAAATGTTAAACAGAAGTGATGAAAGCAAACCTGTTTATTCCTGATCTTAGGGAGAGCATTTAGTCTCATACCATTAAGTATAGTATTAGCCACAGGTTTCTCTTATTGGTTCCCATTATCAAATAAAGGAAGTTTTTCTCTAGTCCTAGTTTGCTGAGAGGTTTTTCAGAAATAGATGCTAGATTTTTGTCAAATACTTTTTCTGAGTCTATTGAGATTATTATGATTTTTCTTTTTTAGTCTATCTACATGGTAAGTTACTTGGATTGATTTTTGAATGTTAGACTAACCATGCATTCCTGGGATAAACCTCATTTAATTATGACGGTTAAATCTTTTATATATTATTGGTTTTGAACTGAAAATTTTGCTTCGAATTTCTGCATCTTTGTTGAAGAGAGATATTGTTCTGTAGTTTTCTTAGAATATCTTTGCCAGGTTTTGGTATCAGAGTAATGCTGGCCTCATGGAATGAGTTGGGAAGTTTCCCTTTTCTTCAGTTTTCTGGATGAGTTTCTGTAGAATTGGCATGATTTCTTTTGTACGTTTGCTGGACTTCACAAATGAAGCCATCTGGGGCTGGAATTTTCTTTGTGGAAGGATTTTAAGGTACAAATTCAATAGGGAGACTCAGGTTCTTTTTGAGTGAGGTTTGGTGTTTGTATCTTTCAAGAAATTTGTCCATTTCATTTGTTTTCAAATTTATTGTTATGAAAGTGTTCAAAATAGCTCCTTATTTTCCTTCTAATATGTTAGAGTCTTAGTGACATTACCCAATTCATTCTTAATATTGGTAGTTTGTGTGTTCTCTCTTTTTCTCCTGATCAATCTGGTTAGAGGTTTTTATCAATTTTGTTGCTCTTGATGCAGGGGCAGGCCCCAAAATCAGGGCTTTGCCAGTGAGGATTCATGGCTTTTTCCAGGAAAGAATTCAAGGGCAAGCTGGTGGTGTTAGAGACAACTTTTCTTGAAGTGGCAGCATATGGCAGCAGCAGACGGACTGCTCCTTGTGGAGCACGGCTACCCCATAGGCAGTGTGCCCAGATTGTAACCACCCAAGGGGTTCACCTTGCCCGCTGCCTAGACAGAGCTGATTCAAGACTGGGGAATTGCAGTAGAGAAAGAGTAATTCACGCACAGCCGGCTGTGTAGGAGACCAGAGTTTTATTATTATTCAAATCAGTCTCCCAGAGCATTCGTGCATTCAGGGAGCAGAGTTTTTAGGGACAACTTGGTGGGTTGGGGGATGCCAGTGAACCAGGAGTGCTGATTGGTCAGAGATGAAATCATAGAAAGTCAAAGCTGTCTTCTTGCACCAAGTCAGTTCCTGGGAGGGGGTCACAAGATCAGATGAGCCAGTTTATCCATCTGGTGGTGCCATCTGATCCATCAAGTGTAGGGCCTGCAAAATATCTCAAGCACTGATCTTAGGAGCAGTTTAGGGAGGGTCGGAATCTTGTAGCCTCCAGCTGCATGACTCTGAAACCACAATTTCTAATCTTGTAGCTAATCTAGTCCCTAGGCAAGAAGGAGGTCTGCTTCGGGAAAGGGCTGTTATTGCCTTTGTTTTAAACTATAATAAACTAAGTTTCTCCCAAAGTTAGTTCAGCCTACACCTAGGATTTAACAAGGACAGCTTGGAGGTTAGAAGCAAGATGGAGTTGATTGAGATCTCTTTCAGTGTCTCAGTCATAACTGTGCAAAGGCAGTTTCAAGAGTAGCAGCTCAGAGGCAGTTCCACAGTCACATTTATATCTACTTTAATCATATGCAAATTAAGAGGCAGATTCTGCAGAAATTTCTAGAAATAGAGTGGTAACCTCTGGTTCACTTGGTCGTTGCCATGGAAAGGTGTAATTTCTGGGTGTTGCCTTGGCCCCGTTTTAGCTAGTCCTCAATTTCTTCCAGGGTCTGAGCCCCCTGCTTGGAAGTCAAGTCCCACCTTCTGGTCAGTAAGTCCCACCTTATTGTCAATAAACCAGTTTTCGGTTTTGTGGTTTTTCTCCATTGTTTTTGTTTTCTACCTCATTGATGTCCACTCTGATCTTTATTATTTTATATTTTATGCTTACTTTGAGCCTCATTTACTTTTTTCTAGTTTCTTAAGGTGGAAGCTGAGATGATTCATCTAAGACTGTTCTTTTTTTTTTCTTTTTGAGACAGAGTTTCGCTCTTGTTGCCCAGGCTAGAGTGCAATGGCGCAATCTTCACTCACTGCAACCTCCACCTCCCGGGTTCAAGCGATTCTCCTGGCTCAGCCTCCCAAGTAGCTGAGATTACAGGCATGCACCACCACGCCCAGCTAAGCCTGTTCTTTTCTAACATAGGCCTTCTTTCTCTTGGAAGTACTACTTTAGTGACATCCCACACATTTTACTCTATCATGTGTTCATTTTCTTTCCATTCAATATGCTCTCCAATTTCCCTTTTAATTTCTCCTTTAATTCATGGGCCATTTGAAAATGTGTTTAGTTTACAGATATTTAGAAACTCTCTAGAGATATTTCTACTGTTGATTTCTAATTTAATTCTGTAGTGATTAGAGAAAATAACTTGTATGACTTCTATTATTTTACACTTGCTATAGTTTGTTTTATGGACCATAATATGGTCTGTCTAGGAAATTCACCAAATTCTTAATATGGTGAATTTTCTGTGTGTACTTGACAAGAATGTGTATTTTGCTGTTGGGTGGAATGTTCTATAAATGTCAATAATCTCAAGTTGATTGATAGTGTTATTCAAATCTTATATATCTTTGCTGATTTTCTGCCGACATTTCTTTCAATTATTGACAACATTATTGAAATCTTGGGCTACAATTTTGGATTTCTCTATTTCCTCTTTCAGTTCTATCAGCATTTGCTTCATGTATTTTGAAGCCCTGCTATTAGATGAGTAAATGTTTGAGATTGTTATGTCCTCATGATGAATTAACCTCTCTATCAGTATGAAATAATCAGCTTTATCCCTAGTAATATTTTTCATTCTGACATCTATTTTGTCTGATATTAATATAGCCACTGGAGCTTTGATTTGTATTAGCATTAGTTATCCTCTTTGCAGAACTGTGAGTCCATTAAACCTCTTTTTCTTTGCAAATTACCCAGTCTCTGGTATGTCTATTAGTGCTCTTTTGTTGTCTCGAAGGCACTCTGTTTCTGACCAGGCCAGTTTCCCTTGGGCCCTTTTTAAGGTGACCCTGAGGAACGGCTCACTCATTTGCTTGGTGGCTTGGACTGTCTGTCCATCTGCATGGCGGACATAGCCAGTCTGCTGCTCCTGAGCTCCCGTCTCACCATCCTGTCCCAGCTGCTCTCATGGTGTATGAGCCTCTTCCTGCAACAACAGGTCAGAATACTTTGGGGCAGCAAGTAGGTCAGCTTCCTGGTCCCTTTAGTTACACTCAATACATTGTGAGCATTGATGGGAGGTGCAGGTTGTTCACAGGCTTAACTCCAAAACTGCCTGGGAGTCCATGGTCAAGTTTTGCAGTAGTTAGGACCTGGAAATGTACAGAAAGCTGTCTCATCTTCCTTTGACCGAGTTATCATGGAGATAACTCAAGAGATAATCACTCATTCTGCTGCTACCACCATCGCACATCCCTTCTGCATGATTACTGAGATTTGCGGTACAATTCACTGACAGAGAGTCCAAGTACTGTGAACTTTGTGACTCCACAGTAACCATCTATTGGGAAGAAGACATCCTAGGGTTTCTCGTGTGTCTTGTTCCTCACCTCCTAGGCAACATCATTTCTTTATGGCTCTGTAACTTACTGGCCTACCTCATCAATACCTATGCACTCTGGTGGGGAATGGCGGCTTACACCTGTAATCCTGATGCTTTGGGAGAGGATCACTTGAGCTCAGGAGTTTGAGACCAGCCTGGGCAACAAAGTGAGACCTCGTCTCTATAAAAAAAATTCAAATAAAATTAGCCAGGTGCATGATGGCATGCACCTGTAGTCCCAGTTACCAGGGAGGCTGAGGTGGGATGATTGCTTGAGCCCGGGAGGTCAAGGCTGCAGTGAACCGTGATTGTGCCACTGCACAATCTCTCACACACACACACGCACTCTCTCACACACACACGCACACACTGGACAGTGAGGTTTCTATCGGGAATGAAATGAAGAGTATGAAGAGTTATTCTCAAGATGTCACAGCACTGTTTGCCAGTATGTTGACCTATCCCTTTGTGCTTGTCTCTAATCTTATGGCTGTCAACAGCCATGGGCTTGCTGGTGGACCCCTTTCTTCCTTCCCAGTATATACTACTTGCATAAATTGCTGGTGCATGCTACAAAAAGAGGGAAATATGAGCTGAGGAAATAGCTTGTTTTTCCCAAAGGATCCCTTTGGGAAGACTTGTTGTGACCTGAGAATGTTAATTTGAAGATGTAGGGCAGGACAGTGACATTTCTATAGTCCCAGATTCACCAAATTATGGGAGACAATGTTGATTTCTACATAGTGTTCCACACTTTTATTTTATTTTATTTTTGAGACAGACTCTTGCTCTGTCACCCAGGCTGGAGTGCAGTGGCGCGATCTTGGCACACTGCAATCCCCGCCTCCCAGGTTCAAGTGATCTTCTCACCTTAGCCTCCTGAGTAGCTGAGATTACAGGCATGCACCACCACAAGTGGCTTTTTTTTTTTTTTGTATTTTTAGTTTCACCATTTTGGCCAGGCTGGTCTCGAACTCCTGACCTCAAGTGATCTGCCCACCTTGGCCTCCCAAAGTGTTGGGATTACAGGCCTGAGCCACTGTACCTGATGACCTGCTTTTTTAATGGTCATTTAGTCTTGGGGAATGAATAAATAAGTAAATAAGTGTCAGAGGGGTGACTGCCAGCCCCTGTGGGAGACAGGCAGAGTTGATGCATGATTGCTTTGCTGGTTGCTCTGTCTCTGTGAAGAAGTCAGAAGCTCCGAGATGAGAAACTTCTGCCTTCAGCAAAGGAGACGCCTCTCATCACTCTGCCTCCCTTAGGCACTGATTCCAGGGTTGTGGGAAGTAACACTCAGTAGATGCTTAGAATAGTCTCTAGCTGTTCAATAAATGTTAACTATTGTTGCTCCCATCTTACAGGTAAGGAAACTGAGGCCAAGTAAAGTGAGATCATTTCTCCCACGCCACACAGAGGGGGCAGAGCTGACACTGCCCTCCCCCAGGGCCTGGGCTTATAAGCACCATGGTGGTCGGTGTCCTCTGAAGGATAACAGCCCTTCAGAGGATGCTACAGTCCTCCTTCAGCCCCTCTTCCAGCCTGAATGTCCTCATCTCATCCATCAGGCTCCGAGGTGAAGGCGGAAGTGAGGCCAGAGGGGCAGTACTGTGCCAAGTGAGGGTATGAGGAAGAGATGATGGCACAGGCTGTCACTTTTACCACCACACGAACATTGGAGCAGCTGCTTTGTCTCTTCAAAGAACCTTGAAATAGCGAGGGGTTGGAGGAGGACGGCAAGGCATCCACAGAGTGACTGCCTGGCGCAAACATACCCTGGGCACATGGATGTGGCTGTTGTCCATTCAATTATGCTTTTTCTAAAGGAATAGAACTTAAGTTAAAGTAACAAAGCATAATATCTAACTACTGCTAACACTGGTTTACAAAAGTAACAAAATTTAGGCCAAGAGTGCAAATAGGTTGGCCGGGCACAGTGGCTGACGCCTTTAATCCCAGGACTTTGAGAGGCCGAGGTAGGTGGATCACTTGAGGCCAGGAGTTCAAGACCAGCCTGGCCAAAATGGTGAAACCCTATCTCTACTAAAAATACACAAATTAGCTGGGTGTGGTGGCGGGCACCTGTAATCCCAGCTAATCGGGAGGCTGAGGCATGAGAATCACTTGAATCCAGGAGGCAGAGGTTGCAGTGAGCCAAGATCATGCCACTGCACTCCAGCCTGGGTGACAGAGCAAGACTCCATCTGAAAAAAAAAAAAAAAAAAAAAAAAAAGAGTGAAAAAAGGCAAATATCTATACAATTGGGTTCCTATCCACTAAGCCCATTAAGCTTTGTCCGCAGTCACTATGACATCTACCAGCAGTTCTCTCCCCAACTCTCCTCTGTTGTGCCCCGTACTTCTCTCCCCTCCACCCACCAGCTAGGGCAGAGAAATACTCGGGAGCCCTCCCAGGACTCACACATGACAGTGAGTACTAGGCTTAGAGTTGGCTTCAGGACAGCTTAATGTTAACACCCCTCCAGGCAGCTGTTCTGCAGCCTTTGCTTTCCTCTGGAACATGATTTAGGGTAGGGAGAACACCTTGCTCTAGGAAGGTTGATTAGAATGTGAGGTGCTCCCCACCTTCTAGGAATTATCTGACAGATGAGCCACTTTTATTGAGGGGACTGAGGACTCAGGTGGGCTGGGTGAAAAGAGGTCAGGAGTTTGAGACCAGCCTGACCAACATGGTGAAACCCTGTCTCTACTAAAAATGCAAAAATTAGCTGGGCTGTGGTGGCGAGCGCTTGTCCCAGCTACTCAGGAGGCTGAGGTAGGAGAATCACTTGAACCCGGGAGGTGGAGGTTGCAGTGAGCCGAGATCAGGCCACTGCATTCCAGCCTGGGCAACAGAGGGAGACCCTGTCTCAAAAAAAAAAAAAAGAAAAGAAAAAAAAGAAAAGAAAAGAAGGTGGCAGACACACTCCATGGAGGAGAAATTCTCACCCACCTGCTTTTTTTTTTTTTTTTTAGAGAGACAGGGTCTTACTCTGTCTCCCAGGCTGGAGTACAGTGGTGTGTTCACAGCTCGCTGCAGCCTCAACTTCCTGGAATCAAGTGATCCTCCTGCCTCAGCCTCCCAAGTAGTCAGAACTACAGGTGCGTAACACCATGCACTGGCTAAAAAAAAAAAGGCCGGGCACGGTGCCTCATGCCTGTAATCCCAGTACTTTTGGGAGGCCAAGGCAGGCGTATCACTTGAGGTCAGCAGTGCGAGACTAGCCTGGCCAAAATGGTGAAACCCCATCTCTACTAAAAATATAAAAATGAGCCAGGCATGGTGGCGTGTGCCTGTAATCCCAGCTACTCAGGAGGCTGAGGCAGGAAAATCACTTGAACCTGGGAGGCAGAGGTTGCAGTGAGCCGAGATCACGCCACTGCACTCCAGCCTGGGCAACAGAGTGAGACTCTGTCTCAAAAAAAAAAAAAAAAAAAAGAAAAGAAAAGAAAGAAAAGAAAAGAAACTGTGGAGATGGGATCTCTCTTTGCTACCCAGGCTGTTCTTGAACTCCTGGGCTCAAGTGATCCTTCTGTCTTGGCCTCCCAAAGTGCTGGAACTACAGGCACGAGCCACCACGCCCAGCTGTCCACCTGCTTCTTATGTATAACCTCCACGTGTGCCTGCCCAGTTCCCTTGTTCCTGGCATGGGTAAAATAAACAGGAGGAAGCCTTTTTAAAAAACCTTCCACTTCCTGGGAGTTGCTAGACCCTTCTGCCATCAAATCTTGCTGGTTTCTTTTCATTGGCTCTAAGCACTGCCCAGCCGATGCGGAAAGACCTGCACATCCAGGTCTAGCCCAGGCCAGAGAGCCTCCTAGTCTTTCACAGAGGTCAACACGAGATTTCCTCACAGGGAGGCTGAATGATGGGCAGGGAGTTCTGCGCCCCCTCGGGGCCTCAGTTTCCCTGTTGAGATGAGGAGTGTGGGCATGGACTCTCAGAGCCACCTGGGACTGACGTTCTGCTTCTCCAAGCCCTGGGCTCAGGTCCCTTCTCTGCCCCGAAGTAGCCGTCTCCCAACTCCCCATGGAGCAGGTGGGGATGTAGTGGCTGTGGGGTACACTCAGTTGACTGCCTTCATCCCCAACAGGACTTGATCTTTGACCTGGGTGACCCTGTGAGGTGGGAGTACATGCTCCTGGGGACTGATAAGTCTCAGCTGTCCTTGACTGAAGAAGACGACAGTGGGATAAACGATGAGGATGATGTGGAAAATCTGGTGAGTCTCAGCAGCTCGAGAGCCCAGGGGATGTGTGTGAAGACTTCAGGGAGCCTGACAAGTGTCCCCAGCAGCATGTGTGTGGCGGTGGGGGATGGCCCAAGTAGACCAATGATGGGTTCCTCAAAGCAGGAAGGCTTGGGCAATTCCCTTATTTTACGGATGGGCACACTGAGGCCCAGAAAGGCCAGTAACCTACCCAGGACCTCCCAGTGGGTTAGGGAAGGGACAGGACTTGAAGTCAGGTCTTCTGCCCCCATATCGTCCACCTTGTTCAGGAGTTGCCCTGCTCCTTTGGAAAGCATGCCCCTTGTAAGCCTGGGCAACATAGCGGGACCCTGTCTCTACAAGAAAATTTAAAAATTAGCTGGCTGTGGGTGCATATACCTGTAGTCCCAGCTACTTGGGAAGCTGAGGCAGGAGGATCACTTGAAACTGGGAGGTCGAGGCTGCAGTGAGCCATGTTCATGCCACTGCATTCCAGCCTGGGCAACCCCACCCCACCACAAAAACTAAAAATAAATTTAGAAAAAGAAAAAGGCCCCACTCTGCAACCCCCTGGGAGTCCCAGAGCTGGTTGTTCTCAGTTCCATCCCAATTAGCCATCATGAGCCCCATACGCTGCCAGGCCTTTCTTGTCTGTTCTGTCAGTTCCGCTGAAAGTCGTTGGCCAGGGCCTTACCCACATCACCAGCCTCCCTTCTCTGAATTCAGTTTCAGCCTTTATGTGAAATGGAGGCAGAAGGATCATAGTTGTATTCATAGTAATTCTAATAGGTGCATTCGTCTGGCATCACAAAGCACCACAGATGCGGTTGCTTAAATGACAGAAATTAATTTTCTTACAGTTCTGGAGGCTGGAAGTCTGAGATCAAGGTGTGAACAGGGTTGGTTCCTTCTGAGCCCCCTGTCCTTGGCTTGTAGATGGCTGTCTTCTCCCTGTCTTCATATTGTTTTCCCTCTATACAAATCTATGTCCTAATCTGTTCTTATAAGGACACCAGTCTTTTTTTTTATTTTAATTTTTTTGAGACAGGGTCTCCTCTGTTGCCCAGGCTGGAGTGCAGTGGCACGATCATAGCTCACTGCAGCCTCGAACTCCTGGTCTATCCTTCCACTTTGGCCTCTTGAGTAGCTGGGACTACAGACACACACCACCACACCCAGCTAATTTTTGTTTTTCAGAGAGACATGGTCTGCTGGTCTCGAACTCCTGGGCTCAAAAGATCCCCTTGCCTTGGCCTCCCAAAGTGTTGGTATTACAGTCATGAGCCACCATGCCCAACCAACACCAGTCATATTGGATTAGGGCCCACTCTAATGAACTCATTTTACCTTAATCACCTCTCTAAAGACTCTGTCTCTAAAAACAATCATTCAAACAGTAAGTGATCAAGACAACAACAACAACAACAAAGAAAAAATAAGAAAAATAAATAAAACAAATACAGTCATTTTCAGGGCTTAAAACTTCAACCTATGAATTTTAGGGGGATGCCATTCAGCCCGTAGCAAAAGGTAGCACTCATATGGTCCTTACTAAGCACTGGGATCCATTGTATCTGCTTAACCTGAAGTAACTCCCCACAGCTATCTGGTGAGGTAGGCACTGGTATTACCACCTGTGATTATATCCCATTTTACTTATGGGAAGACTCACACACAGAGAGGTTAAGTCGCTTACCCAAAGCGACACACCTGGTAAGTGACAGAGTGGGGATTAGAACCTACACAGTCTGGCTCCACAGTCTGGGTTCTCAATGGTAACTCTGTTCTACCTCCTGGGGCTGCTTGATGTGATGTGCTTGGCACAGCAGTGTAGACCGTCTGAAAAGGGTGCTAAATGTTCTCAGTAACCTCATCTCCAGAGACTGAGGACATCTCGCGTGCAGTAAATCTGGGCATAGGCGCCCCCTGCTGGCCATGGGGCATGGACCAGCCAGGGCCTGAGAGAACAGCCCTGCAGGCAGCCGGCTTAGCACCCGCATGGCTAATAAACAGTTCCAGTCACAGAGTCCTGGTCCACCCTGGCCCAAGAGCCCTCATTACAGCAAAGACGGACAGAGGGCAGCCCAAAGAGTCAGAGCCCAGTCATGGACCCCCAGGAAAAACCAGAACCCTGGTGACAGCCCACCCAACCTGGCTATCTTAGAGATTTTTGACAATACTAACTGCTGACTGGTCACCCATTTTTGTCTGCTGCAAAATGTCAAAATTAGATAAGCAGGTGTCAGAGGTATAAGCAATGTTTGTGGAAAAAAGGTTTTAAGTTGAGAAAGTCTTATCCAAGTTTCTGTGATTATCTAGTTTGAGGACCATTTATCTAGAGCGGGCCTTATTTCACAAATGGGGAAATTAAGGCTCAGAGAGGAAATAATAATAGGCCGGACACGGTGGTTCATGCCTGTAATCCCAGCACTATGGGAGGCCAAGGTGGGCATATCATTTGAGGTCAGGAGTTCAAGACCAGCCTGGGCAACATGGTGAGACCCCCCCCCGCACCGCCCATCTCTACTAAAAATACAAAAGTCAACTGGGTGTGGTAGGTGCATGCCTGTAATCCCAGCTACTCAGGAGGCTGAGGCAGGAGAATCACTTGAACCTGGGAGACGGATGTTGCAGTGAGCCAAGATCATGCCACTGCACTCCAGCCTGGGCAACAGAACAAGACTCCATCTCAAATATTAATAATAATAATGTCAGCCAGGCAGAGCCCCAAGGCCTTTACAGACATTATATCATTTAATCCTCCTAAAAGGTTCAGTTTACAGTTAAGAAAACTAAGGCTTAGAGCAGTTAAAGGACTTGCCCAGGACCCCTTAGCTGGTCTTGGAGAGAGGGTGGGGCTTGGGCGCCCTGACTCCAGAAACACCTCTCTAATCACGAAGGGCCTGCAGCCAGGGCAGGGGGTGCTGCTGTCCTAAGCTAGGCAGGTATAGGGAAGGGCTCCCTGCCCAGAGTCGACTCCTCCTCTTCCACATCATGGGTCGTGCTCATGACCTCCAGTTCCCCTGGGGAAGCCAACGGACTACCTTGGCTTGGCTCTGCAGGCAGAGACAGAGCTTTGACCATAACTTCTGCTTCAACGCCCTGACCAGCACCACTTCCCCCATCCCCTTCTCTTCCATCAGGGCAAGGAGGATGAGAATAAGAGCTTCGACATGCCCCACTCGTGGGTGGAGCAGATTGAGATCTCCCCGGAAGGTATTTTCTATTTGTGTGTTCACTTTTCCTCTCCAGATCCAGTTCCTGGGGCTCCAGAGAGGTCTGCAGCAGCGAGGCGGGGGGACACAGCAGGGAATGCCGTGCCCCACATTTCCACCCTTCTCACCTTCAGCTGCACCCTCCCTCCCTCCCTCCCTCCTCCCTTCCTGCCACACGCACTCAGCTCTGACCCCGAGGGCCTGACACCAGTCTGGCACACAGGGCGATGCAGCTCAGTGAGCATGTGTGGGATGATGGCGTGTGGGTGGCAGCAAGGCCTGGAAACCCAGCTCATTCCCCTCTCACACTCTTCTACCCAGAGGAGGCCATGGGCAGTGCCCAGATGGTGCAGGGGTTCTCAGGACCAGAGAGGGGCAGGTAGAGAAGGCAGGAGGGAAGGGACTGTCATACTCCATGTCCATATCTGCTGGTGCCCACCTAGGGAGCACCCAGACCTATGGGGAGGGCATGGGCCATTTCATCAGGGTGAGAAGTGCCAGAGAGGGTGTCATGGGAACCGAGAGAAGGCACACCAAGCCCAGCACTGGGGCTAGGGCCTGGGGATAGGTGAGCAGAAAGGGGTACCAGAAGTAGGCTAGGGGTCACCTGGGCAAAGTTTTGAAGGATCTGAAGAAGTCAGTCCAACAAGGGGAGGAGGGGATGATGGTGTTTCTGGCAGAGACCTGTACAAGCAAAGGCCTGGCAGTGTGAGAGTGTGGTTGGCTGCGGGGCAGACCCTCTGATGGGGCTCAAATCCTATTCTTGGGTGGATCTGTGCTTCTGCCTGGCCTGAGAACCCATCTAGGGCTGGAGCTGCCCCTGGTGATTATTCTCCTCGGCCTCCCTGGATCGGGCTTGGGGCCGGAGGAGTTCAGTACACAGAGAATGGGCAGTGCATGGATGAGTGGCTGGGCAGGGCTGGCCCTCCCTTCCCCCAAACTAGGAAGGAGAGACCCCAGCTGACTGTGTCCACAGCATTTGAGACCCGCTGCCCAAACGGGAAGAAGGTGATTCAGTACAAGAGGGCAAAGCTGGAGAAGTGGGCCCCGTACCTCAACAGCAATGGCCTTGTGAGCCGCCTCACCACCTACAAGGACCTGGAGTGTAAGGGGGATTGCTCTGGCCATGGGTCCAGGCCAGCCCAGGGGCAGGGGCGGCTTCTACTCTCTCTGGGGGCATTGCTGGCCTCTGTGTTCCTGGAATAAGCGGGGGTTGAAGGCTAGGGGATCTGGCTGGGCTGCAGCAAGTGTCCATCGGCCCCACAGGTACCAATATTTTGGAGATAAAGGAGTGGTACCAGAACCGGGAAGACATGCTGGAGCTGAAACACATGAACAAGACCACAGACCTAAAGACAGACTACTTCAAGCCCGGCCACCCCCAGGCTCTGCGCGGTGCGTGGCTCCCCTTTCCTGGGCTGCCCAGGAGCCTGGGGTAGAGGCCTCACACACCCTGTGGCAGGTGGTATGTGGTGAGAGGAACCAGCATATATATTACACAGGGGTTCTTGGGCAGTAAGCAGTAGAAGCTGCCCTGCCTCCCTCAGCAAACCGATGTGTGGGAGGTCAGGGAAAGCTCAGAAATTCTAAGGAAATGTGACAAATGCTCCTCCAGGAAAGCTAAAGGGGGCGCCACATACCCGTTCTGTGGTTGGAATCAGGCCAGAACCTCACCATGAGGTTACACAGTGGAGGCCACATTTAAAGGAGGCAGTGCCGGACACAGGGGCTCACACCTGTAATACATGCACTTTGGGAGGCCAACGTGGGCATTTGAGCCCAGGGGTTCAAGACCAGCCTGGGCTATATGGTGAAACCCCATCTCTACAAAAAATACAAAAATTAGCCAGGCATGGTGGCACGTCCTTGTAATCCCAGCTACTCAGGAGACTAAGGCAGGAGAATCACTTGAACCCAGGAGGTCGAGGCTGCAGTGCGCCAAGATTATGCCACTGCACTCCAGCCTGGGTGACAGAGAATGATCCTGTCTCAAGGAAAAAAAAAAAAAAAATCCTGACCAAGAAATTTACAAAAGAAAAGCATAGGAGTAATATACATTTTTTAAATGATCAACCTAATTTGGAAGTTGATAATAAAAAAAAAGAAACTAATAAGGTCCCTAACCAATAAAGGACCATCTTATAACCCCCATGTTGGCAAAGATGAAAAAAATGGTCCTACTGGGTATGAACAAGTAAGGGAGCAACAGTCACTCTGTGTCACTGTTGATGGGACAGCAGATTGGAACTTTTCTGGAGGACAGTTGGGCAAAATATTGATAACGACCATAAAACGTGTACGCTTTTGGTTGGGCACAGTGGCTCACACCTATAATGCCAGCACTTTGGGTGGATCACCTGAGGTCAGGAGTTTGACACCAGCCTGGCCAACATGGTGAAACCCCGTTTCTACTAAAAATACAAAAATTAGCCAGGTGTGGTGGCAGGTGCCTGTAGTCCCAGTTACTCAGGAGGCTGAGACAGGAGAGTCACTTGAACCCAGGTGGCAGAGATTGCAGTGAGCTGAGATCGCACCACTGCACTCCAGCCTGGGTGACACAGCGAGGCTCCATCTCAAAAAAAAAAAAAAAAAAAAGTACACTTTTGGACCCAGCAATTCCACTGCTGAGAATTTATTCTTAGCAAATAATGGACAAGAACAAAAAATGCACGATGTGGATGTTCATCGTGGTGTTGCTAATAATCAGAAAAGTTGTACACAACCTAAACACCCAGCAATAGGGGACTGGTTCCATAGCTAACCTCCTCCATAATGTGGGTCTGTCTTCTCCCTGGGCCTGGGGTTTGGCCATCAAGGCAGCAGCCATACTTCCTAGTGCTCATGAAGCTGTCTCCTCCCTCCTCCTGCTCCCCACCCAGTGCACTCGTACAAGTCCATGCAACCTGAGATGGACCGTGTCATTGAGTTTTACGAAACGGCCCGTGTGGATGGCCTGATAAAGCGGGAGGAGACACCCAGGACAATGACAGAGTACTATCAAGGACGCCCAGACTTCCTCTCCTACCGCCATGCCAACTTCGGACCCCGAGTCAAGAAGCTCACTCTGAGCAGTGCAGAGTCAAACCCCCGGCCCATTGTGGTAAGAGCTCGCCAGGGCTGGGGACAGGTGGCCCTCCTTCTCTGGCAGCTGATGTCACCTCTGAATGGTGAGAACCCTGGCTCTGGGATGGCATTAAGGCCTGAGACATATCTAAGGGCACCAATGATGAACCAAGCATTTTACCAAATGTATTAGTCTGTTCTCATGCTGCTATGAAGAAATACCTGAGACTGGGTAATTTATAAAGAAAAGAAGTTTCATTGACTCATAGTTCCGCATGGCTGGGGAGCCCTTAGGAAACTTAGAATCATGGCAGAAGGGTCCTTTTCACCTTCTGCCTAGTGAAAAGGGTCCTTTTCACTAGAATCAGGGCAGCAGGAGAAAGAATAAGTGCTGAGCAAAGGGGAAGCTGCTTATAAAACCATCAGATCTCGGGAGAACTCACTCACTATCACGAGAATAGCATGGGGGAAACCACCTCCATGATTCAATTATCTCCACCTGGTCCCGCCCTTGACCTATGGGGATTATAGTTCAAGGTGAGATTTGGGTGGGGGGACACGAAGCCAAACCATATCACCAAATGTGCCATCCTGGGGTTGCACACTGGGGTTGCACACTGGGGGTGCAAGACTGTGCCCTCAACCATGGGGCCAAGGATGTGTTACTTCCTTATTGTTATACAAAAATACACACTCATGACTAAACATTTGGAAAATATGTAAAAATGTAGAAAAAAGCAAAAATATCTCAGAATGGCATCTCTCATATATTACCATGGATTATAGGTTTGGTTTTGAGAGTTTTTTCTAATGTAATTGAGATCGGGACCCGGGGATTAGAGTCCCTGTATTACCCACTTAACATGAAATTGTGCATTTTCCCCTCCATGTCATTACAAACTAGTTGGCAACTGTGTGTAACGGCAGCATGCCAAAGAAGCCCTTTCTAGCAGTAAGGGATGTCTAGCAATGGAGTAGGCTGTCTGGAGAAGTGGTGAGCTCCCCATCTCTTGAGGTAGGCAAGCAGAGTCTTGAAGGAGCTGAGGAGGGGCCCAGCACCATACGGGACTGGAGTGGCCTGGCCCTGAGAACCCACGAAATCTATTGTCTGGCTAGGCGAGGCTATTCCACGTGAATCGCCAAACGACCCCAGACTCCAGTGTCCTGAACGTCCGTTGCTCCTGCCTGCGGGCATGCACAGAAATCTCCTCTCATACGCTCATCTTTTGCTCATCCTTTGCATGTTCTGGCCTCCCAGAAAATCACAGAGCAGTTCTTCCGCAACCCAGCGAAGCCCGCGGAGGAGGACGTGGCAGAGCGCGTGTTTCTGGTTGCGGAGGAGCGCATCCAGCTGCGCTACCACTGCCGTGAGGACCACATCACCGCCTCCAAGCGCGAGTTCCTGCGGCGCACCGAGGTGGACAACAAGGGCAACAAGATCATCATGACGCCCGACATGTGCATCAGCTTCGAGGTGGGCCTGGGGGCCACGGCGGGCAGGGGTCGGGTGCAGGAGGAGCTGGGGCTCTCTGTCTTATTCCAGCAACTTGGGAGAACCAGGATGGGCGCTGGTGAATCCCAGCCAGGAAATTCATCTTTGCTCCTTGGGAAAACCAAAAGTTCCCCATCTGGGGACCCTTCTCTTTGAGTTCCTCTGAAAATCTTCCTTTTCCACCAAAAAAAGAGAACTCAGCAGGCTAAGACGACTCTGCACTCCTGGTCAGGGCAAACCTCAGATCCTAGGGAGGCTCTGTGGGAGGGGAAGAGTCTCACTACCTCTGAGGGGCTAGCCTTCCTAGTCAAACCCTCACTCTCCCGGCACAGTCCCCAGCTTTTCTGAGTCATCAGTTCCTCTTTTATTATTATCTGTAGTTTTATAAGTGAGAAAATTAAGACTCAGAGAGGTTTAGCAACTTGCTAGAGGTCACACAGCTAGAAAGTGGCAGGGGTAGATTTGAACCCAGGTGGTCCTATGCCCGGATCATGGCAGCCTCTCTGTGTTACTGAGGTGGTTGTTGTCCCAGGTGGAGCCCATGGAGCACACCAAGAAGCTGCTCTACCAGTACGAGGCCATGATGCACCTGAAGAGGGAGGAGAAGCTGTCCAGACATCAGGTCTGGGAGTCAGAGCTGGAGGTAGGGTCCTATGGGACAGTGAGCAGGTGGGCGGTATCTTTGTTTTGGAGATAGGGTCTCGCTCTATAACCCAGACTGGAATGCAGTGGCACAATTATGGCTCTACATCCCGGGCTCAGGTGGTCCTCCCACCTCATCCTCCCAGGTAACTGGGACCACTAGTGCACACCACCATGCCCGGCTAATTTCTTGTTTTTGTTTTTGTTTTTTTAACAGATGGGGTTTTTCCATTTTGCCCAGGCTGGTCTCAAACTCCTGAACTCATGCAGTCTGCCCTCCTTGGCTTCCCAAAGTGCTGGGGTTACAGGAGTGGGAGGTGTCTTCATCATGCCCTCCAACACTTCTCATTTCAGGTGCTGGAGATTCTGAAGCTTCGAGAGGAAGAGGAGGCAGCGCACACACTGACCATCTCCATCTATGACACCAAGCGGAATGAAAAGAGCAAGGAGTATCGGGAGGCCATGGTCAGTCCCAATCCCTTCTCCAGGCCCCAGCTTTTCCTAGACCCCCTGGCCTCCAGGGTGGTGGGGACCATGAGGGATTCTGCTAAGAAACCCCCTGTCGGGGATACAGTTATTGATACCATGCGGTCATCCTTGCTGCTGAACTGACCATTTCTATGGTTCATCCAAAATAGTACTTGGGATTTGGGCAAAGTTTCCCCCCATCCCCAGGGGCTGTAGCCAAGCCAAGGCCTGTGGTTGGGAAAAGAATTAAAATTATGTGCCCACCTCTACCCAGGGCTCCCACTGAGGTTGCACCCTGGGCCAGTGGCCCCAGTGAGCTACCTCTGGCTACAGGCCTGAGCTCTCCTGCTCTCCAGCACAGGGAGGGCATTCAGGTTACACCCTCAGGTTGCAAGTCCCCGCCTGGTTTTCAGGGCCGGCTTCTGAATCCCTTTCACCAACCAAGTTGAGATTTCTAAAAATAGTTTGGGGGTCGTGAGGCAGGACGGGCATCAGATGACTGTTCTCAGATCCCAGGGGAGGGTGTCAGCCCCCATGTCTCCAACTTCACTGCCCCCTGTATGCAGATGGAGGACACAGGCCCCAGGGTGGAAAAGAAAAGTGAAGGGAGTTACTGGCAGTTTTTAACTAACATCATTAATAACCACTACCATTGACTGAATAAGCATCTACTATGGATTGTCAGGCATCAGGCTGCGTGCTTTACAGACATGATCCTGTCAGATCCTCAGAGAAGGAAACCAAAGCTCAGGTAGTGAGACACAAATTCATGTAAGAAAAAAAGAGTTGGCTGTCGGCAGAAAACACAGGTCCAGAGACCAGCATGCAGGCCCTTCTAAGGCCTGTCTTGGAGGCACCATGCACCAGGACCTGGCTGTGAGGTCTGGCTTTGTGCTGGCACACTGCTGATGCAGAGCTGGTGGAGAGGTCTCTGCAGTTCCTGCTGATCCAGCTGACTGCCCCTCACCTTTACAGGAGCGCGTGATGCATGAAGAGCACCTGAGGCAGGTGGAGACCCAGCTGGACTACCTGGCCCCATTCCTGGCCCAGCTCCCGCCAGGAGAGAAATTAACACGCTGGCAGGCGGTGCGCCTCAAGGATGAGTGCCTCAGCGACTTCAAGCAGCGGCTCATCAACAAGGCCAACCTCATCCAAGCCCGCTTTGAGAAGGTGCCACCAGGGCCTTTGTTGGGGAGGGGATCTCAGCATCTGCATCCAGAAAATGGGCCCAGGGCTGTCTGCCCACCACCTCACAGGCTTGTGAGGGCCTGATGAGGGGGATGAATATGTCAATGCTTGGGGTTTCCAAATGACTGAATGACTGAGTTGTTCCTCCTCACACTTGTTTATCGGATAGATGAATGGAGAGGGGGATGGATGGGTGTAGGTATGGATAGGTGGGTGGGTGGGTGGGTGGATGGATGGATGGATGGATGGATGGATGGATGGATGGATAGATGGGTGGATGAATGGATGGGTAGATAGATGGATGAATAGGTAGATAGATGGGTGGGTAGATTGATGCGTAGATAGAGGGATGGGTGGGTGCATGAATAGATGTGTGGGTGGATGGGTGGATAAATGGATGGATGGATAGATGGATGGGAGGATGAATGGATGGGTGAGTAGATAGATAAGTGTATGGGTATATGTATGGATAAGTGGGTGGATGGATGGGTGGGTGGATGAGTGAGTGAGTGAGTGAGTGAGTGGATGGATGAGTGGGTAGGTGGATGGATGAGTGGGTGGGTGGGTGGATGGATGGATGAGTGAGTGGGTAGATGGATGAATGGATGGAAGGGTGGATGGATGAATGGATGGAAGGGTGGATGGATGAATGGATGACTGAGTGGGTGGGTGGATAGATGAGTGGGTGGGTAGATGGGTGAATGGATGGATGGGTGGATGGATGAATGGATGAGTGAGTGAGTGGGTGGATGGATGGATGAGTGGGTGGATAGATGGATGGGTGGATGGGTGAGTGAGTGAGTGGGCAGATGGATGAGTGGGTGAGTGGATGGATGAGTGGGCGGGTGGATGGATGAATGGATGGATGGGTGGGTGGATGAGTGAGTGGGTGGGTGGACGGATGAGTGGGTGGGTGGGTGGATGGATGAGTGGGAGGGTGGATGGATGGATGGATGGATGGGTGGGTGAGTGAGTGGGTGGGTGGATGGATGAGTGGGTGGATGGGTGGGTGGGTGGATGGATGAATGGATGGGTGGGTGGGTGGATGGATGGATGGATGGATGGATGGATGGATGAGTGAGTGAGTAGGTGGGTGGATGGATGAGTGGGTGGGTGGATGGATGAATGGATGGATGGGTGGATGGATGGATCGGTGGATGGATGAATGGATGAGTGAGTGAGTGGGTGGATGGATGGATGAGTGGATGGATGGATGAGTGGGTGGGTGGGTGGATGAGTGGATGGATGGATGAGTGGGTGGGTGGGTGGATGAATGGATGGATGGGTACATGGATGGATGAATGGATGGGTGGATGAGTGAGTGAGTGGGTAGGTGGATGGATGAGTGGGTGGGTGGGTGGATGGATGGATGGGCGAGTAGATAGATGGGCGGTTGGATAGATGAGTGGATGGACAGATGGATGGATGGATGAATGGATGGGCAGGGATGGGCAGAGGAATAGATGGGCAGATGGCTGGGTAGACAGAGAGATGGTACATTATAACAACTCCTAGTCCTTGACCCATTTTTGTTGGTCAGGCACACACCATGTAATTCCCATGCACTACTAAGATTATGTCACTTAATCTTCACAAGGAGCTCTACAAGGGGAGGGGGGAGTACAATGACTCTCATTTTGTAGACAAGAAATTGCAGGTTCTGAAAAATGCCAGTAACTTGTCCAGAGCTACATGGCTTTCTCAGTCTTGACCCCTGCTCTGACTTCATGGACATGACATCCCTATAAACATGACCCCACTGGCTCCCACCCAAGATATTTTGTGGCCCCTGCCTCCTCTGTGGCAGGTATGGATAGGTGGCTTGTGTGGGTTGGGACAGTGGGGCCAACCGTCATGGTGCTGTCTAGTGACCAATGGGATTGCAGCCTGCAGCCTGGGTGAAGGTCAGCCTTGTCAGCCCTCCTTCTCTGTCCTCCCTATGACCACAGGAGACCCAGGAGCTGCAAAAGAAGCAGCAGTGGTACCAGGAGAACCAGGTGACGCTGACACCCGAGGATGAAGACCTGTACCTGAGTTACTGCTCTCAGGCCATGTTCCGCATTCGCATCCTGGAGCAGCGCCTCAATCGGTGAGCAGGCAGGGCAGGCGGAGAGAACCCACTGGGAGGCTGGACCACCAGCTTTGTAACCCCTCACTCTCTTTCCTTGCCCCTCTGACTTCAGACACAAGGAACTGGCCCCACTGAAGTACCTGGCTCTGGAGGAAAAGCTCTACAAGGACCCACGCCTGGGGGAGCTCCAGAAAATATTCGCTTGATGTCCCTCCTGTGGCCTCAGCCAGAGCTGCCAGAGAAAGGAAACCTCTTCCCGCAGCCTGGCTCCTGTGTTCCCTCTACCCAGCCAATGCCTGTTTATACAGACACCTGACCTCACTGCCAGCCCACCTCCCCTACAGCCCTGTTTGTTCCTGCTTCTCATGATTTTCCTGTAAATAAACACACTCCTAATTTGCCATTTGTGCCTCCCACTTCACAAGCTCCAGCAGCAGCCTTTCTCCTCTTCTGTTATCTATAGCCCGGGACCACCCCCTTCCTCCCCTTGGGCTGTCATTTGCTTCCTGTCCTTCTCTCCATTGGAATGTCAGTTCTTCACAGCACCTCTGCAGATGGTCCCGCAGCCATCTGCAAACAACTGGTTAGATCTCAATCTGACTAGGGTGGCCCACCTCACCAAGTGGGATAGGGAAAGCTAAGATGCATGCCCCAGAATTTGAGGACTGAATCCCAGCTCCTCTTCTTACCAGATACCACTTACCCATCTGTGGAATGGGGTAGCATTGTTGCGTTAAATAAGACTTATGGCCAGGTGTGGTGGCTCACACCTGTAAGTAATCCCAACATTTAGGGAGGCTGAAGCAGGAGGATCGCTTGAGCCCAGGAGTTTGAGACCAGCCTGGGCAACATAGTAAGACCCCATCTCTTAAAAAAAAAAAAAAAAAGAGCCAGGCATGGTGGCATGAGCCTGTAGTCCCAGCTACTCAGAAGGTTGAGGTAGGGGGATCACTTTTACCTAGGAAGTCAAGACTGCAGTGAGCCATGTTTGCACCACTGCACTTCAGCCTGAGCAACAGAGCAAAACTCTGTCTCAAAAAAAAAAAAAAGACATAAATTATAAAGCAGAGAGGCTGGGAATGGCACATAGAAAGCAGTCATTAAATGTTAGCTTAAAAAATAGCCAAAAAACACATGAAATGGTTGTCAAATTCATGAGTCATCTGGGAAATGAAATGTCACAACACCCTCCGGTATGAAAAAAATAAAAAGTACTGGCGATGATGAGAAACAACTGGAACTCCCAAATAGCCTTCCTAGTGAAAGTATATATCAGTACAACCATTTTGGAAAACTGCTTGGCATTATCTATTAAAGCTAAACTAAGGCCCAACAATTCTACTCTTAGGTTCTACTCCAATCCATCATTCATCAAGTAAGAATGATGAACAACTCAACAGAAATGTAGATAGATAGCTATCTGCCAAAAGGCATGTGCTAGAACTTTCACAGCAGCATTATTGATAATAGCACCATACTTGGAAGTTACCCAAACGCCCATCAAGAGCAGAATGGATACATAAATTGTGGTCTTCAGATATTTTGGGTTGTCTTTAACTGCTTAGGGAGAACTGCTTAGGGAGAATGCTACTGGCATCTAGTGCATACAGACCAGGGATGCTGCTAAACATTCTACAATGCCCAGAACAGCCCCCCACAGCAAATAATTATCTAGCTCTAAATGCCAATAATATTGAGGTTATAGAGTATATTAGTCTGTTTTCACACTGCTGATTAAGACATACTCAAGACTGGGTAATTTGTAAAGAAAAAGAGGTTTAATGGACTCACAGTTCCACATGGCTGGGGAGGCCTCACAATCATGGCAGAAGGTGAAAGGCACATCTTACATGGTGGCAGACAAGAGAGAATGAGAACCAAGCAAAAAGGAAAATCCCTGATAAAATCATCAGATCTCGTGAGACTAATTCACTACCATGAGAACAGTATGGGGGAAACCCCTCCCATGATTCAATTATCTCCCACTGGGTCCCTCCCACAATATGTTGTAATTATGGGAGCTACAATTCACAAGATGAGATTTGGGTAGGGATACAGCCAAACCATATCATAGAGCAATGAAAATGAATGAACTGCAACACAACTATATGGAATGATATGGTCAAACTGCCTAAGTATAATGTCAAAAGATTCAAGACACAAAAGTACATACCGTATGATTCCATTTATGGAAAGAACAAAAATAAGCAAAATTAATTGGTGATATTCGAAGTCAGGACAACCGTCACTCTTGGAGTGTGAGGGTTAGTGAATGGACGTGAGCATGGAGCCCCGGGAGGGGATTCTGGTTTCTGGTCATGTTCTGCTTTTTGACCTGGGTGTGTTCAGTTTGTAAAAATTCGTCAACCTTGTGCACTTACAATGTGTCCTCTGGAGTGTTTTTAAGTGCTTGTTGTCATGAATCTAATCAAGCCTTTAGCCCTAACTTAAGAAATTCAAGGTAAAAAAATGCATTTAAGAACTTCCATCTAACAAGAACTTCAGGAAATTCAGGTAAATGATACTAAAAGAAAACATTCCTAACGTGGGACAGTCTAGGTAAATGGCCTGATCTCTTCAAAAGATCGATGTCATAAAAATAAAAGTTTGGGGACAGAAATGGAAAGAACTTAAAAGAGTCAAGTGTGGTGAATACTGATTGGTTCTTAGTTAGAAAAAAAAAGTCCTAAAAGGTTTTTGAGATGACTGGGGACACATGAATATGGACTTGTTGTTAGAGAATTAAATTTTCTTAGCAGTGGTGATAACAATGGTTATTATAGAATAAGGGCATTATTTTTATTTTTATTTTTTGAAATGGATCTCACTCTGTCGCCCAGGCTGGAGTACAGTGGCCCCATCCCAGCTCACTGCAACCTCTGCTTCCCAGTTTCAAGTGATTCTTCTGCCTCAGCCTCCCCAGTAGCTAGGATTATAGGCACGCGGGCCACCACGCCCGGCTAATTTTTGTATTTTTTGTAGAGACGGGGTTTCACCGTGTTGGCCAGGTTGGTCTCGGACTCCTGACCTCAGGTGATCCGCCCGCCTTGGCCTCCCAAAGTGCTGGGATTGCAGGCATGAGCCACCGCGCCTGGCCAAGGGCCTTATTTTTAAGAGACACATGCTCAGTATTTGGTGTTGGGGTGAAATGTCATATCTACAATTTTCAAATGGTTCCGAAAAAGACACACAGACGAAGCAAATATGGCAAACTGTTAACAAGTGCTGGAATCTACGTGGTATCATTATCTTGTCTTTTCAAGTTTTCTCTGTTTAGTTTTTTTTATAATTCAAAAGTTAAGGGGAACTGCAGGCTAGACAGTTTTGATCCGATATTATTCTGCTAATCTTTTAAAGGTGTCTTGCGGTGACTCATGCCTGTAATCCCAGCACTTTGGGAGGCTGAGGCGGGTGGATCACCTAAGGTCAGGAGTTCAAGACCAGCCTGGCCAAAATGGAGAAACCCCGTCTCTACTAAAAATATAAAAACTAGCCTTAGCCAGGCGTGGTGGCGGGCGCCTGTGGTTCCAGCTACCCAGGAGGCTGAAGCAGGAGAATCTGAAGCAGAAGGCAGAGTGGGGACTCCCCCACGCTTTGGCTTTCAGAACAAGGGTTCGAATTCTGGGGCTATTACTTTCTGACTGTGTGGTTTTTTGCAAGCATCTTAACCCGGGCCTCAGTTTCCTCATCTGTAAATGGGAACAGGAATTCCTACCCCTTAGGGTTGTACTGGGCGTTTTGTGAGCCCAAGGAGCCCTGACCTGCGGTGAGAGGCTGGAGGCCGAATGGCGAGGTTCGAGGGGCTCTGGGTGCCTGTGACAACCTCTGGGCAACAGGAAGAGGCGGCTGCGCGGCCAAGTCCCTCCTAAGCGGCCACGAAAGGGGCCCTGAGTCGACAAGGGTTACGGCGCTTCCCAGAGCCCACCCCGCCCAACGTGTCACAAATAAAGCTGGCCTTTCTCCGATTCCCTGATTGCAGCCACTCAGGGAGCAGCCCCTTGCCCACGCATCCATTAGCCGAGGCGGTGGCTGCGTGTGCAGTGCTACAGGGCTCAGCGCCTGCCTCGGCTCCGGAATCAGGCTGTTTCCTTCTAGACCTCCCGTGGGGGATTCAAGCCGGCGTCCGGGTCAAAGAACAGGGACAAAGTCCTCCTGCCACGGGGGAAGAATGAGGAGCAGGCAAAGGGAAGAATGAGGAGCTTCGGCAAAATGCCGACTAAGGCCTCCTTAGGTTTTGCCCCACTCCAAGATGGAAGGCCTGAGGCTTCACACTGCCCCCGTAGTCCCTTTCCCATTGGCTATCTGGGAATTGAGTTTTCCAATAATGCGGACGCTGATTGGTCAATCTAGGACGGTTGCTCAAGCCATTGGCGCAGCCGCCATTGGAGGGCGGCTCTCAAAAGTTTTCAGACACAAATTAGGTTCGAGGAAGGAAACGGAGAGGAAAGGGAAAACTTGAGACGGAGGCGGGACTAAGGAAACGGCAGCTTGCATTGGTTTATTAGAGGCCAAGGGGCGGCTCTTGAACGCTCCTTCCTCTTGATTAGTCCGAGTTAGGAAAAGAGGGCGGGTACTGAGGAAAAGCGGCAGAAGCGCCTGCTTCCATTGGTCAGTCCTGGCAGGAGGCGGAGCACCCGCGGCAGCTGATTGGTGCGGGAGGCAAGGTGGGCGGGGCTCTGAGCCGGAGGTTTTGTTGTGAGGGTCGGTTGTCAAGCAGCGGCCAATCAGGGCAGGGGATGGAGGCAAGTGGGGGTCGCGCCTGGAGCGGAGCCTCGGCCTCCGGAGCCGCAGCTGCAGGTGGAGTGGGCAAGGGGACGAGGTGGCGAGGGGACGGTGGGCCTTGGGCTGGGCCGAGTCAGGCGGGGCTGGCCGGGCTTGCGGGCAGAGAGCTCTAGGCGTGGGGAGGCTAGAGCCCGTACTCCGCAAGCAGAGGGTTGGGAGGATCAGCCGTGGCCGAGGGACCTGCCCCCGCCCCCGGACGAGAGGGGTCGGGGTGGAGGCCGGAGGGGGCAAAACCAGGGAGGCCGGAAGCAGAGCTGGGGGTCTGCAGAAGGACAGGTAATGAATAGGGAGAAGAGAAGTAGGAGAATGAATGAATGAGAGACCCCGGGAGCATATGGGAAAGGGCAGTAACGGGAGTCTGGCGAGGCAGGGGCCACGTAAGGGAGCTCGGGAGACAGGATGTGCATGAGTGGGAGACTCAGGGGGCAGGGAGAAAAGGGGGTGTGAACGGAGGACTAGCGAGGCAGACCCGGGGACCCAGGAGAAAGGGGACGGAGGGGAGCGGGCTCATGGGAAAGAGGTGAAGTGGCTGTGGGAAGGAGGTGGGAGGCTCCATGAGGTGGCCTTTGTAGAGTTGAGGAGTCATAGCCACTCACGCCCAGACTGGAGGCCTAGTTCCTAGCTCTGTCCTTGGGAATCGCAGGGAGCAGGAGCGGTTCCCTTGCCAGGAGCTGGGGAATTGGACCATCAGGGTCGTCTTCGAGATTCTTTCCAGGGAGGACTTCAGTGGCCGTCTCTGGGATGCCTTTCCTAGGCCCATAAGCTTAGCTTCTGACTCCGCTCTCCCACATCCCACACGTCAGACAAAAACAACGACTCCCAGGAAATCTATGTGAATTGCAGACACGTGGTCTTCTCCGCCCCACTGCGGCTGCTGCACTTTAGGCAGCCAGCATCGCGGAACAGAGCTGCATCTCATTATCCTGGCCTCTGGGAGGAGTTTCTTTTTCCTTATGTTCCAAATCACCCTACCTGAGGTGCCCCCTCTGCAGATTCCCAAACCTAATTTGCAATGCAGCTTCTGACTCTGGTGGCTTTGGTGGGTGTCCGTCTTTATCAAGTGGCCTTGGTGATCCAGGGAGCAATAGCTCTTACCAAGCATTTTCTAACATGACGTCACCTCTGTTTGTATTGCAGCCCTGTATTGAGCTGAGATGGCTCGAGCCTAACATTCCATGATCCAGGATCGTGACAGATGTGCACAGGCTGCTGCCGTTGCTGCTGTGGGTAATTTGGAACCACGAGGCACCCCAGGGCCAGAAGACGAGGCATTCTCTCTGCCTGGATGTGTGGGAACTCTCTGCCAACTTGATTGGTGGATCTGGGGGGGATCCACCCCCACCCCACGAGGAAAGCGCAGTTTATTTTGTGGGTGGGGCTTCAGGTGCCAGCCAGCTGAAGGATGGCCACCCCTGTGGTCACCAAGACAGCCTGGAAGTTGCGTGAGTGGTTTTCATTTTTTCTTTATCACCCCATTTATTCTGTTAGCGGCTTGTTGCTGGGAGGCCTGAACCCACAGCTTTGTTTCCTGTTCTTGGCACAGGAGGAGACTCCTAGACTTTGGAGTAAGACAGACCATGATGTAAATCATGACTGTGGCACTTCTTAGCTGGGTGACACTGGGCAGGTGACTTAACCTCTCTGAGGCTCAGTTTTCTTATCTGTACAATGAGATGACGCCTGCATTGTATGGTTGCTGTGAAATTCGAGTGACAGGATGAACCCATCCTAAAGCACTTAGCACAGCATTTCCAGTTAGGCTGACGGTGGGGTGAGAAATCCTGAAAGATGTTCACAGCATTCTCAGACATCTCACAAGTCAAACTTCCCCAGTCAGATAAAAGCATCTTGGGCCTGGAATGGGGGAAGGAGTGGGAGTGAGGAGGGGCGGGCAGAGGGATGCAGACAGGGCTCGGACCGTAACTGATGGGCACTGCCCACTCCCACCATTGCCCTATACAAGTGGTTCTAGACTCTTTCATCTGAAGACTTCATACTTTTAACAATTATTGAGGACCCCAGAGTGCTTTTGTTTGTTGGAGTTACATATCTGTCAGTATTTACCATGTTAGAAGTTAATACTGAGACATTTTCAAACAAGAGTATATAATCAAATAGGCCTGTAGTGATGTTCTGGGAAACTCCACCATATGCTTGTGAGCAAATGAGAGTGCAAAAGGCAGATGCCATCTTAGTGTTATTGTGAAAATCCTTCTGTCTTCTCAGACCCCCTGAAAGGATCTTGAGGATCCCAAGCATCCCCAGATCATATTTTGAGAATTCCCCCACACATTGGCACCTCGGTGGGCCCTGCCCCACCTATCGTAACTGGTTGGCATAGCTTTTGTGTGCTCCACCTGGTCACTGTCTGCTGCCAGCTGTCCCTGGGCTGGTTTTCAGGAGCTAGGAGAAGACTCCACACTTTTTTTTTTTGAGACAGAGTCTCACTGTCACCCAGGCTGGAGTACAGTGGTGCGATCTCAGCTCACTGCAACCTCTGCCTCCTGGGTTCATGCGATTCTCATGCCTCAGCCTCCTGAGTAGCTGGGATCACAGGCACCCGCCACCACGCCCAGCTAATTTTTGTATTTTTAGTAGAGATGGGGTTTCACCATGTTGGCCAGGCTGGTCTCGCACTCCTGACCTCAGGTGATCCACCTGCCTCAGCCTCTCAAAGTGCTGGGATGACAGGCATGAGCCACCATGCCTGGCCAAGACTCCACACTTTTTAACCATGAATTTAACCCTAAGACTCTGGGCAAAGCTCTTTGCAGGGCCTCTGTTTCCTTGTTTGTAAAGTGAGAGGTCTGGGCCATTTTCATGTTGTTCCCCAAAGCTCTAGGGCTCTAGGAGAACCCTGTTATGGTTCCCCAAGGAGGGCACACTTTGGTCAGAGTGGCTTTGTAATTATTGGGATTACGTATTCATCCCTTCGACAGCTGGCCTTTCCCCAGAGCTAGGCACTGGGGAGCCACTGGGGCACAAAGTAGTCAAGGTCTCTGTACAGTGGGAGCTCAGAGCCTGGGGAGAGCAACAGGCAGGAACTGGATAACTGTATCCCTCTGTGTCTCCTCTAGTTGCAAGCTGGTGCCTGTGCTTTGAATCAGTTAGCTGGGGGGTGGGGGTAGGGGTGGGGTGGGAATGCTGCAGGCTGCATGAACAGCAAGCGCAAAGGCCCTGAGGCAGGAGGCTCAGTGTTTTGGATGGACTCAAGGGAGGCCATGGGTGGTGGCACAGCAGCAGGAGGAACGTGGGGCCGCACGGACCTAGTGAGTTCGCAGGACCCCAGCCCTCCTGAGGCTGCCATGCTTTATCATAAAGGCAAGGCCAAGCCATCAGTGTGTGCGAGCAGGAGGTAATGAGATCAGGCGTATTGGGCATCTGCTGCTGCTGCTGATTTCATGTGCACAATGGTGTCCATGGGAATCAACTCTGAGAGCCCAGGGCCACGTGACCTCTGGCTCCTTGTGGCTCCAGGGTCTGGTGAGGATCAGAGGTGCGTGGCCCACATGAGGTCGTTGAAACCTAGTACTTTGTATCTTGCATTTGGGATGCTGATCCTCAGCCCCTCTGGCCACACTGCACTGTGTTCCCCAGCTTTGGCTGGATGTGGGGCCCAGGTTGTACTCCCAGAGCTTCGCCTGCCAGTAGACACTGAGGATTTTTATTTTTTATTTTTGGTATGAAAATCAAGTATTCGGCCTGGGCTGTTGGTTGCTGTCCTTCAAGCCAGGAAGAAGGAGGAGCTCTTGGGGTGGTGCCCCGTGCCTCCTTTGCAGGTGCCTGTGCTGTGTCCCTGCCCCTCTGCTCTCCCTCTGTGGGCTCCAGTCAGTCCCTGGTCAGGCTGCTTAGAGGGGAGTAATGTGGGCTCCTCCAGAAGGGCCCAACTTCTGAATTGTTCTCACCCCAAAGTCTGCGGTTTTGCCAGCTCAGTGTCCCGCCCCCGCCACCATCTGATCATACTGGGGCATATTTCTTGCAAGGCCTAAAACAGGCACCCAGGAAATACTGATATTATGAATGAATGCCCCTGAGTCCAGGGGCAGCAGTCCTGAGGCCCAGTGAGGTGGGGCCCAGCCAGACACTTTCCCTGGAGGAGTGAGGGCCAGGGGACAGACAGAGCCCTCTAGGTAGGCCAGGGGAAGCGAGCAGTGCCTCCACGGAGAGGACACCAGGCTCGGGCACAGAATGCCAAGGAGAAGGTGCTTTGCCCTCTTTCCGGGTCGGGTGGAAACTCTTGAACAGACACATGTCTGTGGCTGGAATTCCCCAGGTTTCTGTCCCGACACTGTCCAGAGGACAGAAGGCTCTCATCGAGATGGGACTAAAGTGGGGCCCAGCTCCCTGGGATCCCCATGGCGAGCTCCCCAACACCCTGGCCCAGGTTTGGGCCCACAGGGAACCCTCGCCCTTGCTGGCGCTGCTGCCTGTGCCGGCTCTGCCCTGACCGGCCCAGGAGGCAGGGTGTCATCGGTGAGATTCAGCCTGCGACTTGTCCCCTGGCTATTCCTGGTGGCCCCTTGGAGCCCTGCTTTCTGGCAAGCAGCTTCCCTGGGCCCAGTTTCCCAACCTCCTTGTGGTCTGAAGCCCGCAGCAGAGACACCCAGGCAGGGTGGAGTCGGAGCTGGGGTGCAGGAGGGGCCTCTGTGGAGCGCCGTGGCTGCAACACCCTTTTCCTTGGCGTCACCCACGCTTGCCTTCCGGGCGCCTCGGGGCGTCAGCACCTTGGGGTTTTTCCCTGGCCTGTGTGGGGAGAACTGTCTTTTTTCTCCCTTCTTTCCAGGAGGAGCTCATGCAGGGATGGGCTCTGAGACCTGGGCCGCCTCTTGGTTCCCTGCCTGTGCTTTGCTCCCTGCAGAGTCCTCTGAGGCTCATGTCTGCCATCTCCACTGACCAGGCCAGGGCCTTAGGCTGTCTGCACGGCCTCCTCCTCTGTATGGTCAGCCCTCACCCCCACCCCAGCTGCTCAGTCTGTTGCCTTCTGCCCCCTCCTCATGAAGCCCACCCTCTGGTGCCCGCCCAGGCCGCCATGCCCACTCTCTCGTGGTGACTAGCCCCGAGCCGGCCCAATGTCACGGAGCCTTCGCCTGCTACTGAGCAACACATAGGCACGCTCTGAGGGAGTCCTCAGCATCAGGTGTGAGCAGACACCATGGGCATCCCCACTTTCCAGACGAGGAGCCAGGCCCTCAGAGGACAAGTGACCTAGTAGCCAAGGCCACGCAATAGCAGATCACAGACCTCAGACCAGAACCTGATCCATGATTGTGAATCTGAGCTGAAGCCCTGTGCAGGCTCACCTGGGGGCAGCTTGTCTAGAGGTGACTTCGGTTGTTCTTAAAGTGTGTTCTCCAAAGCGGGGTTTGTATGTACACACAAGCAGCAGCTGAGAGGTGTGTAGGCAGTGCATGGGTCAATTTTTTTTTATTTTAATAATTGTTTTTCTTTTTGTATCATAGAAAGAGTATCATGAGTATATCAAACTTGTAATTTCATGGACATTGCTTAAGACCAAGCTAATAAAAATAGCAAGTCAATTTTAAAAATTGAGTATAACTAGTCAATATTACCAGGTGATGTGCAGAAACAGGAAGAAAATCGTGAAGTCTAAAGGTAGGAAGGACAGGCATGATGAAAGTTGAGAAACAGTGATTTCCATCTCAGGCCCATGCCCTGCCCTGTCTGCTGGTCCTGCAGCTCGTGGTGGGCACCAAAGGGGGAGCTGAAGGAGGCAGATCCTTCCACTGGGCTTCAGATTCCGAAGCGGGTAGCCGAGCAGGGTCCCCCCTCCTTCGCCCTGATGGCCTCTCCCTCTCCTTCCCTGTGTAGAAGAGATCGTCGCGCATGCCAGCAATGTGTCCTCGCTGGTCCTGGGCAAAGCCTCTGGGCGGCTGCTGGCTACAGGTGGGGATGACTGCCGCGTCAACCTGTGGTCCATCAACAAGCCCAACTGCATCATGGTGAGCCCCGACAGCCGGCAGGGGGTCAGGACAAAGGCCTGGGGAGGGGACGGGGACAGGGGTTGGAGGCTGAAGAGTGAGCAGCTTCTCAGACTCTCTTGAGCCCAGGGCCCCCTATCCGCTGGGGCCCAGCCCAGGGGTGGAGGGGGCGTGGTGGGGACACCATCAGTGCTTCCCCCAGCTGTCTGCTCAGTGAGGCCCAGGACAGCCCAGCATGGCTGGGACAGTGGCCAGCCCTCAGGAGCGAGGGAGTCACCTGCCTGTGGTACTATTAAGAACTCCAGGCAGGCTGCGTGAGAAGATTAAAATAAGCCCCGGGCCTGTGGTTGAGCCAAAAGACTTGTACCCCTCCCCTCCCACCTGCCCATCTGCCTGCCTGGCAGCAACATGTGGGTGTTTATTTTAATTCATTCCCAGCCTTCATTCCCCAATGAGGATTTGAGGGGACCTGGCTGGAGCTGGTTAGGGAGCTAGTTCTTAAATAGCATCTCCCCACTGTTTACGCAGCTATATGTTCAATGCTGGAAACTGTTTTCCAAATAGGAGCGCATAAACGAGAAAACACAAAATTAACTACATATAGTTCTGTTATCCAAAGGCCACCACAGTTGGTGTTTTGGTGTGAGTCCTTCTAGATGCTAAGACAGATACATATACATGTACATGCATGTAAGTGCACACTTGTACATGCATGTACATATGTATACACACAAATACTCATACAAGCACACACACATAAAGAAAAATACACTGCCACTCTTGTGCAGCCTGGTTTTTAAAAATAACAATGCTGTAAGGATTTGCCTGTGTCAACAAGTATTCTTTTACAACATAATTTTGAATGGCTTAATGGTGTTCCATTGTAGGGATGAGCTGTAATTAGCTTAGCCACACCCTGTTATCAGCATGGAGGTTATTTCCGGCTTTTTTTTGGCTCCGCTAAAGCACCCAGTGGTGAACATCCTCAGCCATCAAGTAAAGCACCCTGTGGTGAACATCCTCAGCCACCTAGATCCTTGAGCAGATCCGTGATCATTGCATTCAATCCAAGGGTGTGTGCTTTTGTTAAAGCTTTCAAAACAGATTGCCAAATTGCCCTCCAGAAATCATTTTGCATTCTCACCAGCAGCATCGGAACCTGCCCTTTCCTCCCTGCCCCAGCCCCCATCCCCTGCCAACTAGGGAGTATCATTGTTTTGACTCTCGGTGAAATAAAGATGAAGAGGAATAGGCCGGGCACAGTGGCTCATGCCTGTAATCCCAGCACTTTGGGAGGCTGAGGCGGTTGGATCACCTGAGGTCAGGAGTTTGAGACCAACCTGGCCAACATGGTGAAATCCTGTCTCTACTAAAAACACAAAAATTAGCCAGGTGTGGTGGCAGGCGCCTGTAGTCCCAGCTACTCAGGAGGCGGAGGCAGGAGAATCGCTTGAACCTGGGAGACAGAGGTTGCAGTAAGCCGAGGTTGTGCCACTGCACTCCAGGCTGGGTGACAGAGCGAGATTCCATCTCAAAAGAAAAAGAAAAATAATATGGTAAAGGATGAATTTCTTAGTAGAAACTTAATCACCTCAGTGTTTTTCTGAGATCCAGGGGGAGAACTGAGATCCACCCCAGCCTCAGCAAGGGTGCCAGGGGTCAGTAAAGATGAATGAAAATGTTTTGTTTTACTTTGTTTTTAGGGTTCAAATGTGTTTTCTACCCCCATGAAATGCCAAAGTAGTAGCATACACAAGTTGAAAAAGCATCACCAATGACTGACCAAAAATAGGACATGCCATGACCCCCAGAGAAACAGGGCCAACCGTCTGGGGCCTGGCCTGCAGGCTTGTCTTAGAACGCCAGGTGCAGCTGTCAGGCCCCAGCCGGCCTCGCCCTGGGCCACTGCCCTGGCTCACACACACCAGCCTCCCAGGCCTCGCAGTGCCTCCAGCCTGCCGGGGTCTCTCTCCCCTTGGGGTTTCTGTGCACGCTGTCCCCCTGCAGACCGTCCACTTGGATTTATTTTTGTTTATTTTTGGGTATGGGATACACTTATTCTGTTCAACATCCAAAAAATAGAGGATCCACAGTGAAAAGTCTTCCACCCTCCTCCAACCCCCACAGCCCTCTCCTTTCCACGGGGATGGGCAGTCAAGGAGAGCCAGGGGTTCTAGAGGGGCGAGATGTGTGCCCAGGACTAGGCAAGGCCTTGGTTCTGCTGTGGCTTTCCTCGCTGAGGGGCTTGCGTGGGGCAAAGTGAAGATGGGAACAGAGCGGGGGCAGGGTTGCTTAACTTAGGGCTGAAGGGACAGCATCCCTTTATCTTGGCCAGTCGCTCCCCTCCAAGGGGCCCAGGGCCATTTCTGCAGGCGATGCCCATGTCAGAAGCACAGCAGGGAAGAGGGAGGTGGTGGGGGGATGACTGGGGTTTGGCCACTCTTAGCCCTGGGAGCTGAGGCCGAGAGGAGTAGGTGCTCAGAAAGGGCCTGCAGGGGGGCTAGGCTGTGGCCCCCGTGGGGCGCCCCCTCCTGCCTTAGCCACTTCTTGCTGAAGCCTTTCCGGGGGACCTGGAATTCAGGGTGGCAACTGCAGGGGTCTGTCCAGCAGTGCACTGAAGCTGCTGCTCTCTCTCCACAGAGCCTGACGGGCCACACGTCCCCAGTGGAGAGCGTCCGCCTCAACACCCCCGAGGAGCTCATCGTGGCTGGCTCCCAGTCGGGCTCCATCCGTGTCTGGGACCTGGAAGCTGCCAAAAGTAGGCCTCCGAGCTTGCCTCCTGTGCACGCACACCTGCCTTAGTCTTCAGGCTCTGCAGTTGTGCTGCTTCCTCCAGGAAGCCTGCCTGGACTAGGTTGGCTGCTTTGCTCCTGGAGCACTAACCGGGCAGTGTGGCACCCACTCCACCCCCATTAGCCTGGCATTGACATGCACTGCTGCCTCGTGTGGGTGGGGGGATGTGCGGGTGTGTGCGTGTGTGTGTTTGGATGTATGTGTGTTTGGATGTGTGTGTCTGTGTGCACGTGTGTGTGTGTGTGTATTTAGAACCTAGAGAGACGTCACATGCCGCCAGGGGCCCTGCAGGTCACATGAATGAGTGAGGTGGCTGTGTGGGACAGCCATGAAGAACCAGGGAGCTTGTACCCCGACTCCAGGGAGCCCCACTCTGCCTTGGCTCCCTGGTGCCATTAGAGGCAGCCTGGAATGGCCAGATCTGTTTGCTTGTGCTCTGTTTTAATTTAGTTTTCGTCTGTATGGAAGTTGTACATAGCCTAAAATTTAAAACCTCAAATATCAGTATTTCTACAATTAATTTCAATGGAAAGAGGAAACTTCTGCTGCACTCCTTCCCATTCTCCAAGAGCCTAAACTTTCTGTGCTTTCGTCTGTGCTTTGCTGATCGCCTCCACCTTTCTAGACCACATGGTCATACCACAGTTTCTTTCTTTTCTTATTTAAAAAACATTGTGGCCAGGTACAGTGGCTCACGCCTGTAATCCCAGCACTTTGGGAGGCCAAGGCAGGCGGATCACCTGAGGTTGGGAGTTTGAGACCAGCCTGATCAACGTGGAGAAACCCCATCTCTACTAAAAATACAAAATTAGCCTGGTGTGGTGGCATGTCTGTAATCCCAGCTACTTGGGAGGCTGAGGCAGGAGAATCACCTGAACCCGGGAGGTGGGGGTTGTGGTGAGCCAAGATCGCGCCATTGCACTATAGCCTGGGCAACAAGAGCGAAACTCCATCTCAAAAAAAAAAAAGTTAACACATTAGTTATTCTCTTCCTACTGTAGAGGATGAGAATTTAGCTCTCTCATGGCACCACCCCCAGCCCCGTGGCTCGTGTTTTTCCTCCCACCCTCCCAGTAGCACCATTTCAATAGGTGGTGTTTATAACGTGAGGACGCATAAGTGTCATTTACCACTGACTATTTCATTTTAATAACTTGGTTTCCCTGGAGTTAATAATTGTTTCTTTTTTTTTTTTAATCTGTGTGTTTTCTATGTCCATATTACACATTCATCCCCAAATTCTCTGCCAGAAGAGTAAAGCTCCTCCTGTTTCTTTGAAACCCATCCCATAATCCAGACGCCTTTTCTCAGAGCCTCTCCTCTGGTCCTAGTGGCCTGCAGCCCAGCTGTCATCCTGGGCCTCCGTGTCTCTTCTCTGGGGAATTCTCTCCATCTGCTGTTCCTGGTCCCACGCTGCCACCTTTCTTGGTTTTCTCCCTCTTTTTGATGGAGCACATTCTTTTGTAGCTTTCTGAGAAAGGGTGCTGGGAAGGCATAGTTTTGGAGAACTTCCATGGCTGAAAATGACTTTCTGCTACCCCCATCATTTGCTTTTGTGTTTGTTTTATGAGTTTGAGTATAGAGTTCTATGTTGGCAATAAAATATCGCCCTCAGAATTTGGAAGGTGCAGCTCTTCTGCGTTTTAGATTCTAGGGTTGCTATTGGGAGGGGCCGGTGTTGTTCTGATCCCAGATCCTTCACAGGGAACTGGCTTCATTCCACATTCTGTCTCTTCCTTCCTCTCTCTCTCTCTCTTTTCTTTCCTCTCTCTCTGTCTCTGCAGGCTTTTAGGGTCCTTGTCCCAGTGTTCTGGTGTGGTGAGCCTTGGGGTGGGTCTGCTTCCACCCTGTGCTAGGTCGTCACTGGTTTCTTGCGGTTGTGGTCTGGAAACTCATGCCCTCAGTTCTGGGCTGAGCGGAGAGTCTCGCCCACTGCTCCTGTGCTGTGCCTCGGTGCCTTAGCAGGTGGTGCCAGCTCTATGGAATTTTCAAGAGAGGCTGGAAATTCATGTGGAATCCACCCATTTAAAAATGTTGACAGCTCATTCAACATTTGTTTCAGAACACCATGCAGGCCAGCACTATGAGGTCCAAATAAGACCTGTTTGCCTGATGCTTTTCTTTTCTTTTCTTTTCTTTTTGAGACAGAGTGTCATTCTGTCACCCAGGCTAGAGTGCAGTGGTGTAATCTCAGCTCACTGCAACCTCTGTCTCCCAGGTTTAAGCGATTCTCCTTCCTCAGCCTCCTGAGTAGCTGGGACTACAGGCACGGACCACCATGTCTCGCTAATTTTTGTATTTTTAGTAGAGATGGGGTTTCTCCATGTTGGCCAGGCTGGTCTTGAACTCCTGACCTCAGGTGATCTGCCCACTTCAGCCTCCCAAAGTGCTGGGATTACAGGCATAAGCCACCATGCCTGGCCTGCCTGATGCTTTTTGATAGCCCTGGTTGGATCATCCCGCGTGCCAGGCAGGAGGCCACCTACCTGAAGCCCTGGAGAGGAAGCGGCAACGTGGATTTTGCCAAGGCTGCTTTTTCCAGAAGAGAGCCCCTCTGGCCTGGCTGAGACTTCAAGATTCTTCTGGGCCTCTCCTTGGTTCATGCTCTATGTTGGCGGCAGGGCAGCAGCCATGAGCCACACATGCACAGTGGCAAGGTTCCCTTTGCTCAGGAACAGTGGGCTTTCTGTGTAGGTGGTACTCAATAAAGATGCACCCAGCCTCTTCAGTGATGCTTGCCTGCTCAGCGATGGTCAGTTTAAGAACAAAAGAGTCCCAGGACCTCTTTGATAACAAACAGGACTGCAGGCTTTGCGTCTCGGCACGTGATCGCACTGCCTGGCCACACCAGGGCATGCTGTGCTTGGTGTCGCTGAACTCAAGCGGGCCAGGGAGGAGCGAGTCCAGGATGGCTGGGCTCTCATGGAGAAGGTGGGAAGGCTCAGGCAGAAGGTGGGCAGCTCCCTGGACCTGAATCCCAGCGCGTGGGCACCAGCCATTCAGTATTCACTGAAGAACAAGAGACAGAAGGGAGAAGCCGAGGGCGCCGTGCCCCCTGTCCAGGCTTTCTCAGCCACAGTTGTTTTGCTTATAAGGGAAATGTGAGGAATTCCTTGAGGTGGCTGAGAAATGAAAACTGAAGACTGCTGGATTCCTGGGCCCTGGATGGCCAGGGCTGGCTGCTCCACAAGGAGCTCATTACGAACTGACGGCCCAGACTCCACCCTCGGAGAACCTGATTCAGTACTGGGGTGGGCCCAGGATCTGGATTTTAATAAGCTTCCAGGTGATTCTGATGGACAGCCAGTTGACAGATGGGCAAACAGAGGCCCAGAGAGAGCACCGAGCTTAGGAAAGCCCCGGTAGTTGCAGGTAGCAGAGCCTGGGACTTGAATCCCGGCGTCAGGACTCCCATCCCAGTGCTGTCTGTTCTGCCACTGGATGGAAGAGAAACTTGCCATCAGCACAGCAGGTAGAGCTAAGACCTCCGGCCCCCCTCCACACCCCCTCGCCAGAGCACAGGTGACAGTGACAGACAGGCAAATTGAGGCCCCAGGTGTAGAAAGGTTCCAAAGAGAGCTGCTGTGCGGGCATGGTGGCTCACACCTGTAATCTCAGCACTTTGGGAGGCCAAGGCAGGAGGATCACTTGAGGCCATGAGTTTAAGACTAACCTGGGCAACAAAAGGAGACCCCATGTCTATTTTTTTTTTTTTTTTTTAAAAGGAGAAAGAGCTGCCTCTCATATCGGTTGCCTTGAAAGGCCACTCATCACTGGAGGGTTCAGATGTAGGCTGAGGAGGTGCTCAGCTGGGAGGCCTTGGGGGTTCCTGTGTGGGGCAGACAGACCCCGGAGGCCCCTCCACTCTGCAGTTCCTAGATCCCATGATTGAATGTGGGCATCAGAGGCCTTCGTGGGACAGAAGAGCAGGGGCAGGAGTCAGGCCGGAAGAATGTGGTCCTGCCTGCTTTCCACAGCGCAGCCAGGGGGCAAGGGTGGCTCAGCGCAGGGGATCCCACGGGATCCCACAGGAGGGCGGCCGGCGCTTCATGCAGCCAGCCCACACAGGGTGGGACTCCGCCACATCCTCTCTGGGCAGGGCAGGATTTTGGAAGCCTTGCTGTGGGATCCAAGCTGAGTGGGCTGGGAGCGGGTGTGGACTGGAGCAGGAGCCAGCATGGCCTCCTTGGCCAGGAGGCAATGCCCAGCCCCCAGCAGCACCTGATAGCTACACGGAGCAAGGAGGGACAGCTGCAGAGATTCTGGTGCAGGTGAATTGGATATGCATTCGACAGACTCCAGAGGGATGTGAAAGTGTCCAGACCCAGCTCCAGCGCCAGACAGGGCCAGCTGCAGAGGGGCACTGAGGCCTGGGGAGGAGGAGAGAAGGCCCAGCTTGCAGGAGAGCCAAGAGCAGAAGGCAGGCCTTGTGCAGGAAGAAATGTGAACGGGTCTAATTACAACTGGCATTTATTGAGCACTTACCATGTGCAGAGCCCGTGCTAAGCACTTTATGTCTGTTTACTCCATTCTGTGACCCAACATGAGGCCCAGAGACAGTAAGTGATTGGCCAAGGTCACACCACCAGTGAGGAGCGGAGCCAAGGCTGATCCCAGTATTGTCTGATGCCAGAGCCCACATCCTGACTTTGGGGGTAGAGAAGATCATACAGTAGAGTTCATTTAATTCACCCAGTGCTTGGATCTCAACTCTGCAGTAAAGTGTTACATATGGAATCTTGAATACCTCCTCTGACAGAGAGCTCACTACCTCACAAGGCACCCTATTGTACCTTGGCTCAAAACTAAGAATGGGTGGACTCCCACATTTCCTGGCCCTGGCACTTGGGATGGTCAGTTTCATTCAGATAGTGAATTATGAATCTTTCCAAAAGCAGGAAACGAGACAAATTTGAGTGGTGCTGGAATACACCCTGAAACACACAAGGTTTGCCTTCAGGTTGGGCCGCTCCTGGCCATGGAGATGCCTGCAAAACCTTCAAGGAAAGGATGGGAGATGTGGTTCCTAGGGCAGTGGGAGGAGATCAGGCCCCACCCCGGGAGTTCTTTGGTCCTCGCGTGTCCTCCCTGTGTCCTCTCAGTTCTCACTGCTCCTCAATGTGTCCTCACAGCCACCCTCAAGATCCCTTGGATAGAGGTCACCCAAGAAGACTGGGTGTGTGCACCAGGGCCACCCCAGCCATGCCCTCCACTTGCCCTCCTTAGGGCCTTTGCCCATCACCTCCATCTACTTAACAGCATCGCTCATCCTCCACCCACTGACATCTACTCAAATACCACCTCCTCCATAAAGCCTTCCTGGATTTCTCTTTCCAACCAAGCAGTTTCTTTCTCAGCTTGAACCTCTCCTGGTCTGTCTCTCTCCTTGCACTGTCTTGGGTGGGGTTCAGTGCCCTGCAAACCATAAGCTCCACACCCATGGGGCCTGAACTGAGTGTGGTGGTTCCCTGGCTCTGCTTCCACTGGAGCACAGTCTGTGGGGAGAGTGCGGTACAATTTCTGCAGACTTGAGGTAACACAGGGCTGTCATCTCTCAAGAGAAATATAGGAAAATTAGTTGTCGGCGGGACGCGGTGGCTCACACCTGTAATACCAGCACTTTGGGAGACCAAGGCGGGTGGATCACTTGAGGTCAGGAGACCAGTCCAGCCAACATGGTGAAACCCTATCTCTACCAAAAATATAAAAACATTAGCCGGTTGTGGTGGCACATGCTTGTAATCCCAGCTACTTGGGAGGCTGAGGCAGGAGAATTGCTTGAACCCGGGAGGCAGAGGTTGCAGTGAGCCAAGATCACGCCATTGCACTCTAGCCTGGGCGACAGAGCAAGACTCCTTCTCAAAAAAAAAAAAAAGAAGAAAAGAAAATTCGTTGTTAGGGTGGTGGGACCCTTGATTGTTTCCTCCTGTTTTAAAAATATGTGTTATTGTTCCATTTTTCTGTGCAGCTAATCCAAAAGCACACACACAAATGCCCACAGCAGCCCTTCCTCTGCCAGCCTTCTCATTTGCCTCTTAGCCACTGTCTCTGCTTTCCTTCTTGTTAGTTCTTCGCACACTCATGGGACACAAAGCCAACATCTGCAGCCTGGATTTCCACCCGTACGGCGAGTTTGTAGCCTCTGGTTCCCAGGACACAAACATCAAGGTGAGAGGCCGGTCCGTGCCCCGTGTCTCCCGCTGGGCCTGTGGCAGGACCGGCCCGGCCTAGCCCTCAGTGCTGGATGCCTGCTGAGGGGACCTATTCCCTTTCTGCAGCCACATCCGCACCATCCTAGGGAAAGCGGGTGGCAGGCATCTGCCAGATGCTTCTGCTCAGAATGCCAGCTTTAGTGAGCAGTTTCTGTCCTTGTCTCCGTGGGGAGTAACGACCTAGAGAAGGCTGGGCCCCGCCCTCTGCTCACGACCGCACACCTTCCTCCAGTCGTGGCTCTGACCTCTCCTGACTCTGCCTCTCTGCTTCTCTCTCCCCCACAGCTCTGGGACATCAGGAGGAAAGGCTGTGTCTTCCGATACAGGGTAAGGATGTGCTCTGTTGGTGACTCCATGAGCACCTTGCGGGCATTGAGTGTGGCGTGGTGCCCAGACCCCAGCAGGGGGTGGAGGGGACGGCTGTCCCACATGGGTGATAACATAAAACATGGATCTGGAGCCGAGCAGGAGCGTCATGGGCGGCCCACCTGGATCCCCTGGCTCTCCATGAATCCCCTAGAGCCACGTTCATCAAACTGCTCCAAGCAAAACCAGGCGGGTAACCAGTGTCATTAGATGGAAGGGGTCCCGTAGGAGTGAGGAGGCAGGGAGAGGTCTGTTGGGCCCAGGATCCCAGGGTGAGTTCATGCTGTGTCCTCCCTCAGGGGCACAGCCAGGCCGTGCGGTGTCTCCGGTTCAGCCCCGATGGGAAGTGGTTGGCGTCAGCTGCAGATGACCACACAGTGAAGGTAGCTCCCGGCCTGACCTGGGCCCAGGGGCTGGGGGCTGGGGTCTGCTGATCACACCAGGCTGAGTCCTCACCTCCCTCCTGATCAGGCTCATATGTCCCAAGCCTATCCTGAGTGGAAGGTAGCTTGTGGATAAAGAGCTTGGCCTGGATTAGAGGGACGGTGAGCAGCCAAGATGCCTGGTCACCCTGACCTCCTCCCTGCCCTGCCTCACCTCCAGCTCTGGGATCTCACTGCCGGCAAGATGATGTCTGAGTTCCCTGGTCACACGGGGCCTGTCAACGTGGTCGAGTTTCACCCCAACGAGTACCTCCTGGCCTCCGGCAGCTCTGACAGGTGAGGAGGAGGAGCGAGGCGAGTTGCTCGTAACTGCTGTCCTTCACCACATTGTCCTCTGCGCGTGTCTCTACTGCCGGTCTGTCACTGTCTGGGGCGTCATAGGTCTGATGATCCTGTGTGGACTGAATTGGATTTCAGCCGAGCCAGGACTGGACCCTGGTCCATCTCCCCTGGTTCTGGTTCCCTGGCCCCAGTGTCCCAGGTCTGTGGCTTCATGGGCAGGTTGGAACCCAAGGCATCTAGTGGGGCCCCATAGGGCAGGGAGGCTTGTGGCTGTTGGGGCCAACCCTGGGACCGGGGCCATCCGGCCCAGCCTCCCCCTTGCAAAGTCTGGGCCAGCTCTGCCCCAGATGTTGCTCCTGGTGGCCCTGCCCTGGGGGAGAGGTTTCTAGAGAGAAGCTGGCTTCCCAGGGGCATGTGGAAGCCCGGATGAGGGATAGGCTTCGCAGCACAGCCTGGCTGCCTTTGCAGGACAATCCGTTTCTGGGACCTGGAGAAGTTCCAGGTGGTGAGCTGCATCGAAGGGGAGCCTGGGCCTGTCAGGTACGCAGGCTGTGGAGTGGGCGGCCCAGCGCTCCTCCCGGGCAGTGGGGCATGGCTATGGGTAGGCCTTTCCCATCTCCGCTGCTGTGCCCTCCCTGCCCTGGGCCCTCTGGATTCCTCAGGGTGGGGACCAGGCTGGGTGCCACAGGACCCACAGCCATCTCTCGCCTGGCCCAGGAGCGTCCTCTTCAACCCAGACGGCTGCTGCCTGTACAGCGGCTGCCAGGACTCACTGCGTGTCTACGGCTGGGAACCTGAGCGGTGCTTTGATGTGGTCCTCGTCAACTGGGGCAAGGTGGCCGACCTGGCCATCTGCAATGACCAGTTGGTGAGAGAGCCATGGCACCGCCCCCACTCCCACAGGGCCACCCGCCTCCCTCCAGCCCAGGCCCCTCCTCCTACCGCCACACTGGGGCTGGGATTTTGCCCCCTCGGCTTGCAGTCCCAGCCCAACCTCTCCACTTCCTGCAGATAGGTGTGGCCTTCTCCCAGAGCAACGTCTCCTCCTACGTGGTGGATCTGACGCGTGTCACCAGGACTGGCACGGTGGCCCGGGACCCTGTGCAGGACCACCGGCCCCTGGCACAGCCACCGCCCAACCCCAGCGCCCCCCTCCGGCGCATCTATGAGCGGCCCAGCACAACCTGCAGCAAGCCTCAGAGGTGGGGGCTGGGGGGCCTTCGGGGGCCCAGGAGAGGGCCTGTCATAGGGGAAGCCTTGGAGTTCCAGCCCTGGGCCTCACAGGGCACCTGCTTCTGTTGGGCTTGGCTTCATGCCAACAGGGTGAAGCAGAACTCAGAGAGTGAGCGCCGCAGCCCCAGCAGCGAGGATGACAGGGACGAGCGCGAGTCCCGCGCAGAGATCCAGAACGCCGAGGACTACAACGAGATCTTCCAGCCCAAGAACAGCATCAGTGAGGCCGGGCTCCCGCCCCCAGCCCAGCGTCCCCATCGGTGAAAGGGAGGCTGGGGGTCCTTCCAGGGTGGCCTGCTGTGGCTCCGCATCCCTTTAACTTCCTCCTAACCCACGCCTGGGCTCCGTGCCCTGTCCTCAGGTCCCCTGGGCCTCGCCAGGCCGTGCTCTGATGGAACTGAGAGGGGGGCCTGGGCACTCCCCAGCAGCGGCCCAGCAGCTGCTCAGTGTCCCAGTCCCTGCCCTGCCAGGGACAAGTGGGCTCGGAGGGGCAGGACTGAGGGTTCCTGGGACCAGGAGCAGGGTCCACAGTCTGCAGCTGCATGCCTGGGAGCCACCCTCCGTCCCCCACACTCTGACAGGGCCCTGGGTCCCAGGTGGCCTGGCCAGGAGCGCTCACAGCCAGGGGCCTCTTTCCTCTGCAGGTCGGACACCACCCCGGAGAAGTGAGCCCTTCCCTGCACCCCCAGAGGACGGTGAGTTGGGTGAGCCTGGTTTCCCAAGGTCTCTGATGCCCCCCATCCCTCATCTTCTCTTCCTGTGAGCCCTCCTAACAAGCCCCTTCCCAGGACCCTCCCCTCTCAGGACCCACAGCCTCTCCCGCTGGGTCTGTGCGCTCCGCCTGTTATGTGCCAGGTCCCTGCAAGACCGACAGCGCCCCCCTAGGAGCCCATGCCCTGGTGTGTGGGGGACAAACATAGACACCACCACACGGGGGGGCCTGCCAGGGGCACTCGGGCTGTGGAGGACGGAGAGGAGTCACTGGGGGCCCACCTTAGATGGGGTCTGCTGTAGATGGGATGATCGGGAGGCTCTCAGGAGGCCCAACGCCTGCCGAGGCCTGGGGGCCGGTGAGAAGAGGGAGAGAGAAGCGCTTCCGGCAGGAAGGGAGCTGAGAGGAGGGGAGCTGGGGTGAGTCCTAGCAAGAGGTCAGGCCCACAAGGCCTCAGCTGGGGGTTTGGATTAAGAAGGGAGAAAACGTGATCTGTGTTGTGGTTGGAGAAGGGGCAGGCATGGGGCCACCTGTCCTACAGAGTACCCCTGCCCTCCCCTCAGGGACCGTCCTTGCCATCGGTCCTGGGTTTCTTAGGAGCCTCCACTTCCATCTTGCCAGTCAGTCATCCCAGCCCCCTCCACATACACGCCAGTGAAGGGACAGGATGGCCACATCCTAGAGCCCCCTGGGTCCCACCCACAGGCAGACCTAAGGTTGAGTTGGGGGAGAGGGAGGAGGCAGGTCCAGGCCTGCCCCCAGGTCCTCTGGAACCCCCACGCTACTGGCCTGCGGCCTCCCCCATGCTCCTGCTCCATCCCCCCATTGCAGATGCTGCCCAGAGTCCCGCCCTGAGCCCTGCCCTTCTTGCCAGGCCCTTCTGGCCGGACCCAGTCATCTTTTCCTTTTGCTTCCAGACGCAGCCACAGCAAAGGAGGCAGCAAAGCCCAGCCCTGCCATGGATGTGCAGTTCCCGGTGCCAAATGTATGTCCATGGAGGGAGCATGGTGTGGGGCCTAGAGAGGGTCCTAACCCAGGGTTGGGGGTCCCTCATGTTGGGAGGCAGAGAGGGAGACCCCAGGCTGGCACCCACTGAGCTTCACACCCTTTCAGCTGGAGGTCCTGCCCCGGCCCCCAGTGGTTGCTTCCACACCTGCACCCAAGGCTGAGCCTGCCATCATCCCTGCCACCCGGAACGAGCCCATCGGGCTGAAGGCCTCTGACTTCCTGCCCGTGAGTAGGAGCCCAGCTGGAGGCACGGGTGGAGGTCTGTGGGTGGAGGGCAGAGCTTTGCTGCCGGCTCCTCCCATGCCAGCATCTGGGTGCCCATCCCACACAGGCCGTGAAGATCCCCCAGCAGGCCGAGCTGGTGGACGAGGATGCCATGTCACAGATCCGCAAAGGCCACGACACCATGTGTGTGGTGCTCACCAGCCGCCACAAGAACCTGGACACCGTGCGGGCTGTGTGGACCACGGGCGACATCAAGGCAAGTGCCCACCCTTGCACAGGGCCTCGTCTCACCCCCCTGCCTCTGCCACCTGCCTGCCCGGGCTTGGGGCAGAACAAGAAGAAGCCACCCATGGGGGACAGTGTGGGATAGGCTGTCCCTGATGTCACACCATCTGTTTCCCCTATCATCATCATCATCACAGACTGCTGTTTAGTGAGCACCTGTTTACATGCCTGGCCTTACACTCATTGCATTAGGTGCAGTGCTGAACACCCACAGCCCCATCAGCACACCCACATTCACGTTCCTGCCCTCACCCTCACCCTCACAGGGCCACACTGTCCCCCACTGCCCCACCCCTGACGGTGCTCTGTTTGCACAGACGTCGGTGGACTCTGCTGTGGCCATCAACGACCTGTCGGTGGTGGTGGACCTCCTGAACATCGTCAACCAGAAAGCGTAAGTGGCTGCAGAGGGGGAGTGGGCGGAGGGGCAGGGCTGGGCTGATGGCAGCATGTCCTGGCCTCTCCTAGCTCCCTGTGGAAGCTGGACCTGTGCACCACGGTCCTGCCACAGATTGAGAAGCTTCTGCAGAGCAAGTATGAGAGGTGCGTGTGGGGAAGCCATGCCTGCCTGAAGCAGGGGGAGGGGAGAGGTAAGAAGCCTCCTCCAGAACCATGGGAAGGACCCCCAAGAGCCTGGGTGTTCCTGTGAGCTGGCTGTGAAGCATTGCTGCCCCTCAACAGTCCGGAGGTGGGAGTGGAAACAGGCGTGTGTGTGTGTGTGTGTGTGTGTGTGTGTGTGTGTGTGTGTGTGTGTGTGTGTGTGTGTGTGTGTCTCTGTTTCTGCCCCTCTCCTCCTTTGTGTGTGTGTGTGTGTGTGTGTGTGTGTGTGTCTCTGTTTCTGCCCCTCTCCTCCTTTGTGTGTGTGTGTGTGTGTGTGTGTGTGTGTGTGTGTGTGTCTCTCTCTGTTTCTGCCCCTCTCCTCCTTTGTTCCTTGCTGTTTCTCTTTCTGTCTGTGGCCCTTTGTCCATCTGTGACTTCATCCATCTCCCCCTAAAGCTACGTCCAGACGGGCTGCACCTCCCTCAAGCTGATCCTGCAGCGGTTTCTGCCCCTCATCACAGACATGCTGGCAGCCCCACCCTCCGTGGGTGTGGATATCAGCAGGGAGGAGAGGTGAGGGCAGCGCATGTATTGGGGGGCAGGGGTGCCACAACAGGTGAGGGACAAAGGCCTGGAGGCCCGGGCCCCTCCTACTGACAGTCCTGCTGGGACAGAGTACAGAGGAGGCGTTGGTCTGGGGCCATGGCTCAGGGTGTGGGTGGGCTTAGCCAGAGCTGGGTTCCTCCACGGCCTGGCTGTGCCCACAATTCCTGGCAGGGCCTGGGTGGTTCCCCTCTGGGCCTCCGCCTTCCTTGGGAGGAAGGGCTGGAGCGGTTAGGACAGCAAAGGCCCTGGGGTTGGGGGGTGGTGGTGGTGGTGCCAGCTGGCCCCTCAGGCACTGCCCTCTCTACAGGCTGCACAAGTGCCGGCTCTGCTACAAGCAGCTCAAGAGCATCAGCGGCCTGGTCAAGAGCAAGTCAGGCCTGAGCGGCCGCCATGGCAGTACCTTCCGCGAGCTGCACCTGCTCATGGCCAGTCTGGACTGAGGAACGCAGTGGGCAGGGGCCCTCAGCAGCCCACAGGGCCTGGCCTCAGCCCCCACTCCTGTTCCTTGTGTGCCCACTGGCCCGTGAGCCTCTGCCTGGCCCCTGCCGCTGTCCTGTGGCCATCCTGGAGGAGGTGACGCTGGTCCCTGGCCACCTCTACAGCCCTGAAATCTGAGACAACTCTCTCCAGCAATAGCTGCCCAGCTTTGCCCAACTGTTGCTTCTTGGGGCAGCGAACTGAGCCCTGGGGCTGCTGCTGTAATTTATAAGGCAAATTTTATTAAATTTGTAACTATTCCCAGGTTTCCTTGTGGGGAATGTTTTCTGCTGGCCACAGGGCTCCCCCGGCCCAGGAGTGCCTGCCCCATGGTTTGAGATGAGGCCACACCCCCTCCAAGCCCTGGGGTGGGGCTCCGGGCTGTGTGGCCAGCAGGGGGCAGCAGAGAATCAGGCCTGTGGGACAGCACCAGTTCAGCCAGTTCAGACTGGGAAGGAAGGGGAGGCGGCAACCACCCTTCCACCACTGGGTGTTGAGGTTAGGGGTGGCCCCCACCAGCCCGTTCCTCCCCACCTCAGCTACACTCAAGCTGTCTTATGGACACCCCCAGGACGCCTCCAGGGGCAAGACTAGAAGGGCACCTGCCCCTTCCTCTGAGCAGGGCTCCGATCAGCTGTCATTCCCTGCTGGAGCCCCCAGCACTGGCTGGCGGGAAAGGGCCCCCCACTCCATGATCACTGTGACAGGTGGGCCCCCTCCTGCTCCCAAGGCAGGGACCAGGTACAGCCCCGCCCCGGGGTGGTGGGGGTCCTCGGCACTGGAGGAAGGTGGTTGGACCTCTGGCTAGTTCACTGAAGAGGGAAAAGGCCAGGGCAAAGGGTGGGCCCAGCGTGGGCAGTGGGTGGTGCCCAGCAGTAACCTGGAAGCCCAGCATGGTTTGGACAAGGCTTTGATAGCCTTTGAAGCTCTCTCCAGCCTTAGTTTCCTTCCCATCAGTAACATGGAGGGATGCCCCTGTTGAAAGGTCAGTTATTGTGGGCACATGGTAGGTACCGCATGAGGCGACTGTGACCACAAACAACAGAGAAAGTGACCCAGGGTGGGACAGCGCGGGCTTCCCCCAGTTGTTAAGGACACGTGTCCCTAACTGACCTAGAGGACAGATTCTGGAGGGCTGTGGGGTGACCAGCCAGGGGGGGAGTCTACAGGACCTGCCAGTGCCCCGTCCCCCTAATCAGACCAAGAGGGGCTCACAGACCAACTTTTTCAGACCATACTTGTGTAAAAAGGCTTTTATTTTAATAAGTAAAAATGGCTAAGCTTCCAAAAGTTCTTAAATAGGATTTCAGAGGGAAGAAAATTCAAGAGACCAGTGAGCCAGGCAGGTGAGGGAGCAGCAGAATCCGCCACCTGCTGGCTGCCTCTGCCAGCCATAAACACGGCCCGGCCCCGTGGCGGGAGGCCGTGCGCCTCCGCACACCCCCCAGCTGCGGGAACCCTCCTTGAAGGAGAGGGGCGGGGAGGGCTGCCATTGGTGCCACCAACCCACCCCAGTCCCCATGGTTCTTGGGCCTGCCCAGAGGCTCCTCGCCCACCTCCTAAGGAGGGGGCTGGCCAGCCCTGCAAGCTGAGGAGAGGAGCCGGGGCAGCCTGGGTGAGAGGCCCGCCCTCCTCCACACTCCCGCCCTCCTCACGGGGCCCAGTTCACTGATGGCCCAGGCCTGCCAGGAAGAGCAGCCACCCCTGCCTTTCTGCCCATGCAATTTGCACCCAGAGCCACAGCCGAGAGACACCATTTCCTTCTGAACACCTTTCTCATCTCTGAGGGGAGACGGGGCAGAAGAAGAGCCTCCACTCTCGCCTCCACCTCCAGGGGTCCTGGCGCTGCAGCAGGAACAGGCCAGTGAGGCCTCAGGGCCCAGCTTCAGGCCCAGCAGGGTCACATCTGTCACACAGGCAGCGGCCGCGACTTCCCTGCAGGGGCACGGGATCATCAGCCTCTTGTCCACTTGCCCACCGGCAGCCCACAGCAGGTGCCACCGAGAGCAGGCGGGAACCCAGCAAAAGCACACAGACAAGCGACAGCAGGGGCTAGACCCAGCTCTGAACAGCAGAACGTCCCAGCGCAGCCCTGCAACCCACTGCGGGCAGGCAGGCGGGCAGCCCTGGGCCACAGGCCCCACACTCACCTAGAGACTCTGCAGCCCCAGCCGTCAGGCTGAAATCAAAGTGACAGGCGTCTCACTGGTGGGCTTGCCTTGGGCCAATACCCCACAAGACCCTGCTGCTGCTAGCCCTTTGGACTCAAGGATGGGCCAGGCCCTCCCAGGATCTCGGCTAAACAGGGGCTGGAGCCCTGGGTCCCGGTCCTGTGGTGGGGATCACTCCTCACGTAGGAGGTAGGCAAGCCCGGCCCTTTCTACCCCCAGGGCAGCTGAGGCACAGGGAGGGGGCTGCAGGGGCTGCTCTGGAGGGGGCTTACTGCACAGGCTCAGCCAGCCCACACTCAGGGAGCAGGGTCCCAGGGTAGAGTCAGCACCCCCAGCTCAGAGGCTGGGGTCTCCTTACACTGCCCCCTTCCCACAGACCTTCCATTTCCCACCTGCAGAACGGACACAGCACTGTCTGCCCTGACTACTGCCCAGGGGCAGGGGAGGTTGTGAAACAGGTTCTGGAGAAGGTGTAAGAACTTTTTAAAAAGGAAAGAAAAGAGAAAGCCCATCCAGGTAAGGGCAGCCTGGTGACTATTACCCTGGGGAGACTCCCCACCCACACTGCCACTCCAGGCTCACCCGAGGGCTGCAGCTTCCTCCGGATGGATCCAGGGCGGCTACTGGTCCCAGAGCTGGGGGCTGAGTGGGCCCGTGCGGAGGGCTGTGGCGTCTGACAAGCCGGCTCCCACTGTGAGCAGGGAAGGGCGGGTGGGCGGGGGCCACGGCTGCCCTGGCTCCCCACCCTGCTGTGCTTCTCTCTACTCCCCTGCCTGCCTCCTAACCTCCTAACACCCAGTTTCCTCATCTGCAAAATGGGCATGATGCTCGTGCCCCAGCCTCACAGTTATGGCAAGAATTACATGAGATAATACATGCAAAGAAGTCAACTAGTTACCACTGAGCACCTACTATGTGCCACCCCCACGGCCGGCTCGTCACCCCACAGGAACCTCTGAGGCCAAGAAGAAATACCTGTACTGAAGAGGCTCCTGGCTGTGGGTTCCAGCCGTAGCTCCACCCACCTCTGGCAGTTTCCCCGCCCCCACTGCTTCGGGACGTCCCCGCCCAGCTCCCTGCTCCTGCCATGACCCAAAGTCTCTGACCCAGGGCCACCTGAGCCAGGTCTGTGACAGTCCCCGTACCTCTAGATGCTCCTGGCTCGACCAGGACCCAAGCTCTGCCCTGCGTAGCCCAGGCCCCAGCTCCACAGAGCGCACCCTCTCAGCAAACTTGAGGGAATAGAGTGTCTCGCTAGTGTTCTTCTCCACGGGGGACACCTAGGGGACACGAGAGCTCACTGCCCACCCAGGCTAGCTGGAGGAGCAGCAGGGTCACGAGAGACAGCTCACAGCTGGGGACGTCAGAAGGCTTCCTGGAGAGGACTGAGGAATGGGGGTGGGAGGGCAGGCAACGTGGCAGAGGTGGCGTGGTCAAAGGTGGAGAGGAGGGACTGGGAGTTACACAGAGTGTGTGTGGCCAGGTCTAGGGGTGGGGGGTTGTTACTGACTATGGAGCTGCTGAGATAAGGGTCCATTTGCACAGCCTGGGGCGACTGGGTCTCACTGCTAGCGTAGCCCCTACATGCTAGGGACTGGCCCGCCCTAACCCAAGGTCCTCACCTGTACCACCATGAGGGTCTTGCTGTCACCACTAAGCGAATCCTGCAGCAGGTAGGTGAGCTTGGAGTTGCGGAAGGGCACGTGGCCCTGGCGGGAGCGCAGGGCAGCAATGACGTCCCCCAGAGCCGACAGCGACTTGTTGATGTGCTGCGCCTCCCGCAGGCGGCTGCCCTCGGCCCCCGACTTGCCCACGCGCTCTGAGCCAGCCAAGTCCACCAGGTTCAGCTTCCCTGCAGGGAAAGCACCCAGCAGATCAGGCCTGCCCTGCCCCTTGGGGTTGTGGGGATCCTCAGGCCAGGCTGCCCGCCACTCTCACCCGTGGTGCGGAGGCCTGTACTGCAGTCCACGCCTCGCACCGTCACGATGAGCAGCGCATGCGAGCGGGAGCTGTGCTCGTTCAGGTTGGTGAACTCGGTCGTGCGATTGGTGTGGCCAAACTCAAACACCTGGGGGATTGGGAGCAGGAGGGCAGAGGCACAGCGTTGAGAATGGGGTCCTCAGAGTCACCTGGTCCCAAGCACCCGCGAGGAGTGGTACCACCCTCCGCAGTTTAGATGAGGAAACAGGCTCAGAGAGGCGTGGGGACTTGCCCAAGGGTGTGTGCTTAGGACACAGCAGAGCCTACATTCAAACCCAGTTCTGTCCTCTAGAGCAGCGTGGCTGTGGTCAGGGGCTCCCTCCTCCACACCTTGTTGATGTCATCCACGCTCTGCACCTGGAACTCAGTCAGCCCTGGTACATACAGCTGCCCACTGCCGTCTGGGCACAGCCGGATCTCCAGTTTTTCCTGAGGCTCTTTCCCTAGCAGGTCCCTGGAGGGGCAGGTGAGACAGTCACCCCCTCCTCCCATTTCCAGCTGCTGTTTGCACTGCACCCAGCCCCCCAGCCAGGAATGTTCCCCCAACCCAGGAAGCCGCCTCCAGCCATCAGCCGAGCGCATCTCTCCTCCTCCAACTCCTCCACCACATTCAGCTGAAGACGTGGAGATCTCACTCCACAATACAATGAGCCCCTGTGGGCAGGGCCCCTAGCTGCCCACTCTCACCCATGGCCACCTGGTGCAGCCCACAGGTAGGGGCAAGGATTGCCTGGGTCTCAGAGAGAGCCCCTCCTCCCCGCAGGACCACCCAACCCGCTGGACTGAGTCAGGACTTGCAGCCAGGTCCCTTGACGGCCTCATCTGGTCCCTGTACTCCCTTCAGGAAGACCCCACTTCCTATCCCCCATTGCTCCAGCACCACCCCTGAGGACCCCAAAGCTGCCCCTGAGGCCTGCTCCCCACAGACTGGGGCTCCCACCTGAGGACCTCGTTCCAGCACCACCCCGGAGGACCCCAAAGCTGCCCCTGAGGCCTGCTCTGCACACCCTGGGGCTCCCACCTGAGGACCTCGTTGTAGATCTCCGCGGCGCTGACGGTGATGGTGTACTCCCAGTCAGATGCCTTCTCCTGCACCTCGGAGAAGAGCAGCTGCAGGGCCCGCTGGTTGATACCTGGGTTCTCAGCGGTCCCCTGGGGACAGAAGGAAAGGCCCCAGTAAGCCAGGCCTGTCCCCAAAGACGCTCATGTGGCATCTGTCCCCAAAGCCCCTTGGCTACCCCTCACAGGCAAGCCTCCTTGCCCAAACCTCCTACCTACCTGCCACTGTCCCCCAAAATGCCCTCCGCCAGCTGCAGGCAACTGCACCTCTATTTCCCCACCATTAAAATGGCATCGCCCTGCCAGGACTACCCTGAGACTTATAGTCCAGCACTGGGATGAGAGGCCTGGCCCAGACCCCACACAGGGCAGCTGAGGGCCAGATGCATGCCTGGCCCTGTGGGGCCACCTGGGAGGGGCACTGGAAATGAATGACCCCACCACTGCCCAGAAAGGGGCTCAGTCTCAGGGATGCTGAGACCTGGGCTCTGTGGGTGGTGGAGAGGAGGCCCAGGGAGGAGCAGGCCAGTGTCCTGGGGCAGGACGGGTGGGCCGGCCTTTCCAGAAGGAAACCTGGAGTCCCCACCTCGGCCCTTGAGGCCCTAGGAGCCTGGCCCTCGCCCCTCTTCTGATAGCACCTCTCACCCTCTCTCTATTCCTACCACAAGGGCCTCCTGGCCAGGCCTCAGGTGCCCCTGGCATGCTCTGGCCTCTTGGCCTCAGCCCTGCAGCTCCCTCTGCCCTGGGTACTCCTCTGACCACCCCTTGGCTGGCTCTGTCGTCTCCCTCAGGGAGGCTGCTCCCAAGATGCCCCCTCAGGGAGGCTGCTCCTTCGCCCAGCACCCCCAAACGCCCTGTCCCTCCCCCTAGTCAGTTCTGCATCCCTGGCTTTATTTTTTTCCCTGGCCTGACAGGATACTTGCTGATTTGTGTGGAGCCTGCTGTCTCCCCACAGCCAGGTTGGCCCTTTGGGGAGGGCCCTCTATGGGGGCAGGGACGGTTTGGGTCACACCTGTGCCTGGCACGATGCCTGATACACCTCATGCATCAGCAGATACGCTTGAGGACGAACGCTCTGATGTTCCCGGTGGTCACCTCAACTCTAAGCAATTCCAAAGCAGAGTGGGGAGCCCAGGGGATGCTGCACACACCCCTGTCCTCCTCCCACCTGGCCTGGCTGCCCCCACTAACTAGTCTCACCAGTCCCAGAATCGAGGGAACAGCAGAGTCCAGATGGGAAATAGAGGGCCGCCTAGCAGGCCTGGCTAGCCCTTTCCCCTGTCCAGACGCCACACCACCTGGCCTCCTCCTGACCTAGAGAATCAATCCCACAGCACTCCTCAAGAGCCAGGGCTAGCTTTCCACTGCCCTCTGCCCACAGTCAAGATCCTTCCTCGTCTCAACGCCCCTCTCCCTGGCCGGCCACCTGCTCCACCATACCTGGGAGGGTGCCGGTGATGAGCAGGGAGAGGAAGCCTTGGCCTGGCCCCAGGGGCCACCAGCAAGAGCTGGGCTCCCCAAAACAGCCTTCACATGCCAGTCTTGCCCTGGGATCTCCTTGAGGACTGAGACCCACCACTCATCCCAGATCCCCCAGGCCCGGCCCGAGGCAGCCGTAAAGCAGGAGCGTGCAGTGCACACTCAAGGTGAAATGCAGCCCTGGTCCTGAGAGGTGGGTGGCCTGCCCTGGACTCTGTCCCCAGGCCAAGATCCCTGTGATGGCAGTCCCCCCTTGCCTCTCCCCCAGTCCTGCTGGGCCCATTGTGGGGCCCCCTCTTAAGGCCTCTTAAGGCCTGGTGCCTCGGGGCTAACACAGATAACTACAGCCTCTGCTCCTGGGTTGTGAGGACCAAATGAGGCAAAACACACACTGCACAAAACCCCAAGACCATGAGGGAGCCCACATTGAACCCCCACCCCGTTGGACAGCACCCACCTCCATTGTGTACGTCTTGCCGGCGCCCGTCTGGCCATACGCAAAGATGCAGACATTGAAGCCATCGATGCAAGAGGTGACCAGGGCCTGCACCTCCTGGAACACCTGGGAGGGTGATGGGAGGGAGGCTGGTGGGGGGCTTCCAGGGCCGCTGGGACCACCAGCTACAAGTCCAGCCACCTCCCCAACCATGCTGTCCTTCAGCAACACCACATCACGTTGTTACTGCAGTCACTCAGCTCACAATGATTCGTGACTCATGAGTCATACATTAGACATCAGTGGGCAACCAGGCTGCCCAAAGACTGCAGGGAAGACAGGCCGGTGCCTGCTGCCCTTCCCCCAGCTCCTCCTGCTCTCTCTCAAAGAGTGCTCAGCACAAGGAAGGTGGAGGCCAGCACATGCCTGGGGCCTCTCTGGCCTGGGCCTGCCTGCCAGCCGTCAGAGGATGGGAGCAAAGATAGAACCAGACATGAGAACAGGAGGGCACAGGCCTGGCAGGGCTGGCAGGTTGGTCTGGGCAGAGATAAGGGAAGAGTGGACACTGAGAACACATGGTTCTCATACAGCCTCAGGAGGTTGGGGGATTCCTCGGAAGGCCCAGGGGACTGACACAGGAGGGTATTCCCGGATGGAGATGATGGGCAGGGTCACGAAGATGGATGGGGCCATGTGGGTGGGAGGGGCTGTGATGGTGGGAGGGGCCTGAAGGTGGGTGAGCACATGGTGGGAGGATGGGAGGGGCCTGAGGGTGGGTGGGGCCATGCAGATGGGAGGAGCCACAGCATGAGGGTGGTATGGGCTGTGATGGTGGGAGGGGCCTTGAGAGTGGGCAGGGCCATGCAGTGGAAGGGGCCACCTGAATGGGAGGACCCAAAGCCATGGTGGTGGGAGGGGCTGTGGATATAGGAGGGGCCACATGGTGGGAGGGGCCACATGGTGGGAGGAGCCACAGCTGAGAGAACGGAATGAGTTATGATAGTGGGAAGGGCCTTAAGGGTGGGCGGGGCCACATGGTAGAAAGGGCCTTGGATATGGGAGGAACCACAGCCATGGGAGGGGATGGGCTGTGTCTGGATCTCTCCTTCCTAAGGAGGCTTCCAAGGCCTTCAGTCTTAACTTCCCACCCTCTTCTGTCCTCCAGAGGAAGGAGCAGGACCCTGGCTCCCCACTTCTGATTCCTGCACCTCCCACTCTTAACGCTTCTTGCTGCCCAGCCCCCCCCTCCCTGTGAGTCCGTCTTTCCCTCTCTCCATTGCTTTCCCTTTCCCGCATGGGGCCACACTCACGTCCTGCTGTGAGGCCTGTGGGGAGAAGACCTTGTCCAGCTCGAAGGACACAGGCTTGCCCTTGTGCAGCAGGTGGATGATGGAGTCGTCATCGGCATCGAAAGTCACAGCATTGGTGGCCTCAGGTCCTTCCCCATCCTCTTTGGTGACTGGCCGGACACGAGCAATCACTCGGATGTTCCCTGGGTTGGTTGGGGATGGGGAAATGGGTCCAAGCCATGTCAAGACCAGTCTCCACTCTGGTCCACTGGTGTCCCAGGCAGACTAGTTGACCTAGGAGTCCCCTGACTTTTAAGCACAGCCCCCTAGGGGAAGGGGGCCCACAAAGCTGTTATCCGTCATTCACACTATAGTATGAATTCACTTAGTACATTTCTTCTTGAACAGACCAGTTGACTAGGGTGGAGCTCTGCCTTGGGGATGGGGAGGAAAGGTCAGTTGTGGGGCTCAGGCACTGCGCCCAGTCAGAGTGAGACACCAGAATGGATGCTCTTTTTCTCCCTCGACTTCAGTTTCTTCATCTAGATAATGAGGGGCTTGGGCCCCAATGAGCAAAGAGCCTTGTCCTGAATGGCAGGACAGGGCTGAGGAATCAGATGTGCATATAGGCCCAGGCAGCAGGTGATGACTGGTGGTGTATCTGAGGGCCCAGATAGTGGGGCAGCCACAGGGGTATCTGGCAGCATGAGCTGGTCACGCCACCGTCTACTTCCAGCCTTCGTTGGGATCCCTGTGCTCTTGGAATGAAGAGGAAACACCCCCCACTGCCAGCATGGCCCACCTGCCCTCCGTTTTCACCCATCTGTTCCAGCTCACCGTCCAGGTCTCAGCTCTAACTTTGCCTTCTCTGGGAAGCCCCTCAACACACTTGCCTGTCCCATACCCAGGAGAGCCTGTCTCAGCCCTGAAAGGGGGCAGGGTTGGGGTTCCCTGACAATCATTGTCGATTCTCACACTAAAGTGTGCACCGGGAGGCAGTCTGTGGGGCCATGACCATAGCCTCAGGCTGGAACAGCACCTGGCACAGAGCAGGCACTCTAGAGCTCCATGCAGTGAATGGTGGAGTCTCAAGCTTGACCAGGCCCCAGGTCAGAACAAGCAGCTTTCCAGCTGCCACCAACCCAATGCTGCAATACCACACCCCTCGGCTATCCAGGGCCTGGGGAGTCACCTGCCCAGGCACTGGGGCCAGGGCTTCTGAGCTGGACAGACTCAAGTTCAAATCCAAGGCAGACCATTTAATATCCATGTGGCTTTGAGCAAGTTCCCTGCCTTCTCTGTGCCTCTGTTTCCTTATCTACAGAGATAGGATTAGAATAGCGCCTCAATGGTGGGGTGAGCTCCAAGCATGACTGCCAAGCCAGGTCGAGGACCCCGAGGCCGGCGCCCACCCCCAGCCCTCCTGCAGTCACCTTTCAGCCGCACGAGCTCGTTGTGGCACTTCTTACGCAGCTGCAGCTCGCGGCGGTACTTGCGCAGCAGCTCCTGGTTGTTGCTGTTGACCTCCTCGATGGCCTGGCCTATCTAGTGGGGGTGCACACCGCTGTCAGGGGGCCGGCTCCATCAGCCTTGCCGGCCCGACTGCCCGCCCCTGAGGGGTGCTCACTGCCTCCTGCCCCTGGCTGAGTACCTGACACACACTGTCACATGTCAGACTGTCCCAGTCACCCCTCTGGGTAGGTACTGCTACCATCCTCATTTTACAGATGATGGAACTGAGCCCCGGAGACGCTGAGCTGACAGCTCGAGGCTGCTCTGCTAATAAGCACAGAGCCGGGACTCAGCCTCCACACCACAGTACTAGTGCTTGACTATGTGATTCAGCCAGACTCAAATTCCAGCTCTGCCCCTGAGTAGCTGGGGACCTGAGACCACTGGCTCAATGTCTTTAAGCCTCAATTTTCTCATCTGGAAAGCAGGGATAATACCATCTAACTCATGAATCCGTAAAGATCTCCCAGTTACATTTCACAGGGGGAAAAAAGATGCAAAATCACACATACAGTATCACACTGTACACAGGATCACACATCCCCTTTCTGGGGTAGAAGGAAAGTGTATACAGTGTATACAGTCATCCCTTAGTAACCATGGAGGATATAAAAATCCACAGATGCTCAAGTCCCTGATATAAAATGATATAGTGTTTGCCTGTAACCTACACACATCCTCCCATATACTTTATTTTTTTTGAAACAGGGTCTTGCTCTGTTGCCCAGGCTGGAGTGCAATCACAGCTTCATGGACATGGTGGAAACTCACTGTGAGTGGTGTTATCTTGGCTCACTGCAGCCTCGACCTCCCAGACCCAAGCGATCCTCCCACCTCAGCCTCCCGAGTAGCTAGGACTACAGGTGCAGGCCACCACACTCAGCTATTTTATATTTTTTTGTAGAGACGGGGTCCCACTATGTTGCCCAGGCTGGTCTTGAACTCCTGGGCTCAAGTGCTCCTCCTGCCTCAGCCTCCCAAAGTGTTGGGATTACAGGTGTGAGCCACTGTGCCCAGCCCCTCCCATGTACTTTAAATCATCTCCAGGTTATTTATAATACCTAATACAATGAAAATGCTGGGTAGGGGCTGGGTGCGGTGGCTCATGCCTGTAATCCCAGCAATTTGGGAGGCAGAGGTGGGCGGATCACCTGAGGTCAGGAGTTCAAAACCAGCCTGGCCAACATGGTGAAGCCCAGCCTCTATTAAAAATACAAAACAAACAAACAAACAAACAAAAACTAGCCCGGCATGGTGGCAGGCGCCTGTAATCCCAGCTACCCAGGAGGCTGAGGCAGGAGAGTCGCTTGAACCCGGGAGGTGGGGGTTGCAGTAAGCTGAGATCCCGCCATTGCACTCCAGCCTGGGCAACAAGAGCGAAACACTGTCTCAAAAAAAAAAAAAAAATGCTGTGTAAATAGTTGTTATATGTTATTTTTTATTTCTATTATTTCTAATTGTTGTACTGTTATTTTTAATTTTTTTCAAATATTTTTGATCTGTGGTTTGAATCTGGGAATGCAGAACTTGTGGATGGGGGAAGGGCCACACACACACACACACACACACAGAACTTGTGGATGGGGGAAGGGCCACACACACACACACACACACACACACACACCCCCACCCCAATTGGCTTAAGCATGCTCAGAACGGTCGGGGGAAATGCTGAGAGGCCATATTGGGGGAGTTGGGCGGGTGGCAGAGAGGCCTTCCCTATTCACCTGATGCCCCACTATGGAGTTTGACTTTTCACCACATCCATGTATTACTGATATAGGCTTTTAAAGGGGAAGAACTATGTTCTGTTCCCAAAATATATTAGTCTCTGCAAAGCTATCATACAAATTCAAGGAGCTAACGGCTATAAACAGCTCGACATGTAGGAGGCACTTAAGAGGCGCTGGTTATTCTCATATGTACAAGTACAGCTTGAAAGAATTAAGTTAAACCTAACAGAGATAAGACTGTATCAGCCAGTCATGGTGGCTCACACCAATAATTTCAGCACTGTGGGAGGCCAAGGCAGGAGGACTTCTTGAAGCCAGGAGTTCAAGACCAGCCTGGGCAACATAATGAACCCTGTCTCTAATAAATAATTTTTTAAAAAAAATACGTATATAGCATGTTTTTTGTTTGTTTTTGAGATACAGTCTCGCTGTCACCCAGGCTGGAGTGCTTTGGCACGATCTTGGTTCACTGCAACCTCTGCCTTCTGGGTTCAAGTGATTCTTCTGCCTCAGCCTCCCGAGTAGCTGGAATTAACAGGCACCTGCCACCCATGCCCAGCTAATTTCTGTAATTTTAGTAGAGACGAAGTTTTGCCTTGTTGGCCAGGCTGGTCTCAAACTCCTGACCTCAAGTGATCCGCCTGCCTCGGCCTCCCAAAGTGTTGGAATTACAGATGTGAGCCACCGCGCCTGGCCTGCATGTTTGAAATATGAAGTTATCTGTAACATGTTTGGTTTAAAGAATCATAGTAAGACAAATAGCCGAATGCCTGCCCTGAGCAGTCTAGTTTCAAACAGGGCCTATAAGGGCAGCAGTAAGTGTCATGGTGGGTGGGGCAGGGGCTGCTGTCTGAGGGGCTTTGTCTGAGCTTTGGAGGGAAGCCCTGGGTGGATGTCGTGCCTCTCCTAGTGCCTCAGTCCCCCTCAGCCTGGACCCTCCCACCCACTGCCCTCGCTCACCTCGGCCTTGACACTCCTGAGGGCCTCCTGCAGCAGCAGCGGGAAGCCGCGCACCTGCCGCTTGAGCCCGTTGTAGTCATTGGTGAGGGTCCGCAGTGCCGGCTGCAGGGTCAGCAAGTTGGTCCGGACGCCTACGGGGACACTCGGGCTGTGAGGCGGGAGGGGATAAGTGGCCGCGGCGTGGGGCAGACAGGGCCCAGCTGGTCAGCTCACCTGCTAGATTCTCGTGCACAGCCTTCATCTCCACCTGGGCTCTGGCAAAGGCCTCCTCAATGGCCCGGTTCTTGTCCTCTTCCAGGCACTGCATCTCCTCCAGCATCTGCCCGTGCGCCCGCTCCAGCTCTGACTCGTACATGGCAATCTGGCCAGACCAGGAAAAGGCTCAGTACCTCGAGGTGCGGGAGGGAGAGGGGCAGGTGCCACACCGAGAAAGAAACTGGTCACCTCCCATGCACGTGAACACACACGCACACACACGTGCACACACGCATGCACGCACACACACGTGCACACACACATGCACACACACGCACACACACGCATGCACACACACATGCACACACACGCACACACACGCGCGCACACGCGCGCACACACACGCATGCACACACACGTGCACACACACGCACACACACGCACACACACGCACACACACGTGCACACCCACAGGGGTAGAATGGCCTTGTCTCCCTCCCCTACAGGGCTGTGAGCTCTGTGCATTGGCCCCAACACCAACCCAGTGCTGAGCACACATCACGTGCCCAAGCCATGTGCCCTCAGGAAGGTAGGAGAGGGCCTCTGTGATGACAGTGACAAGTGCCACGTAGAGCTTACTGAGCACAGCCTGTGTGCTGGGCCGTGGGCAGAAAGCTTCTTGGGATCACGTTCCTGAGTCCCCACTGTGAGGTGGGTTCTGGGACCAGATCGTGTTATAATAGATGAGGAAAAGGAAACCAGACAAAACTTGCCCTGGGTCCCGTGGCCATCAGGGAGAGGAGGGACTGGACCCCGTGTCTGTGGGGTACCCGAATGTTTAACCGATGCATTGGCCCAAGGGCTTGCCTCTGGCCTCCTGGCTGGGCGTGTGCCGCCACACAGCCTGGGTACCTGCGCCCGGAGCCGCGCGGTCAGCTGGTGTGAGCTCTGCAGCTGCTGTTCCATCTCCTTCAGCACCTGCCTCTGCATAGCCACCTGCTCCTGCAGGTGCTGGTTCCGGGCCTGAGACTCGCTGAGGGCCTGCTTGGTCTTGGACGACTCCACCTCCACTGTCTTGATGACATACTGCAGGGTGAGGGAGGAATGGCACGTGGAGCCAGTGGGCACCGGACCTCACCCAAGACCCTGAGACGCAGCCAGCCAGGGGAAGGAACTCTCAGGAACATCCCACTCAGAAACCAGAAAAAAAACTAGAGGAGCCTTGAGGTCCTGGCTTTCCAGAAAGCTGGGGGGGGTCTCCTGGAACCTTCTCAGCTTAACAAGAGGCTACTATGAGCCTGGCTGGGGCCCCATCCTGGGTACAAACAAGAAAGGCAAAAAGATGAGGGCAGAATCCAGGGGTTGCGCTGCATCTGTGCCTGGCACCTCAGCTGTTGGATACCTACTCGGTGCCTGGCCCTGGATACAGGAAGGGGAAGGGGCAGGACCAAGCACAGAACTGGAATGATTCTTCCACCCACACGCACCTACCTATTCACCAGGACAAGCCCCCCTTATGGGCTGGCCCTGCCCCGGGTGCCAGGGGCCTTGGGCTGAGGCACAGATCAGGTGGGCCAGGGCTCACCTTGACAGGTGGGGACTGGGCCCGCAGGCTGGCAATGGTCTCGTGGCTGTCACGCAGGCGCCGACTGAGCCGCTCCTCCTCCTGTGCCTTCTCAGCCAGGCAGTCCTTGAGCCGCAGCTCCACCTCAGCCAGCCGGTCGGTCTTCTGCTGCACCTCTAGGTTCAGTTCTGACAGCATGCCTTTGCTTTCCGCCATCTCCAGCTGCAGCTGGGACAGCTTGTCACGGAGCTGGGCACTCTCCTGCAGCCATTGGGAGGCACTGGATGAGTGCAAGGGACAGGCCGACTGTGAGGAGCTGGGGTGGCCCTCCAGGACCAGCATGGGGACCGCAGCCATTCTGCTCACCTGGCTGTGCTCACAACCTGGGCAGGGACCTGCTGGCTTTGCGCGCAGCTCTTGCAGCTCGGCCTCGCAGCGCCGCATCTCCTGCCTCAGTCGCTCATTCTCCACCATCAGCAGGTCCCGGTGCTTCTCCAAGTCGGTGCCCCCCTGCAGAGAGCCAGGGCCGAGGGGGTGCATGTGGCAAGGGCAGATGACGGGGGAAGGAAGAGAGGCCCGCAGAGATGGCACAAGGGCAGGGAAGAGAGGAGAGGTGTGGAGAAAGGCAGAGGGAAGGAGAAAAAGAAAAAGGCAAGGGCAAGAAAGGAGGGAACAAGCTCAAGAGAGAAACCAAGAGAAAGACAGTGGAGGGCAGAGTTGAGAAGGCTGGTGACCCAGGGCCTGCTCTCCCTGCTGCCCCCACCCTATTCTGAGTGTGAAAGTCACAAGGAGAGACACAGTTATACCAGGGTTCTCACTCCTGTTTAATGTCAGCAACAGAGAAGGAACCTCCCACCCCCTGGAGCCACAAGGCCTCTGAGGGTACTAGAAGGTGGGGATAAGGCTCTCGGTGTGTTTCTGAGACAGGGTGGGATGTGCGGGCTCAGGAGAGAGAGGGTCGCACCCCTGCCCCTGGCAGGGCCCATATGCACAAGGCAGGCCAGCCCCCTGCGCTGCCCCAGGACAGCCTTGTGGCCTCACCAGCTCAGATCGCAGTCGGCTCACTTCCTGGGCCTGGCTAATGAGCTTCTCCTTCAGGTGTTCTACCTGCGGGCACAGAGTCAGGAGCAAGGTGAGCCTCAGTCCTCAGCTCCAGCCTACACCCAGGCCTCCTGCCCAGCACCAGGGATGACTGATGTGGCCGTGGCTTCTTCTAAGGCTGTGGCCTTAGGTTCCCCTATGTTCAAGCATCCCGTCACACCTGGGACTTCAGGTGAGAGAAACCTGGGCTGGTGCTGACAGCCTCCCACACCCTCTCCCTCCACAGGACAGAGCCAACCCCAGCTCTTCAGGAAAGCCCAGAGAGCAAGTGCAACCAAGGCCATCCTGATGCCACCTGGGCCCACCCAACGGCAGCCCACCCTCAGGACCCCTCACTACACGAGCCCCTCCCAAAGTCCTGTACCTGCCTGTGTCTATGTAATTTTATGTTCTCTCTCTTTAAAGGGGCCCCCAGATTGTACATACTCCAGGTCCTCCGAGCCCTAGATCCACCCTGGCCCAGCCCCCAGAATTTTCCACTTGGGGTGGTCTCTAGCAAGTCAGCCTGTGGAGATGGGTCTGCCAGTGGCCAGGGCACACTCAGAACCTGTGTCCACCCCTGCTCCCAATCTGCCTTGCAGGAGAACTGTGGCAGCCAAGGCTGTTAGAGGGGGAAGGGGGTGTGCACCCCATGAGGAAGCCACGGTTACCGGGCTTATCCGGACCCCAGAAGAGGGGACACCACCATGGTGCCAGTCCCATGAGGGCAGATCCCAGGGGAGCAACCCTTCCCCAGAGCTGTCCTCCAGCCAGCCATCCCCTCCCAAGGCCCCAGACCCTGGTCTCACATCAGCCCACCCCCAGAAACCTCTCTCAGGAAACAATCCACAGACAGACTTTGGCTCCAGCTTCCGTCAGGGCATGTTTAGGACTTTTCTTGCAGAACGTCCTGTGGTGAGCACCCCCCACCTCGGGAAAGGTGTGCTAAGAGCCAGATTCCTATGTGGTGGTTTAGGAGGTTTACACAGCTGAGTTCTCATTACTAAATGACAGGCAACAACGTCCACTGATTACAGGGGACAGCCAGGTAAGGCAGGTGAGGGGCTGTGCAGGGCTTGGCTCCCAAGAACCCTCTAAGAAGGCGGCCACCATGTACTCCCCTCGGATCACAGGAGGTGAGAACGCACACCCAGCATCGCCAAAATTCTCATGTTTCAAGAGAGGCCTAGGCCAGCCTGAGCAACACAGCAAGACCCCATCTCTACAAAAAGTTTCAAAACTCAGCGGAGTGCACCAATGCACGCTTATAATCCCAGCAGTAATCCGGGGGGTTAGGTGGGAGGATCACCTGAGCCCAGGAGTTTGAAGCTGCAGTAAGCTATGATAGCACCACTGTACCCCAGGGTGACAGAGCGAGGCTGTCTAAAAACAGTAAAATAAAAATAGAGGCTTAGAGTCCGCCCCCTTAGCAGTCAGCAGCATGCATCAGCCATAGTTAAGACAGGCCGGACATCTGGATTTTGGGGGTGTGTGTAAAATCTCCCTACTTTACATGGTTGAGATGTCATCAAACAAGTCTGTGTCATCAAACAAGGTAGTGTTCGGCCTCGGAGGTCCCTGTCTCCCAGGGCTGGGGAGAGCGGCTTACTCACAGCAGCTAGGCCAGCTCCGAGCAGTCAGGGAGGAAGTGGACCAAGGGATCCACCCCCACCTCTGAGGAAAAGGCCAGGGAGCTGGCACTGCCTGCTCTTGGTGGGGCAGGGGGATTCCAAGATGCAAGACCCAAGTGAAAGCCTGGGGGCCCAGCCAGGCCTCCCGGGGGACAAGCAGGTGACCCAAGGGCCAGGCCCCTGGAGGTCAGCTCTGCCGCCACCTGCACAAGCACATTCCTTCCTAGCAACACGCTGGGCCACGGGCCAGGCAGGGAGGCAGAGCTTGTGCCACTTCTCTGCCTGCTCAGTGCCTGATGAGAGGACGGCTCAAGTCCTTTGGACCCGGGTGGGAGCAGGGACGGTTTGCATGACGCAGCCTTTCTGCTTTAGTCCTAAAATTGACAATACCCTGAATAAGCACCCTTAGAGGAGTGGGCAGGTGAATTACAATGTGTATATATAGTACATAGACTATTCTGTCGTCATTACATTCATGTTTATCAGGAGTTTTAAATGTCATGGGGAAAGGCTCATCAACATATTAAGTCCAAGAAACATCTGAAAAACCATTGAGTGTACAGCACTAAAAAGTAGGGGTCTCTGGGCTGTGGAATTATAGTCGACAAAATCTTTATGCTTTTCAGTAATTTTTTTTTCTTTTTGAGACAGGGTCTCACTCTGTCACCCAGGCTGGAGTGCAAATGCCTCGATCTAGGCTCACTGCAACCTAGACCTCCTGGACTCAAACCATCCTCCCATCTCAGCCTCTCGAGTAGCTGGGACTACAAGCACATACCACCACGCCCGGCTAATTTTTTTTTTTTTTTTAATGTATAGAAAGGTCTTACCATTTTGCCCAAGCTGGTCTTGAATTCCTGGCCTCAAGCAGTCTTCCCGTCTCAGCCTCCCAAAGTGCTGGGATTACCGTTGTGAGCCCCTGCGCCCGGCCAGTAATTTTTCAGTCTCAAAGAATACGTATTCCTACTCTCCCTACCCTGACATAAGTGAATCGACTTCCGTTTCAAAAGATTGAAGTCTCCTTCCACGCCCCCTCCCTCCACAGACAGGCTGCTGCCTCAGCATGCGGCTGGGCGTGCTGACCTTGATCATCTCCACTGCCACCACTGCCAGGCACTCAGACCCTGATGCAGGGAGAGTGGGGTTTGCCAGTGTTTGCTGGGGGTGGGAGGCGGGATACCCACCAGCCACCTGCCTGCGGCCCAGGGTTCTGTTCTGTCCTTGCATCACAATGGGAACCTGGGGGCTCCTGGGCTCTGTCTGGAATCTCAGAGGGGCGCCCAGAAGGAGGTGGCTGCAACTGGGGCAGGCTGGGGAGCATGGGGGATGGTGAGGGAGTTGAGGAAGGGGCTGTAAAAGGCCCCTTTGTTCAGAGGTGTCAGATACTAGGTCATCTCTGGCTTCTTGCGGGCAGCAGAGCAAGGGGAATGTGGATGAGACGCAGCAGACTGGCACCACGAGCACTCTGGCCAAGGCACCAGTGGCCTGCTCCGTGGCAGGTGGTTGGCCAGCTCTACTGGGGGCTAGGTCTCGGGCTTGTAGGGAAGATGTCCGCTTTCTCCTGCACTTGAAGGCAGGCAATCTCTCGGAGTTAGGGAAAACAGGCAAGAAGTCAGAGAGAAACGGAGGCACCTGGGGAAAGCAGATGGGAGACGGCCTGGGAGCAGTGAGAGCCAAGAGCAGGCAGGGCCAGAGGGCAGGGCCTTCCTCAGGGGAGACTGAGGGCCCTTCACACACTCACCGCAGCTTCCAGCCAGCAAGGGCCATCCGTGTCTCTAAGCCCAACAGGGGAGGGTCCTGAGCGCCACCCTGGGCCCAATACATACTTGTGGCTGCAAAGGGGCAGCGGGCACATGCCTGAGCCCAAGACATAGGACGGAGGAGAAAGCAGACTCCCCACTAGGCCGCTGAGACGGTCCCAGGACAGCATGGGTGTCAATCCAGGGCTGAGAACGGACCAGGCTGGGGCTGTGCGACACCCCTCCCGGGCCCAAGCTCCTCGTCAGCCAGAGCAACTGAATCACGGGCCTGCTGCAGGGGGCGTCGGCCCTGCCTGCTCAAGGGGAAGAGGGAGCTGGGTCTGTCTGCCGACTTGACACCACCTGCATTTACACTTCACAGGCAGAAGCGGCTCGACCGAGGGTGGGGCCGGCCAGCCCGGGTCTGTGTTTTCTCAGCTGTCTGCTTCCAAGGCGGCCTCTTACCATCACAGAAGAAAAACCTGCTGGTTACCTCCTTACCTCCCACCAAGCCCAGTCAACGATCATCAGCTGTCTGCTGAGGAAAAGCGGGCTCTCCCAGGCCGAAGCTGCTGAGCTGGGAAGGCCAGAGGGTCTGGGATCCAGACGACCTCAAGGAAACTCAGCCCAGAGGCCAGCGGGGCGGCCCTGGGAGCACACCCTGTGGAGCCCACAGAAGGCCTGATCCTGGCTCTATGACCACCGGCCAGGCCTGTCTGTCCCCTGTCCATGCCACCCTGCCTCTGTTGCCAAGTCTTCACCTCTGGGTCCTTCTGCCACTGATGGGCAGTAATAGCAGCTGACAATTCGAATTCTCAAGCCAGGCTGCCCAGGTTCTAATCCAGACATCCCCTTACCCGCTGGGTAACCTTGGACAAGTCTCTTAAGTTCTCTATGGCTCTTAGTTTCCTTATTTGTATAATGAGGCTACCTCATGGAGGCTGTCTCGAGGATTAAATGAGATGACATATGCGAAGGCAGGGATTTTTGTCTGTTGTGTTCAGCACTGTACTCCCAGTGCCTGAAACAGTGCCTGGTACACAGTAGGTGTTCAGTAAGTACCTGTAGGAAGAATGCTGAATGCATGAGGGTCCAGCCAGAGCAGAGCTTGTGGATGAAGTTGGTAAGCAGAGACAGAAAGGGTTGTGGGGCTGGAGTGTGCTAAAGGATGCTCACATCCACCAAAGGCAGGAGCTGCCACTCGACCTCAAGCAGTGGGTGCCATGTGGGAATGTCAGCTCAGAGGTGCCACATCTTCCAGTATTTTATGACAAAAAGGAAGTCTAGAGTTTTATGTGAATTTAATTAAGATTTAAATGTTGGAATTAATTTTATTTTAAAAGCAGGGCAATTAGAACTAATAAATTCAGCAAAGTTGAAGGATACAAAATGAACACACAAAAATCGGTTACATTTCTACAACTAACAATAAACAATCCAAAAAGGAAATTAAGAAAATAATTCCATTAACAATAGCATCAAAAAGAATAAGGTACTGAGGAATAAACTTAACAAAGGTTAAATATTGTATGCTAAAAACTACAAAATATTGGTGAAAGAAATTAAAGATGACATCAATAAATGGAAAGACATTCCATGTTCATGGATTAGAAGATTTAATATTGTTAAGGTGTCAGTACTACCCAAAGTGATCTACAGATTCAATGCAATGCCTAACAAAATCCCAATGACATTTTCTAAAGAAATAGAAAAATCCATATCAAGGGACACCACATAGCTAAAACAGTCTTGAAAGACTGAAGGTCTCACACTTCCTGATTTCAAAACTCACTAAAAAGCAACAGCAATTGGCCAGGCGCGGTGGCTCATGCCTGTAATCCCAGCACTTTGGGAGGCCGAGGCAGGCGGATCACCCGAGGTCAGGAGTTTAAGGCCACCCTGGCCAACGTGGCAAAACCCCATCTCTAATAAAAATACAAAAATTAGCCGGGCCTCATGGCAGGCACCTGTAATCCGAGCTACTCAGGAGGCTGAGGCAGGAGAATCGCTTGAACCCGAGAGGCAGAGGTCGCAGTGAGCTGAGATCACACCACTGCACTCCAGCCTGGGCAGCAGAGCAAGACTCCGTCTCAAATTTAAAAAAAAATTAAAAAAAAAAAAGCTACAGCAATCAAAGCAGTGTGGTACTGGCATTAAAACAGACATAAAGACCAATGGAATGGAATACAGAATCCAGAAATAAACTACATATAACCTCGCATATATGGTTAAATGATTTTTGACAAGGTTGCCAAGACCATTTAATGTGGGAAAGGATAATCTTTTCAACAAATGGTGCTGAGAAAACTGGATATCCACAGGCAAAAGAATGGAGTTGGATCCTTACCTTATACCATATACAAAAATAAACTCAAAATAGATCAAAGAGGGCCAGGCGTGGTGTAATCCCAGCACTTTGGGAGGCCAAGGTAGGAGGAGTGCTTGAGCCCAGGAGTTCAAGACCAGCCTGGGCAACACAGGGAAACCCTGTCTCTACAACAAGTAGCCAAAATTAGCTGGGCATGGTGGCACACGCCTGTGGTCCCAGCTACTAGGGAGGCTGAGGCGGGCGGATCACTTGAGCCCAGGAGGCCAAGGCCGCAGTGAGCCATGACTACACCACCACACTGCAGCCTGGGCAATAGAGCAAGATCTTGTGTCAAAACCAAAAACAAAAAACCCCAAAGACCTAAATGTGAGAGCTAAAACTATAAAACTCTCAGAAGAAAACAGAGGAGAAAATGTCATGACATTAAATTTGGCAATGACTTCTTGGATATAACACCAAAAGCAGAGGCAATAAAAGAAAAAATAGGTAAGTCAGACTTCATCAAAATTAAAAACTTTTGTATAACGAAGGACACTATCAACAGAGTGAAAAGGCAACACGTGGAAAATACTCGCAAATCATTTATCTGATAAGGAGTTATTATCCTGGATATATAAAGAACTATAACTCAACAACAACAAACCCAATTTAAGAATGAGCAAAGAACTTGAATAGCAGTTTCTCCAGAGAAGACATACAAATAACTAAAACACACATGAAAAGATATTTAATATCACTGGCATTAGGGAAATGCAAATCAAAACCACTATGAGATACCACTCACACCTATTAGGATGGCTGTTACAAAAATAAAAATAAGCAGGAGCGAGTCCCAGCTACTCCAGGGGGCTGAGGCACAAAGATTGCCTGAGGCCAGGAGTTCAGAGGCTGCAGTGCGCTACGACCATGAATGGCCACTGCACTCTAGCCTGGGCAACATAGCGAGACCTCATCTCTACAAATAAATAAAGAAAATGAAAAACAAGTGCTGATAAAGATATGGAGAAACTGGAACCTCTGTGCACTGTTAGTGGGAATGTAAAATGGTGCGGCCACTATGGAAAACAGTATGATGGTTCCTCAAAAAATTACAAATAGAACTATCATATGATCCAGCAATTCCATTTCTGGGTATATACCCAAAATAATTTAAAGGAGGGATTCAAAGAGATACTTGTACACTCATGTTTATAGCAGCATTATTCACAGTAACCAAAAGGTGGACGCAACCCATGGATGGATGAATGGAAAAACAAAACAAACAAAACGTGGTATATCCATACAATGCAATATTACCCAGCCTTAAAAAGGAAGAAAATTCTGACGCATGCTACATGGATGAACTTTGAGGACATTATACTAAGTGAAATAAGCCAGTCACAGAAGGACAAATATTGGATGATTCCACTTACATGAGCAGTCAAACCCACGGAGACAGATGGCGAATGAGGAGTTACTCTTTAATGAGGCCCAAATTTCAGTAGGGGAAGATGAAAAGAGTTCTGGAGATGGATGGTGTAATAGTCAGTTTTCACATTGCTATAAAGAAATACCTGAGACTGGGTAATTTATAAAGAAAAGAGGTTTCATCAGGCATGGTGGCTCACACCGGTAATCCCAGCACTTTGGGAGGCCGAGGCAGGTGGATCACTTGAGATCAGGAGTCTGAGACCAGCCTGGCCAACATGGTGAAACCCTGTCTCTACTAAAAATACAAAAGCCGGGTGTGGTGGCGTACACCTGTAGTCCCAGCTATGTGGGAGCCTGAGACAGGAGAATCACTTGAACCCAGGAGGCGGAAGTTGCAGTGAGCTGAGATTGTGCCACTGTACTCCAGCCTGGGAGACAGAGACTCCATCTCAAAAAATAAAAATAAATAAGTAAATAAATAAATAGATAGATAAATAAAAGAGGTTTAATTGACTCACAGTTCCACATGGCTGGGGAGGCCTCAGGAAACTTACAATCCTGGCAGAAGGAGAAGGAGACACAAGGCATGTCTTCCATGGCAGCAGGAGAGAGAGAGTGAGCACATGAAGGGCAAACTGCCACTTTTAAACCATCAGACCTCATCAGAACTCACTATCACAAGAACTGCATGGAGGAAACCACCCCATGATTCGCTCACCTCTCACCAGGTCCCTCCCTTGACATGTGGGGATTACAACTCGAGATGAAATTTGGGTGGGGACACAGAGCCAAACTATATCAGATGGTGATGGTTGTTGCACAATGAGAATGTACTGCTGCTGAACGTTACTCTCAAAAATGCTTCAGATCAGCTGGGCGCAGTGGCTCACGCCTGTAATCCCAGCACTTTGGGCGGCTTAAGCAGGTGGATCACCTGAGGTCAGGAATTTAAGACCAGCCTGGCCAACATGGTGAAACCCCATCTCTACTAAAAATACAAAAATTAGCCAGGTGTGGTGGTGCGCACCTGTGGTCCCAGCTACTCAGGAGGCTGAAGTGGGAGAATTCCTTGAACTCAGGAGGCAGAGGTTGCAGTGAGCCGAGATTGTGCCACTTCACTCCAGCCTGGGCGATAGAGCAAGACTCTCTCTCAAGAAAAAAAAAAAAATGCTTAAGAAGGTAAATTTTATGTTACATCTATTTTTAAAATGATTTAAAAAAAGAAGAAGAAGAAGGCGGCAGCCAAACAAGACACATTTGAGGGCAAGATCTAGTTTTCCAGCCTGTGGCCTCTGAAGACAATTTTTTTTTTTTTTTTTTTGAGATGGGGTCTTGCTCTGTCACCCAGGCTGGAGTGCAGTGGCGCAATCTTGACTCACTGCAACCTCCGCCTCCCGGGTTCAGGCAATTCTCCTGCCTCAGCCTCCCTAGTAGCTGGACTTACAGGCGTGCACCACCATGCCCGGCTAATTTCTGTATTTTTAGTAGAGACGGGGTTTCACCATGTTGCCCAGGCTGGTCTCGAACACCTGACCTCAGAAGATCTGCCCACCTCGGCCTCCCAAAGTTCTGGGATTACAGGTGTGAGCCACCGCACCTGGCCTGAAAACAATTTTTTAAGGTTCACTCTTGAGGTGCAGGGGGCAGGTAGGGAGTGCTGTGAGTGCCGGGCACAGTGGCTCATGCCTGTAATCCCAGCACTTTGGGAGGCTGAGGCAGTCAGATCTCTTGAGCCCAGGAGTTCGAGACCTGCCTGGTTGGCAATACAGCAAGACTCTATGTGGACAGAAAACACAAAAGTGGGCCAGGTGTGCTGGACACCTGTGGTCCTAGTTATTCAGGAGGCTTAGGTGGGAGGATGGCTTGAGCCCGGGAGGCAGGGGCTACAGTGAGCTGTGATCACACCCCTGCACTCCAGCCTGGGTGACAGAGTGAGACCCTGTCTCAAAATAAAAAAGGAGTGTAGTGAGGTCTGGGCAGCATGTCACATTATTGGGAACTTCAGGAACCTTGAGGCCATGGCTCTAGGGACATCCACAAGAGGACAGGGAACTCAAGGCCAGCAGAACATGGCCTGGGACTGTTGTTAACAACACTGGGGAGGATCATCCCAACAGCCACAGCCTCCTGTGGTCACCAGACCAAGATGAGCAGCCTCTGTGGCCTGGGTCAGGTGGGTGCTCAAGGACTATGGACCACTGGCCCAATTGCTCTCAGTAAATACAAACACCTCCTCCACCTGGCACAGCAATGGGGAGGCCTGAGAAGACTCCTGCAGCCCCCACAAGCCCAGGTCCCAGCAGTGATAATGGAGCCCTGTTAACTGAGTTGGCTTTGCCAGTAGGGCAGGGGGATTTCATAAGACCATTTTTCATCCCCTATTCCCCTGAGGTAGGTACTATTATTATCCCCATTTTACAGGAAGAAAAACTGAGCTCCTAAGAGGTTAAGCCTTGGTTAGGCAACTTACTTGAGGTCAGCTGACCGATAAGTGGTGGACCTAGGACTGGAACTCGCATATGACTGACCCTTGCAGAACCCTCACCCTTAACCATGGGGCCACACAGCCTTGTAGGAACAGCAGTGTGAGAAAGCAGCCGATCAGAAGCCAGTGTGGACAGGGCTGGGAACACGGCACCACGGAAAACAAGGCAGAGTGTACCCCCGGCAGGCTTTGCTTAGAGAGACAACGTTCAGAATTCCAGGAAAGTCCAAGTCTGAGTCAAACCACAGTGAGGCTAGCAGGAGACCAGGGCACACGGGAGTGACAGCTCACGACGCACCACACATTACAGTTGACCATCCTTTTTTCTGTCCGCTCTTACAACAGATCCACCCCCAAACTGCAATGCGACATTTGTGAGCCCCAGTTTAGAGACGGGGAAGTGAAGGCTCAGAGAGGAAGCGACTTCCTACAGCTGCCCGGCTGGCACGTGGCACAGCCAGAATAGAATCCTGCTCACGGGATTCCAAATCCAAAACTCTCCAAGGAGCAACAATGGTGGTGGCCACAGCAACACCAATGACTCACTAGGGATCATCTCATCACGTCCTATTATTACATCCATTTCACACATGAGGAAACTGACCTGCAGAGTAGTAATTAACTGTCCCAAGATCACACAGCTAATAAGTAGTGCCAAAGTCAGGGTTTGAACCCAGCTCCAGACCCATGTGGTTGGCCACATCTCCACAAGGTTGGGCCCTCCAGAGAGCATCTCAGAGACCTGGAGCTTCAGATACATCCCCTGAGAAATTTCCAGAAAAGAGCTGCAGTCAGAAAGTTCAAGAACAGGCCAGGCGTGGTGGCTCACGCCTATAATCCCAGCACCTTGGGAGGCCGAGGGGAGTGGATCACCTGAGGTCAGGAGTTCGAGACCAGCCTGAACAACATGGTGAAACCCCCTCTCTACTAAAAAATACAAACAATTAGCCAGGCATGGTAGTGGATGCCTGTAATCCTAGCTCCTCAGGAGGCCGAAGCAGGAGAATCGATTGAACCTGGGAGGTGGAGATTGCAGTGAGCCGAGATCGCGCCATTGCATTCCAGCCTGGGCAACAAGAGCGAAACTCCATCTCAAAAAAGAAAAAGAACATTCAAGGACAAAATGAGAACAAAGACCAGGAACCATTCTGAATTCCTAAGTCACTTGCGGGAGTTGGGTAGGCTCGGGGGTTCTCCTAAGAGAGGCTAGAAAGCTGGGGCTCAAAGAACTAAAAAGGCTGGGATGTTTCCTCCTCAGTTTCCTTTCTTAAAAAGTAAGTTGATTTTGTTAATTAAAGGAAAAAGTATTTTCAAAAACCTCTTTAAAGTCACAAAAGGTTAGATACTACGATTTCACTTCTATGAAATGCTCAGAAAAGACAAATATATAAAAACAGAAAGCAGATTGAAGGTTGCCAGGGGCTGTGGGGCAAGGAGCATGGGGAGTGACCGTCAATAGGCCTGTTGGAGTGATGATGTTTGGCAGTGAGACACTGGTGGTGGGTGCATTGCCATCTTAATATACTTACCACCAACCACCGAACTGTACACCTTCAAGGGGAGAATTTTATGGCATGTGAATTATATCTCCACAAAACCCATTTTCTTTTCTTTTTTTTTTTTTTTGAGACAGAGTTTCGCTCTTGTTGCCCAGGTTGGAGTGCAGTAGTGTGATCTCGGCTCACTGCAACCTTTCCCTCCTGGGTTCAAGCGATTCTCCTGCCTCAGTCTCCCGAGTAGTTAGGATTACAGGTGCCCGCCACCACACCCAGCTAATTTTTGTATTTTTAGTAGAGACGGGGGTTTCACTATTTTGGCCAGGCTGGTCTTGAACCCCTGACCTCAGGTGATCCACTCACCTCTGCTTCCCAAAATGCTGGGATTACAGGCGTGAGCTACCACGCCCAGCCCACAGAGCCCTTTAAAAAATACTTGCAAAATGAAGTGTCTGAAAAGCCTAACTGGGGAAGGTCAGGGAAGGAAGAGGGCTGCTCAGCCTTTGCCTGAGGCCAGACACATCCCCTGCAGGGTGGGCCCTGGACCCCCTGCAACCCCCCAAGGCGCTTGAGCCACACCTCTCCTACCAAAAGTCCCTTTGCACTGGCTAGGCCTCAGCTCAGAGTGCACTTTCCTCTGCTCTGCCCCAGAGCTCAGCTCAAGACGCCCAGGGACAAGCCCTCGAGGCCATGTGTGTGCCCATCCCAGTGAGCCCTTCCCACTTTCTGTGGGTATGTGAAGCAAATGTCCATTTTCCCCCAGGCAGAGCCTCCACCAGGTGGGAGTCTGCTGTCCACTGGGGTATCCCCCATGCCCAGCTCAGTACCAGTACAAAAGGGGTGTGCACAAATACCCAAGGGAGCAGGCGGGCATGCAGCAGGCAAGAGGATACAGGGCTAGCCTGGAGGAGTCCCCAGTTAGTGGGGAAGGCAGGCCCAGATAGTCAAGCTGTGGGGTAAGTGTGTAAGAGGAAGACACAAAGCATGAGGGGCGCCCCAAGGAGGCCCACCCGACTCAGCAAGGGGCAGGTGGGCAGGCCAGGCCATTCTTGAGAAGAGGACACACCTGTAAGCTGGAAGAAATGCTCCATTTCAAAAGCGCGCACAATATGCTGCCCCCAGAACTGAGCGAACAAGTCACAGCACACATGATGCGCAATAGGCAGACGTCGGCATGTCCAGGCCATCTCTTTGCTGGCTCATGGGACACAGAAAGAACTTAGCTCTACCTGAAGGCCAGTCTGGCAGAGAGTGCTGGGCCCAGAGCTCAGAGGCCCAACACCCAGGCCAGGGCACTGGATCAGAAGTGGGGATGATGTGGCAGACAGGCTTGGAGACCTTGGGGAAGTGGGCGAGGCTCAGATACAGCCACAGAGACAGACACTGAGGATGAGAGTGAGGAAAGAGGCCTGGGAGCCCACATGGAGATGCAGAAGGAGAAGAAAGTGACGCAGTCACACCCACAGAAGAGGGCCGGTGGTCAGCCCCATGGGACATGCAGCTCATGAGCCAATGGTACCCAAATGTCCTGCCCAGCCAACGAAGGAGACAACGCTGACCTGCATGAACCCTGGCTCTCCCTGGCTTCCAGAGGTTGAGAGATCCCTTCCCCAACATGCACTCAAACTATCATCCACCTTTAACGAGAAATCAAAAGAACAAGAAACGTCATGCCAATCTCCTGTGGGGTGACAATCTGATGAGTTTTGTCCGCTCAGGCTGCCCAGTGCAGGGCACCGTTGAAGATGGGGTGGACTCAGGGTGGGAAGCACCCCGCACCTTCCTGCTCCACTCACATCTACGTCACCTCCTAGGGGGAAGGTCCTGGCCCCTGATAACCGCAAGGAGATGGGGTACAAGGAGGACCAGAATGGGAGGCCTCTGCAAGCTGAAAGAAATGCCGCATCTCAAAAGCGCATCCCCTCCAGGATGGGAGGCCTCTGACTCTCACCACCCTACCCTCCAGCGTATTCCAGGAAACGAGACTCCAGCTATCTCCTCTTATACCAGTAGCCTGGTGGGGTCAGGTGCCCCAGGTGATGTCTTCTGACCTGCTCCATAGTGGGCAGTGGCCTCTGCCCATCCCAGCCTCCCCAGGTACCTGGTTCTGCAGCTGGGTGGACGTGGCCTGCTGGTCACTGTCGCGGAGGGCCAGCCTCTCCTGTAGGACCACCAGCTTCTCCTGTAGCTGGGCCTTCTCCTCCTGGAGCTGGGACATGGCCTCCACCATCCTATGCACCACGGGGGCCGCACCTGGTGGCCCCGACAGGCTCGAGCACCTCCTGCTGCCAAAGAGACACCCACCTACAAGCAAAGTAGTGGCTGATGAGAGGGCAGCAGAGGTCCCACGCTGGCAGAGGAGGGGGTCCATCACAGCAAGGCAGACCACCAGGGATGATAGGGGTGCAAGCAGAGGGGTTGGGCAACCAGGTGAGGGCTGGGGCGGCAGCGGCATAGGTTAGCTGGGGCCTCCAGGGCCTGTCCCAGAAGAAGACACTTCCCCAGGCAGCACCTGGGGGATGAAATTACCTGGATCAGGACTTAAGAAAGCAATTTTCACTGAATACGGCTCTCAAAGCACATGTTCTAGGTCTGATGAGCCAGCCTCTCTCCATGGCCAGGCTGTAAGGAATCGCAGCTGGGAAAGACAAGGGATTCTCACCCTAGAAAACTCTATTCTTGTAGGAACGTTATTTCTTTAAGTCTCAAACCCTCTCAAGAGTACAGAAGAGAAGAGTGGGGCTCCCCAGCCTGCCCCTGTGGCAAGTGGTCAACTGCACAGAATAAGGGGAGCCAGGGGAGCCGTGTGCATGTACGAGGGACAGACAGACCAGGACACAAAGCCAGCCCCACACATGGAGCAAGAACTCAGCCAGCCAGCACCTAGCAAGGATGGAGCGCAGGGACCTCCCAGGCAAGAGAGAGGGAAACACCTGGCTGGGCGGAAGCTCTGCCTGAGTCCTCCTCCTCCAAAGGCCTCCATCTGTCCTGTCACCAGGAATGAGCGAGATGAACAGATGAAGGACAAGAACACAGAATCAGGGCCCATGACCTATGCACGGGGCCTGGGATGCTTGTTACAGCTTGCTTCCAGGGCGCCAAGAATGGCCATGGTCTTTGCAGGTAGGGAGCAAAGAGTTTGGGGGAGAGAGAGAAGAATGGGGTGCTAGGGAGGAGGGATGGGGGGTTTGCCTCCTCCCCTCAGGGAGCACCAAATGGGATGTGACAGAGTGTGGCAGAGTGAAGGGTGAAGAGGGGCATCTGCTGGCCAGAGAGCGCTGCCCTCCACCTCGGAGCCTGGGGCTCTAGGTGTTCCCACATTAGTCCCCAGGAATCCCAGCCCTCGGCAGGCTGGGGTTGGGGGGCTCTTAGACTCTGGGAAGGAAGCCACTTGCACCTGAAGTCACACACCCCTCTGACAGCCTGGCCTGAGGGAAGCCAAACGGACTCAGCTGGACAGGGAAATGGGGAGGGTGCAGCTTGCAGCTGGGCGGGGACATCTCAGCACAGCCCCAGGAGGAGGGGCAGATAGCTAGAGGCCCCCCCAGCCCACTCTAGGAGAGCAGGAGGGGCACACACAGGTCAGCTCTTCCCTCCTCCACCCGAGCACTCTGGAGAGCTAGAGCTGGGCATCCCCGGTTGGGTGGTGACCCTGGCTGTGTGGCCTGCACGTGATGCAGCATGCATGTCACACAGAGCTGGCCAAGCTCCCGCGATCTGTTCTAGAGCGAGTGAGATCAGACGGATGCTTCCAGGCCTGCACACGGGGCAGCATGAGCAGCACGTGACCAGCGTGGCCCTCAGCCCTTTGCAGGCTGCTGCAGTGAGGCAGGGAACGCACTGGACTCCTGGCCCAAGAGCTGGTTCTGCCACTCGAGAGACGTTTGGGAGGGGCCCGGCAGGAGCTTCCTAGGAGAAATGGGGACAAGGGGCCTTGCCCGAAAGGAACCCAGCACCGTGGAGATGCACAGGCATGGGTGGCTGTTACACAACAGGCCATGGGGCAGAAATGAGGCCTCGGAGAGCCCAGCTCATCCGCAACACTGCTCACATCACGGGATGTCACCCCTCCAGGGGCTCGCCAGGTCTTAGCACCGCGGCAGGGCAGTGGGAAGGGGGCCAGGAGAGTGCTTGTGGAGAAAGATCTCCAAGAAGCTCAGGGAGGTCCCAGAAAGGGGAGGATGGGAGGACAAGGTGAGATCAAAGGGGCCCTTGTGTTGGGGAGGCTGCACTCAGGGCTCAAAGATGCGATGCAGGTGCGGCCTGGCCCCACTAACCGGCTAACCCTTGCTGTTCCCTGGAATCGGTCTTCCTCTTCTTGGCGCACAATCAGCAAGATGATGTCCCCTGCCCGAGGCTGGCCTGCCCACACTCAGCCAGACCCCAACCCCTGCCACTCGCTGCAGAGGAGTGCCTGGGCCCAGACAGGCCAGAACCCCAGAACAGGGCTCTGGGACAGCCTCAGAGAAGGGAGTGGCTCCTTCCACCACATGGCAAGTTCAGACACACAAGTTAACCTTTTGGCAATGGAGGAGGAAGATGACAGAAAGGCCAGCTCCTCTTTCCTTCACACGCTGTCTTCCTTCAGGGCTCCTGGAGGATGCTGCTTCCCCATTATCACCGGGCTCTCGCTTACTGCCAGGGACCCCCGGCATGGGCCCATAAGACTACAAGGGGGGCCTGTAGAATCTTCCAGAACCAGCCAGCCCTGGACACCATGGCAGGCCCTGCCAGAGAAGAGCTGAGCCACTGGCTCCTTTATCTCAGCCTCTGGCCAGGAGAATCAAAGTCCTGTCCTAGGAGCCTCCAGACCCTGAGAGCCCATGGATAGGAGGGAGAAGTCCGAGTCTCTCTCTGCAGGTGGTGGCGTCTGTGAGGCTGCCACCCTCGCCCTGCTTTAGACAGGCACTGGGAAAAGACAAAAAGCAGGGAAATTCAACCCCAGCCCACGCTGGCCAAGGCCTCTTATCACTGGGTGGGGCCTGGATGCTGCAGGAGGCAGGTGGTGAGATGAAGGTTCTATACACACCACTGTCCCTGAATCCGGAGAGACAGGCTGGGGGATTGGAGCTGTGGATCAGGCAGCTGGAGTCTGTCTAGGCCACCTCCAGCCGGGGAGGACAGGGCATGGAGATAGCACCAACTGCACAAGAGCCTCCCTCCTGCACTGGCTTCACTGGGGAGTGCCGGTTCGGTGGGCAGGCCTGCTTTACCTGTATTCTCTACATTCATGGTGCCACCAGCTTCCTGGGCCTCCCGGGCCCGCCTGGGGGCTGGTGCCTGTCTCTTCCAAAGCTTCTCTTCTTTCGTCCCCTGACTCTGGCTCTTGCACCCCTTGTCCTGCAGGGCCTGCTGCCAAGACACAACCAGAATCCTCACATGAAGGAGACTGCGCCCAGGGAAGGACCCTCGAGCCAGAGGATGGTGCACTCCCGGAGCTGGCAAGGATCCCAGGGCCCAGTGAGTACAGTCCCTCCCTTTGTGGGTGGGTGGGGACGTTGAGGTCCAGGATCTGGAAGAGGATGTGCCAGGTCCCACAGCAAGACAGTGGCAGTGCCTTCTCCTGGCCTCCCTCAGCAGCTGGTCTTCTGCACCAGCAAAGAAGGTTCTTAGGTACTTAAGTCCTCAGGCGAAGCTCATGCCATCCCTGCAGGGTCTGAGAGTCACCAGCACAGAGGCTGGCTTGCTTCCGGTGCGCACACCCCACAGGCAACTGTCCAGCCCCACCACACACATATCAACCTCAGGGCAACTGCTCCCATGCCAGCTGCTGCCACCCCAGGCACACAGCCCCGCATCTCCAGATGGGACCCCCAGGACTGCCAACGAGGCTGCGCACGAGTCCGTCCAAGCAGGGGAAGGGCCACAGCCCTGCCTCCTTCACTCTCTCTGCCCCACAGGGCTATCGAGAGGCCATGGGAAGCCGTCTCCTCTTCCAGGGGGAACACAGGCAAAGGACTCGAGACAAAGAGAGCCAGTGCGCAGGCACAGGGAGAGAGAGGGGAGGCACGAAGAGGTGTTTCATCCAGAGAACATCACCTGCCACTCACACAGAAAGATGCCCAAGGCAGGCGGCAGGGCCACATGCAAAGAGTGATCCCATTTGAGGATCATGAAAATGAAAATAAAACAGACATAGAGACAAATCTAGAGAATTATATAGACAGTGATCCTCTCTGGAAGGTTGGGGGGGACGGTGTAGTGGCTGAGAGTAGAAACAAGCATCATTTCAATTTTGGGGGAATAAAAAGAAAGTTCACAACAGAGAGAATGTGAGAAAAGGGGAAAGGAGGTGGCCTTACATTTCATGTTGAACCTCTTTGGCATTTGAATTGTTAACCTTATAAACACTGACTGTGTTTTTTTGTTTTGTTTTGTTTTGTTGTTTTAAACAGAGTCTCACTCTGTCACCCAGGCTGGAGTGCAGTGGTGTGATCTCGGCTCACTGCAACCTCTGCCTCCCAGGCTCAAGTGATTCTCCTGCCTCAGCCTCCCAAGCAGCTGGGGTTACAGATGTGCACCATCACACCTGGCTAATTTTTTGTATTTTTAATAGAGACAGGGTTTCACCACATTGGCCAGGCTGGTCTCGAACTCCTGACTTCAAGTGATCCACCTGTCTCGACCTCTCAAAGTGCTGGGATTACAGGCATGAGCCACTGCGCGCGTGGCCATTTTTTTTCTTTCTTTCTTTCTTTTTTTTTTTTTTAAAGACAGAGTCTCACTCTGTGGCCCAGGCTGGAGGGCAATAGCACAATCACAGCTCACTGCAACCTTGACTTCCTGGGCTCAAGCAATCCCCCTGCCTCAGCCTCCGGAGTAGCAGGGACTACAGGTACACACCACCATGACTGGCTGATTTTTGTATTTTTTATGTAGAGATGGGGTTTTGCCATGTTTCCCAGGCTGGTCTCAAACTCCTGGGCTCAAGCGATCCTCCTGCCTCAGCCACCCAAAGTGTCAGGACTACAAGCATGAGCCACCACGCCCAGCTTTTTTTTTTTTTTTCATATCAACAGAGGTTATCTTGGAAGAGAGATAGCAAACAATTTCTGTGTGTCTTTGTGACCTTTAAATTCAAAACAAAAAAATAAGTCACTGTTTTAAAAGTGCTCAGTCTAAAAAATAAACACGTCTAGAGGCGGCAAGGCCTGTGTGTGAAGCCTGGCTCTTCCTTGGCTAAGCTGTGTGACGGTGGGCAAGTTACTTACCTTTTTGAAGCTGCATTCTCCTCATTCTTAAAATAAAAATGGTAATAACAGGACCACCTCATTGAGCTTATGTGAAGACACAACAGACAACTGCAGCCAAGTCCCCAGAAGGCGCCTGGCACATAGTAAGGGCTTGATATGAGGTAGCTATTATCAGGACATGATTCCTGTAATCTTCACATTTTTTTACTTTGACAATCAAAAAGCCAATACAGATAATTGAAAAGACAAGAAAAGTGACATCAGCAGGCTCCTTAGCCCAAAATTTACCCCCTCCCTCTCTTGACCTGGAGTTCCACTTGAGAAGGGCGGGTGGGGGACACACCTCTTATATTTAGGAATATTCCTGCTGGGTACAGTGGCTCACACCTGTAATCCCAGCACTTTGAGAGGCTGAGGCAGGTGGATCACCTGAGGTCAGGAGTTCGAGACCAGCATGGCCAGCATGGCGAAACCCTGTCTCTACTAAAAATGGAAAAAAATTAGCCGGGCGTGGTGGCAGGCACCTGTAATCGCAGATACTTGGGAAGCTGAGGCAGAAGAATTGCTTGAACCCAGGAGGTGGAGGTTGCAGTGAGCTGAGATTGCACCACTGTAATCCAGCCTGGGTGACAGCTCAAGACTCTGTCTCAAAAAGAAAATAGAAAATTCCCTCCGACTTAATTTTGTCCCCACCCTGTGACCAACTGCCACACCATCGCGAGCAGGCTTGTGAGCCATGGTTGCAAGGGCAGCAGCTGGAAGTTTCCATTTGCCAGCCAGGGCAAAGGTTACACTATTTCTGGCCTGTTGGCCAAGCCACAGGAAGGACAGACAGGGCCCTGGGGGGTTGGGAATTTCTGCAGCGCCTCTGTGGGGTGTATCTCAGGTTTTAACTGCTGGACAGAGGCTAGGGAGGGAGTGTCACTAAGCCTACCAGGTCGCTGCACTGTGCTTGGGACCCACTCTGGCCCCACATCTTCGACCCTGAAGCACCTACCGCGTAATGGAGCTTTGTTGGGGCCCGCCAGGATGTGAACGTGGAAGCTAGTTGCTGGTGCCAGTGTCCCAGAGATCTTCAGTAGATCTGCTGACCCCAGGACTCAGCTGCAACCACAACTCAGCACCCCATAATCAAAGCTCAAGAACAGAGCCACCACCCAACTCGAGGCTGTGGGTTTCTGACTGCCGCCTTCCAATTTAACTACAGATGGCTCAAGACAGAGCAAAGAGCGGGTCCTCAAGTTTCTTTAACTGTTCTCTCACCAGACCTGCTTTTCTAGCAGATTTGAACAGATAAAAGAAGAAACTTTTGGTTCAGTTTTCAGATGAATCACATGAGAAGGGACAAGAAACACCTCAACACACAAGACTGTCCCTGAAGCAACATCAACCCCTACACCCGTGTTCAGATCAGGGGCTGGGACAACAAGCTGCCCGGGCCAGGACATCCTTTTGCACCAGGAAGGACACGTCCCCTTGAAGGGTATGTGTTTCCCACACTCCATCCTGCCCCACCATTTGTACACATTCCTTCAAGGCTCTGTGAAAATGTGGCTTCCAGAAAGGGCAGAATCAGTGTGTGTGGATGGTCAGGAGAATGTGGGGGAGTGGTGGGCCCTCTCGTGCACCAGCTTTCTTCGGGGGTGGGCCTTGGCAGCACCCCCAGATAGCCCTGGTGTCAATCCTCTGCCACTGCCTTCTTGGCCCCTGCCTGGTTTGCCTTCATCCCTTCGTGATTATTTGGTCACTCTCTGGCACCTCTGCTAGACTCTCTTGTCTCTTTCTGCACTGTACCTCTGACCCTAGCACAGACTGGCACATTCTAAATAATCTGTTGAACAAATGCATTAATCAAAAATGGGCAGAGCTTGTACTGCCCTGAAAATACTCAAAGCTATCACTGCATGAACACAGCACAGATATTTGTTTAAGGAGCTCACTGCAATCAGAAACAATACAGAGGATCTGTTATAAATAATTTATGGTAAGCCCTGAAGTAGACTATTATGCAGCCGTGTAAAAGAAAGAGGTAGGGCCGGGTGTAATGGCTCACACCTGTAATCCCAGCATTTTGGGAAGCCAAGGCAGAGCCCACAAGTTCGGGACCAGCCTGGGCAACATGATGAAACCTCCATCTCTACAAAAATTACAAAAATTAGCCAGGTGTGGTGGCACATGCCTGTAGTCCCAGCTACTCAGGAGGCTGAGGTGAGATGACTTGGCTGGAGGTTGCAGAGATTGTACCACTGCATTCCAGCCTGGGCAATAGAGCCAGACCTTGCTCAAAAAAAAAGAAAAGAAAAGAAAAAGGGTAGTTCTCTATGTGTTGATGAGCATGAAGAGATTACCAGGACTTACTTAAGGGAAAGAGCTAGTGACAGAATAACATGTAAAATAAATAATAAAATCATATAAATATGCACTGGGAACTGTGGCTCATGCCTGTAATCCCAGCACTTTGGGAGGTTGAGATGGGCAGATCACTTGAGGTCAGGAGTTCAAGACCAGTCTGGCCAACATGGTGAAACCCCATCTCTACTAAAAATACAAAAATTAGCCAGGTGTGGTGGCACATGCCTGTAGTCCCAGCTACTTGGGAGGCTAAGGCATGAGAATCGCTTGAACCTGGGAGGTGAAGGTTGCAGTGGGCTGTGATCATGCCACTGCACTCCAGCCTGGGCAACAGAGCGAGACTCTGTCTCAAAAAAAAAAAAAAAATCATATAAATATGGCTGGGTGCAGTGGCTCACACCTGTAATCCCAGTACTTTGGGAGGTTGGGGCGGGCAGATCACTCGAGGTTAGGAGTTCAGACCAGCCTGGCCAACACGATGAAACCCTGTCTCTACTACAAATACAAACATTAGCTGGGCATGGTGGCACACGCTTGTAATCCCAGCTACTTGGGAGGCTGAGACAGGAGAATCACTTGAATCCGGGAGGCGGAGGTTGCAGTGAGCTGCGATCATGCCATTGCACTCCAGCCTGGGCGACAGAGCGAGACTCTGTCTCAAAAAAAAAAAAGAGTTCAAGACCAGCCTGGCCAACATGGTGAAATGGTGAAACCTTATCTCTACTAAAAATACAAAAATTAGCCAGGTGTGGTGGTGCACACCTGTAATCCCAGCTACTCAGGAGGCTGAGGTAGGAGAATCACTTGAACCTGGGAGGTGGATATTACAGCCAAGATCACGCCACTGCACTCCAGCCTGGGCAAGAGAGTGAATGAGACTCCATCTCAAAAATAAAAATCATATAAATTTAATTAAGTGGTTCTATATAGGAAAGATAAATAAATAAACACCAAATACTTAATAGTGGATTTCTCAAAGATAGAGGACTACGAGAGGCAGTTTCTGGATAACTGTATCTCTGCCCTGTTACAAGGCTAGTTGTGTTGAATGGTCGAATATGTGACCAGCAGCGAGTAACTTAACCTCTCTGAGCCTCTACATCCTTATCTATAAAACCCAGATCAAATACTGTATCCTGAGACTGTTATGAGCATGATGAGGACTAACATGAGATCTTTTAATGCCTGGCACAGAGTCCGTGTTTGATAAACAGTAGCTCTTATTACTATTATCATTATGGATTATTTCTATAGCCAAATATACATACATACATAAAATTTATCTTTTTCTTTTCTTTTTTTTGAGACAGGATCTCACTCTGTCACCCAGGCTGGAGTTCAGTGATGCAATCACTGCAGCCTCAACCTCCTGGGCCCAAGCAATCCTCCCACCCCAGCCTCCTGAGTAGCTGGGACTATAGGAACCACCATGCCCAGCTAATTTTTTATTTTTCTTTTTGTAGAGATGGGGTCTCACTATATTGTCCAGGCTGGTCGTGAGCTCCTGGGCTCAAGCGATCCTCCTATCTCAGCCTCCCAAAGTGGTGAGATTACAGGCCTGAGCCACCGCGCCTAGCCTTACTTTGTCATTTTAAAGTCACTTGGTGATAACTGCAAGGGACAAGACCCCAAGTTTTAGTGAATCCCCCATCTAGCTTTGAATTCTCACTTCAAACAAGGAAATATTCCCAAGGAAATACCAGGAAATACTCATATAACCATGTTTCAGAATAATCAACTACCCCAAACCTGCCTGTTTTCCCAATACCTTCTCCAAGCTCTGTCCATCTCAGCTAAGGCCCCGTGCTTCCCATTTTAACACCTCAGCCAGGGCATGGCTGAAAAGCTCCTGTCAGCTCCTGTGAGATTTCCCCTGTCTGACTTAATAAAGCAGGCTCCCAGGCAGAGAGGTGCGAGGTGGGTCCCCGGCTCTCCCCAGGTGCTTCCTACCCCCAGAAGCCTGGCAGGAACCCAGCCACTGGAGCTCAGAGAGCCAAGGCACACGCAGCCTGGAAGGCCCCAGTGCTTACCTGCAGGGTCAGGTAGAGCCCGTGGGGGCTTCCGGGGCCAGCCCAGTCCACACTAAGAGCTCGGCACTGAGCTAGGGCTGGGCGAGCTGCACTTCGGGCACTGGAGTCCTCGTCACCGCAGACTGGGGTATCTTTTCCACGCCCTGTCCCAGGACAGAGAGATAGGTGAGACACTCCGACCACTGGCCAAAGACTGCTAGCCATGGACCACTGGCCAGGGCCGCAGCTGAGCTCAGCTTTCACACATCCCCGGCTGGTCCAGATGTGGCCAGGAGGGGCTCACACACCCTTACATGCCTGCCCTGCAGAGGGGAAGGCCTGGCTCAGGGCAGGGGCTACGCTCTTCCCTTACCAAAAGCTGCCCAAAGATTCTCTTCTGGAGGGGGCCCAATACCCCACCAGAGGCTCCCCTATCCCCACAGTGGCTTTTGAGGCAGGCATCTGCTCAGCAGGGCAGCGGAAGGAAGCCGATGCCAGCCAGCCTGCATGAAGCTTTGAGGACTTGCACAGGGGCTATGGCTTTATTACCCCGGCTGTCTCTAGGTGGCAATTTCTTCCCTGACTTCATTAAGACCAAATCCACACCAGGTGACCCAGCCTCCGTTGCCTCCCCAAGCGTATTCCAGCTAATGTGCATCCCCTTGTGCCTCTGACACACTGCCTCCCTCACCCATGGGAGAGAGGGTGGGCTGTGGCAGCAATGCTCCAGCCACCCACCTCCACCTGCAGGGCTGAACAGGGTGGGATGGGGGCCAGCCTCACGGGTCATGAGGCATACTGCAGAGCCACTACCCTGGGGCGTAACACTATCCCGAGTGCCAGCCACTGGGCCAAGTGCTTTTCAGGCCTTACACACATTTTTTTTTTTTTTTTTTTGAGACAGGGCCTCTCTCTGTTGCCCAGGCTGGAATGTAGTGGTGCGATCTTGGCTCACTGCAACCTCCACCTCCCGGGTTCAAGCGATTCTTATACCTCAGCCTCCTGAGTAGCTGGGATTACAGGTGCGCACCACCAGCCCAACTAATTTTTATATTTTTATAAGATACGGAGTTTCACCATGTTGGCCAGGTTGGTCTTGAACTCCTAACCTCAAGTGATCTGCCTGCCTTGGCCTCCCAAAGTGCTAGGATTACGGGCGTGAGCCACAGCACCCAGCCTTTACACACCTTCTTGATCTTCAGTTTGCTTGTCAATAAAATGGGGACAACTTCACAGCCCTGTGATAAGGATCAAATGGGATGAAATACACGTGGTGCCCATGTAGTGCCAGGCACACAGAAAGGGCCCACAGTACAGGCCAATAGGACTACAGTAGGCATCAGCTCCTCAAAACTCCCCAGGGAGGTGGGGGGCATTCTCCCCATCTGACAGGCAAAGAACCAGAAGCCCGGAAGGGTTAACAATGTGCCCAGGGTCACAGGGAGCCAGGATTCAAATCCCATGTGCTAACCAACCCTCTACCAGCCGACTCTCAGGGTGGCAATATGGGGGTTGGTCAGGGGGCTCAGAGGGGCATGGGGCAGCTGAGCTGGCTGAGGCCCAGTGGCAGGCACAGCGCTTGAATTTCAAACATAGGATTTCATCTGACCTTTGTCTTAAATTGTTTAAGTGGATAAAAGTCTGTATGGTCATATAATCTTCATAATACCCAATTTTTTCCTTCAGGTTAGAAAGCTGAGATAACACAATATTTCAAAGACCTATATGCATGCACACACACACACACACAGACACACACAACTAGAAGGCACTACATAAAATGTTCAGTGACTAGCTTGTGATTTTTATTTCCTTTTTGATATTTTTCTATGTGTTTTAAGTTTCCTAAGGGAAAATGTTTTTGTTTTACTGGAAAAGCAATACTCATTCATATTACATTTGTAATCCTAAGGACAACCTTATGGGGTAGAGGCCATCCTCTGCCCCTTTCAGACAACTGGGCTACCTCGCCCAAAAGCCCAGGCTTTTCCCCAGGCCCCTGGGTCATCCCCAGCCTGGCTGTGCTGCTTGGGAGCAGCCAGCCCTAGACAACCATAGAAGCAGAGAGACTTCGGAAGGCATCAGTTCAGCTGCCACTGACAGCACAAATGTGGTGGGAGAGAGGGGTGAACAGGAGTTTGCTGTGTGCCCTCTCTGGGCCTCAGTTTCCCCTTCTGTGCACCAAGGGGCTTGGACCTGATGGCCCAGAGGGAGTCTGCTAGCTCTCACAGGCTGGCAGTCTAGACCCTGTTCCTGTAGGTCACGAGGGACAGGGAGCAGACCCCTGAAGGCACCTTGCCTGGAGAGCCCTCTCTCCCCCACACTACCAGGGCGACCTGCCCACGCCTCGGGAGAGGGTCATGGACAGCTCCCCAGCTCCGCCAATCCGGTCCCGGCCCTGAATCAGAGAAGCCGCTCACTTCTTGACTTTCGCAGCACCGGGGGACATGACCCAGAAAGGCGAGCTGGCACTGATAGCTCCCCGGGGGGTACAGTGGGGGCCAAGACTCTGGGACCTCTGCTCACCTGCTGTCAGGGTCTCTACAGAAGCACCTGAAATGAGCACATGGCCCCCAAGCCCCGCCAGGCCACGTTCCCGAGCAGCCTCGGTCCACTCCCAACGCCATCCAGGGGCCAGCCCAGGCAGGATCAAGTGTCAGCGGCGCTTGGTGCCCAGGCAGCCACTTCACCTACCTTGTTTACCAGCCTGGGCAGAGACCGGAGCGAGCCCACACGCTCTTGGCCAAGGACGGCAGCCCGCAGAGCTCTGACCAGCTTGGCACAGAGTAGCTGATTCCCCCTGCTCTGTGCCGGACCCGTGTTAAAGTTTAACCCGGCTTCCAGGTCTCCTCTTTTCCAGACAGGGGCGCAGGGAAGGAGCGCCCGGCGAGACTGACGCTCCGGCTCCACGCCCGCCCGGCTCTGGGCTGTCGGTTACCCTGTAATTACCTGACAGCTCTGACTGGGCTTAGGAACCGGTGAGAAACCTCAGTCTCATCTCTGGTATCTGGAGGAAGGAAGGGAAATAAAGAGGCATTTTAAAAATGCGGACTCACCAGTTCTCAACCTCCCCGGGCCGGTGTGTGGGAAAGGGCGGGCGGCCGGGCTGGCTGGGGCTGGGGCGGGGCGAGCCATCCCCGGCTCGGGCTCCGGGGCCCGGCCCACTCTCCACAGGCCCCGCAGCGAGGGCGTGGCTCCCAGGTTCCACGTCCTGCGAGAGGGGACCATGGCCTGGGGCTCAGCAGCCTCCTCGGGGCACCGGGCAGCCTGCGGAGAGAACAAGGGGAGATAAGCTTGAAGACCGCGGACCAGCACAACTGCACCTCGGGCAGAGCCAGCCATCTGGAAGGGTCTACGCCCCACCGGTCGCTGGTTACCCAGGGCAGCAGCTCCAACTGCACTGTCCCCCAAAGACCCTAGGGCTCGCAGGATGAAATGGGGCCTGCTGCCTTTTGGGGGTATTTGTTTCCGAATACGGAGACTCCGAAGTGCGAAAGGAGCATGTCAGCTGTGCCTGAGACTCCACACCTGAGCCCTTCCGAGCTGATCCCTTCCCAGCTGAGCCTGGAGCCTGAGGACAAGCCAGGTCCTAGCCCCACACAGAGGAGGCACCGGGAGTCAGCAGCATCTCGTAAGTCTAATCCTTTTCCTCCAAGACATCTAATTTTCTAATTGCACTTAACCACATGCTTAACCCTTAGGCTTCAGGCTCCTCTGCCTAAGGCCTGTCAGCAGAGCAGTGAATGCTCTGAATATTAACATTTCACTGAGGAGGGACTCAAAAGGGCCCTGACTGTGGCCAATGACAAGTGAAGTCTATATACAGCAAGTCCTCATTCATGTATTCGGCTAGCCTGCGCTCTGTGCCTAGCATGTGGCAGGCACCGTATGGGTGTTGAGATACAAAGATTCATTCAGTCTTCATTTAAAAATGCCTACTGGGTGCCAGGCATCTGCCAGGGGTCCTTTTGGATCAGAAGAGATGAGGCCTGAAAGCTCCCAGTCAGAAGGGAGATCAACACTTCAAAAAAACCCTCATAGTCTGAGCAGGCTACTGGAGGCGGCAGGTGCGGGCCAGGCACCAGGTGGTGTGGGGAATGAAGGGGGGCAGGGAGCATTAGTCAGGGATAGAAAGCTTCAGTCAGGGATAGGTCCCTCATGAACTGAACAAATGAACAGAGCTCAGGTATTCCCTGCACAAGTCTTTATTGAGCACCTACTGTGTGCAAAGCAACCTTGAGGACATTTAAGGTGATCATGCTACAGTCCCAGACTCAGACAGTAATGTCATTTACAGAAGAAGCGAAGTCAGCTTGGAGAGGCAACATGGGGTTTTAAGATTGAGGTGGGGGTAACTGAAGGACTTCCTAGTGGAGCTTCCTGGGCTGTCGACTACTCTCCCCATCCCTCACTGCAGTGGCCACTTCCTGCCAGGAAGTGAAGATAGCTATTTGAAGGGTGTCCACCTCCCCTGACCCACTATGGGCCCACACACATTCATGTTTGCAGCCCCACTGCACCCAGCCTGCAGCCGCACCCACACTAAGCACTCTGGGATGGCTTGTGGGGTGAATGTTCTGAAATGAACACACACAAAAGTTTGAACTGAAGCCTGGAAGAGAGGTCAGGGCTGGACACAGACTCAGAGCTAAACAGGGCCACCAATGCCACAGGTGAGGAGGCAATCATCAAAGCTTGAGCAAGAGGAGACAGCCATGTGATAACAGGGCTCACCAGGGGGTGGAAAGCTGCAGAAGGTGAGAGAGAGACAGGAGCTCCAGGCAAGTATAGAGTTTTCAGAAGTGACTGAAGTGTAAGTGGGAAGGAGAGGTTGGTCAGTGCCCAGTGCATCATGCCACAGAGACGTGGAGGACTGAAAGCCCAGACAGGCAGAAAGCCTGAGCCTGTGGAGGGAGAAGGGCAGACGGCAAACTTGGGAGGGCTCAAAGAGTGGGGCGGGAGCTGGGGGAGGAAGCAGCCACTTCCTTCTCCTTGGAGGTGTTTGGCTAGGATGGGAAGGAGAGGATGTGGTGTCTAGAATAGGGGGAGAGTTGAGCATGTTGGGGAGACAGAGAGACGGGAGTGAAAAAGCATTGAGAGGCAAAAATAAATAAATAAATAAATAATAAAATAAAGGGTACAGGGGTTAGGGGCCTGAAGATCTGGTGTCTGATGTTTGCAGAGCCCAACCCTGGAAGAATGCCAGGCACCTGGCGAGAAAGCCATGGTCTCTTCCTTCCTTGACTGAGAACAACTAGGAGTCTCCTGGGTTCAGTCTTACTGGGAAGGGGACGGGAATGTGGGCCAAAGAACAGAGCAGAGGCTGATCTAAATACGTGGGCCAGCTCCACTGAGGAAACTGAGATGGACCAGTGTGGCGTGGAAGAAACCAAGGGGAGCAGCCAAATGTCCTCTTCTCCAGGCTGCTTGGCACAGAGCTGGGCACACAACCAACCCTGCAGACCAGCTGTCCAATGGGCAAGGGAAGGAGCAAGGCAGGTCCATCTGCAGGCTCGGCTGCTGGGAAGGTGAGACGGTGCAGGGCATTGGAGGCTGACTCCACAGTGGACAGAGAAGACTTTCAGGGAGATCAGCTCAGCTCAGTCTGAGGGGCAGGGACAGGAGGAGATAGCGTTTCTGTGGTTATCAGGAAGGGAAGTGGAGGAGGCAGCCAGGAAGATATCGGGAAGAAAGAGGAAGGGCGTGTGCTAGATCCCAAAGAGGAAAAAGCAGCTGAATTTAGCAGCCTCAGGGGTGTGAAGGTCAAAAGTATCAAGGCATCTTAAGCCCAGGGTTCTGGGCCCAGAAAGCAGCACTCTCTCTCATTTACATGGGCATCTGAGATGAAACCTGGTGTCCGGGGACTTCTACCAACCTAGGATTCGTGGGGGAGGGCAGTGGGACTGGTTCAGAACCTGGCTCCCCTGTTTACTAGATGTCTGACCTTGGGAGAATTACTTTGCCTCTCCGTACCTCATTATCTCCATCTATAAAATGGGGAGAACACCACCTTATAGGGTTGCTCTAAAGATTAGACAAGGCCAAGTGTTCAGAACAATACTGGCATATACAAAGAGCTCCAAAAGTTTATTTTTCAGTGGCTTTGCTCCAGTGCTGGGTGAATGCAGAGGGCCTGGTTGGGGAAGAGGGTCTCTGCCTCTCTGGGTTTAGACCAGAACAGCAGAGCTGCAATACTCCCCCTGCCCTAGATCAGGGACATTGCAAAGATTGGGGGGACAGGCTGGAGAGCTGCCCAGAGACTGCAGCGAGCAGGGCTTGGTCCCCCTGAGAGAGCAGGCAGAAGGTCAAGGAAGTTGTACAGGGAATGCCACCTCCCTGCACACCATCATCTATCCTGGGCTTTCCAGGGCAACCCAGATTTCAAACCCTCTGCTCCCTGGTGCCCCTATGAACAGCAGAAGTCACCACCCTGTGCCCCTAAAGTCCAGTCACTGCAAATGCAGGGCCCCATTCTGATGCTGCATTCCTAGCAAATGACTCTCCCTGGTCAAGGAGACGGCTACTTTAACAAGGGCATGGGGAATACACGTCTGGGAAAGAATGGGTGCTCACCCTGTTCAGGCAGAGGAAAAGCCGGGGAAGGTGAAAGACCAGGGGTGGCCACAACCCGCAATCTTGAGACAGTGTTGGGGTATGGAGGTGGGGGGTGGGTGGCAGTAAATGGTACTCCAGAATTTAATTAAACACAGCTTCCTCTTTAATATCTCCCAGGACCAGGCCCTTCACTGCACCAGCCAGAGTTCTGCTCTAACTAGCAATGCGGGGCTTAAAGGGGTGGTCCTGGGATCGCCCTCCCTGCTGAGACCCTCACAACTGCTGCGGCTGTCAATGGCCCGATTCCTCACTGCCCGGAGGGCACCGGCCAAGGCCCATCTTCCTAACCTCTGGGCGGGCGCACCCCGCCCCAGGCCCTGCCAGGGAAACAGCGAACTCCCCAAGGGACGTGGTGGGAGGGACCCAACGGCAGCCTTCCAGGGAGCCCTGGGGGTGGGGGAGACGCCAAAAAGGGGAGAGGGCGGCGCCGATTGACAGGCCGATCCCGGGTAGGGTCTGCGCTCTTCTCGTTCAATAAAATCCAAACGGGGTCCCGAGGCTGCTCGGATCCCGTGGGACACGCCGCCCCCGTGCCCAGCTCCCAGCAAGGTCCTCGACTCGGGCTGAACGGCGCTGGAGGGGACCTCGCAGGGCTGGGTCTCCAGGGCCTTTCCCTCCCCGCGCCCCTAGCGGGTCCCGGCAGAGGGGTCTCGAGGGCAGGGCCGGCCCGGACGCAGCGGGCCGGGCGGAGCCCAGCGCCCCGCTCGCACCCAGCCCGCCCGGGCCCCCCACTCACCGGCCTGGCGGAGGCAGGATCCAGGCGTCGCCGCAGCGCCCGGGGCTCGGCCCGGCCCGGCCCGCCGGCAGGAGGCAGCTCCACGCCGCCGCCTCCTCCTCGGCCAGCCCGCTCGCGCCCCTCCCGCACACTTTCCACAGGAAATGATTAACTCGGGCCGCGGCGCGTTCCCATGGCAACCGGCTCCGACCCCGGCGGGGGGCGGCGGCGCGCGCCCGCACTCACGCGCACTGGCGCGCACGCGTCAGCCCGGGCGCGCCCCCGCAGGTCTCCCGCCGGCACTCCCACTCCCACTCCCACTCCTTCGCGGGGCCTCCCACTCGGGCTCTCCCGCCTCCCCGCGTCCCGCACTCGCACTGACACACGTGCTCATGCGTTCCCTGAAGGCTCTCACAAAACATGCCTGCACACGGGGTGGCACACACGAGGCAGCCCACACAGCCCCACACCTGGTGAGCCATGCGTGCTTTTGCACAGCCTCAAACCCGAGTGCAAAACTTCCATGCGAGTACTCACACATACACTTCTCACACGGGCTCTCATACCAGTACGTGTCTTCCCATCCCAACACACACACAAGCTCTTACGAGACAGTACATGTATATCCCTTACCGTGTCCTTGCACGCGCTGGCGCACATGCACTCACACTGTTTTACAGCACACACGCTCTCAACTCGCTCCACCACCTACTCGCTGGCCAGGCCGCCTCCTAGCCACAGCACTTCCTATCTCTGCACCCCCAGCCCCACCCCAGCAAATGAGTATCTTCCCAGCAAGGAAGCTGCCTGGAGTCTCTTAAGGTAAAACATTCCTTCAGGTTCCAGTGAAAACACACCAATGGTGCAGCAGTTCCCGGCCTTGCTGCAGAAGGCCCTGCTCCTGGGGCACCTAGAGCCTCAGAAGAGGCCTGGGGGAGGCCAGGGGTCTGCCAGCCGGGAGAGACAGCTGACCTGGAGGAGCTACTCTGTTCTTTGTCTCCCAAACAGAGGCAGCATTTTATTCCAGAGCCAGCAGCAATGTTCTCCCTCACTCTCCACACCCCCGGGTGCGGAAGAGAAGAAAGCAAGTCACTCTGAAGCCAGCCCATGCAGGCTGATGGTTCTGCAGATAATCCCAGGAGGGTGGGTACTCTGCCCCTTCCTGCTTGTCAGGGGATGGCCCAAGAAGATCAAGGAGAGGACTGGAGGGGGTCGGGCAACTCTAGGTGGGTTCTATCTCCTGCTGCCGCCCAGGCGCTGGGCTGCCAGTCAAGAATCAGGACCAGCGACGGAGCCAAGGGCCTGGGCCTCAGATTGTTCTGGACGCCAGAGCAGGACAGTCACAGTCCCCCAGCTGGAAGCAGCCTAGTGCATGCCTTATTTGCCAACTGAGATTCCTCAGTGAAGGCGTGATAGAGGGTGAATGTAACGCTCCTGGAATCATTCCCTAGAGAGTTAGATTTCCAGCTGAACATCACACCGGAGAACGCTTCCAATGGGAGAGAAAGCCTTATTTGGGGAATTATGATCTCTGAATTCCTCTGCCTGCCCTCCAAACAGCAGTGATCCAGGGGACTGCAAGGGTGGATGAAGGCAAAATGTCTCTTGAATTCTGATTTAGTATCTATCTCCCTTGATTATAGTCCCTATGAGTTGATGGGGCGGGGGATGGGGAGGGCAGAATGTTTGTCTTTAAAGTCCTGGTTCAAAACTGGAGACTTTTTCTTATTCAGGGATTGAGTACATTGACATTAACTGTAGGTCCTTCCCACCAAAGCCAAAGCCAGATTTTTAAATTAATAATAACATTTATTGTTCTTTTGCTTTGATTACAAAAGTAATAGATGTTCATTGTAACCATATCCCACACACTGGAGATAAATGCTGCCAACACTTTAGAAGTCTTTTTTTTTCTGTGTACATAATAGATGCCATTATTGAAGCTAACACTGTGTCAGGCACGGCGCTAAGCTCTTTATAAACAAAATCCCATTTAACCCTGAGCACCCTATGAACACCAGTACTGTCATATTCCCGTGTTTCAGGAAAGGATACTGAGCCTCAGAAAGTTTGTTCACAAATGCAGTGTGTGATAGAGCTATGACTCCAATAGGTACTCACACAGTACTACCAGATGCATATGGGTATAACAACTTGTTAAGATCAAAGCACCAGCGAAGGAAAAAGAAAATTGAAGTGTAAGGAGGTTGTATTTTTGGAATTCTAGCAAAACTCCGATTTGAAATGTAAAAACTACTTGTTTCATGGTTGTTGCATTTTTGAGACAAGATCTTGATCTGTTGCCCAGGCTGGAGTGCAGTGATGCAATCATAGCTCACTATAGCCCCAAACTCCCAGTATCAAGTGATCCTCACACCTGAGCCTCCTGAGTAGCTGGGACTACAGGCACACACCACTGTGCCTAGCTATTTTTTTTTTTTTAAAGTAGAGATGGGGGTGTCTCACTATGTTGCCCAGACTGGTCTCAAACTCCTGGGCTCAAGGGATCCTTCTACCTCGGCTTTCCAAAGTCCTGGGATTACAGATGTGAAGATGTGAATCACTGTGCCTGACTCAATTTTTTTTTTTTTTGAGACGGAGGCTCGCTCTGTCACCCAAGCTAGAATGCAGTGGGATTACAGGCGCACACCACCACACCCAGCTAATTTTTTATATTTTTGGTAGAGACAGGGTTTCACCATGTTGGCCAGGCTGGTTTCAAACTCCTGACCTCAAGTGATCCGCCCGCCTCGGCCTCCCAAAGTGTTGGGATTGCAGGCGTGAGCCACCGTGCCCAGCATGACTCAATTTTTTAAAAAGAATATTGTGTGGAGTTGGGGTCCAGCTCTGTCACCCTGGCTGGTCTCAGAATCTTAGCCTCACGCGATCATCCTGCTTCAGCCTCCCAAAGTGCTGGGATTATTTGCATGAGCCACCATACCATGCCCATCCCAGTTGTTGGAATTTAAGAATGTACAATGTCACCAGGAACTACATACCGACTCCAAGGTCATTTCTAACCCAGAAACTTCGCTAATGATTTACATAGGAGGCTGCCAACCCTCCTGGCCCCAGGGAAGGTGGAAGTTTTGCTGAAACCTGGCCATCCCAACACTGAAGTCCTAGACCCTTGAGGGACGATTCTTGGGTTCAGCCTCAGCCTTGACCCTTCCTGCCGAACTCTGGCAGAGGCACAGCTATCTCAGGGAGGGCCAGAGAAAAGACAGTGTCTAGAACACTGCAATTCCATGCCCACATCCACCCCATCCCCAGGCAGGGACTAGCAGCGCCATCTTTGTGTTCAGACAAGATCAAGTGTGTTCACGGTGGTATGCCCGTAGACTTTTTTTTGTTTTTTTTTTTTTTGAGACAGAGTCTCACTCTGTCGCCCGAGCTGGAGTGCAGTGGCGCAATCTCGGCTCACTGAAATCTCTGCCTCCTGGGTTCAAGCGATTCTCCTGCCTCAGCCTCCCGAGTGGCTGGGATTACAGGCATGTGCCACCACGCCTGGCTAATTTTTGTATTTTTAGTAGAGACGGGGTTTTGCCATGTTGGCCAGGCTGCTTGCGAACTCCTGACCTCAGGTGATCTGCCCACCTCAGCCTCCCAAAATGCTGGGATTACAAGCATGAGCCACCACACCTGGCCCATCTTTGTGTTCAAAGGGCCTGAAACCCCTTACTGCTCAGGCATTCGTCAGAGAAGTGGCCAAGAGCCTGAGAGTTCTGCTCCCCAAAGGGAAGGAAAGAAGGGGAATGAAAAGTCAGATTGTGTTTAATCTGATTCTCATAGCAACCCAGAGTAAAGCACAGATAAGATTTACATGATTTTCCCATTTTAAATGATTTAACCTGAGATCAAGTCTTCTCCGAGCCTTTGCAAATGTTGTCCTCCCTGCCTGGAAAGCCCCTCTCCTTCACCCCATTCTCATCTGCCTCCAGTAACCCTTACCTGGCCAATTCCATACCTGCTTGTCCCTCCTTCAAGTTTAGAGGTCACCTTCTTTGACCCTCCCAGGCACCAGCAGGCGGGCTCAACCCACCCCCTGCAGCATCCCCGACCCTGGATCATGATGGCGTTCCTGTGTATACTATCTGCTCCTTCAGGACAGGACCCTTTCATTACTTGATCACAGGGAAAGCCTCAGCTGACCCCAGCTCAGGGCCTGGTATCACGGACATGTTCATTGAATAAATCCATAGATCCCGTAGAATTCAGAAGGGAAGAACAGGTGCGTGAAATGTACCCAAACAGACTTTCTTCCCATGTAAAGTAATGATAATTTCTACCAAAAGGAAGTAAGAGAAGGCTCCTTAGCAATTATTTCCATGTGGTCAGGAAGGAGTGCCCTGCAGCTGTGAAAAGTGTGTCCTCTCATGCTTCTGGGTAACAGAACATTTATTGAAGTTGGAGAAACTCATTCTGGAGTGAGCCGCATATTAAGTAATCCTGACCCAATTAGTTGCTTTTTTGAATCCACATCTTCCAATCTTCCAATCCCTCTGAAATCATTCATCATGAGCACCGCAGAAAGAACTACGGAGGAGGCTGGACGCGATGGCTCACGCCTGTAATCCCAGCACTTGGGAGGCTGAGGCGGGCAATCACCTGAGTTCAGCAGTTCGAGACCAGCCTTGCCAACATGGCGAAACCCCATCTCTATTAAAAATACAAAAATTATCCGATGTGCTGGCAGGCGCCTCTGATCCCAGCTACTCAGGAGGCTGAGGCAGGAGAATTGCTTGAACCCAGGAGGTGGAGGTTGCGGTGAGCAAAGATCATGCCACTGCACTCCAGCCTGGGCAACAGAGCAAGACTTTGTCTAAAAACAAACAAAAAAAAACTCTGGGGAGGAGCTCTTGGAGGCGAAGAGCCCTGGCCCTGCACCTAGCCCCATAAGCATGAATTTGGTTTCCAGCTTTGCATGTCACCAACTGCAGGTCTTGGGCACGTGACTCAACCTGAGCACCTCAGGGGGTCTGGCACAAGGCTCACAGCTGCAAGCTCTCAGGAAGCCAGGCTCCTCAGTGGGCATGGAGAGGTGGTGGTCTTGGATGTCCCTTGACTGGACTGTAAATTCCTCTCATTCTTGTCTGCTCTAGACCCAGCTCGGCAGGCATTAGGTGTTCAAGTGATATTTAAACTAATGGTATCTTTCTCACTCTTTGCTCTCCCTCTCACCTTCCTGCTCCCTGTGTCCCTTCCTTTCTAGAAGCTGTATTAACAGGGGAAAACAGTTCTCCCATTTTCAGAGAACCAAGGCAATCTTTCCCCCAAGAAAATCACCTTGCTGGCCAGGCACAGTGGCTCATGAGACAGGAGGATCGCTTGAGGCCAGGAGTTCTAGACCAGCCTGAACAACATATTGAGACAAAACAACAAGCCAGGCGCGGTGGCGCAGGCCTGTGGTCCCAGCTACTCAGGAGGCTGAGGCGGGAGGATGGTGTGGGCCCAGAAGTTTGAGGCTGCAGTAAGCTATGATCATGTCACTGTACTCCAGCCTGGGCAACAGAGCAAGATCCTGTCTCAAAAAAAAAAAAAAAAACCTTCTAAGAGGACTAGAAAATAAAAAGGAAACCACCTTGCTTTAAAGTATCCAAATGGTGGCTGCCTTTCTGCATTGGCCAAAAAGACTGAACTCGACAGTGCTCCCCTAACTCTCAGTTTAGGGGAACCTAAAACCTCTTTATGACTCAAGGAAGAATTTGGCGGAGATTCCCTCCCTCCTAGCACTCCAAGGCTAAAAGCAAACCGAGGCTTTGTGGGGGTTTTTTTCCCTTTTATCATTTCCTGTAGTCTTAAAAAAATGAGAGGAATGCAAACATTGAGGAGATAATGGACGTAAGCACCAGGTAATAAAAAGATTTAGCAATAACCGCCCTGAGAGTAGCACGGGCCAAATAAGCCCCGCCCCCGGCCCGCCTCCCAGCCAGAAGATCCTCCCACCATCCTCCAGAAGCCGCCGGGCTCCTCCTGGCTAAGTGGTCTGCCGCTTCTCTCCTTGCTCCTAAATTGTTCTAGCTCCGGGTTCTGAACCAGCACATGCGTTATTAACATCCTTCGCATTTTTCCCCGCTTCCTCATTCACTTCTCCCCACCTGCTGCAAATTCTAGGTGGCAGTTTTTGTTTTTGAACTTAAAATTTGTTTTTTCTGCACAAATCTAATAGAAATCAAGACAGAGAGGAAAAACACAAAAACTAAAACACCAAATCCCACCACCCTTCACTTATTGTCATTGGCCCAGATTTTTCTTTCCAGTATCTGACCTTGAGCTGATGTCATTTCTGTGTTAAGGAGAGACAGTATAGAGGGATGGCTAAAGGTGGTTCTGGGGCCAGGCGGACCTGGGTTTGAGCTCATTCACTGGCTCAGTCACTTCCGCTGTGCCTCAGTTTCCTCCTGTGAAAATGAGAGTAGGGCTAGTGTCTAATCCATTGAGTTACAGTGAGATGTAAATTGGAGCAAGCACATAGCACCCTCAGCCCAGCATCTGGCACACAATTGGCGTTTCTGCAAACACAAGCTGCAGTTATAGTGGGAGGCAAAGACTGGATAGAATTTTTTACTCTGCCTTTTCTTACTTTGAATCATGTAAGTGCTGGGCGTGGTGGCTCACGCCTGTAGTCCCAGCTTCTTGGAAGGCAGAGGTGGGGGATTGCTTAAGCCCCGGAGCTGGTCAGCCTGGCCAACATAGCAAGACTCCCATCTCTAAATTTTTTTAAAAATTATTATAATAAGCATTTTCCATGTCACTTTTTCCTACTAATGCCTACATTTTTCTGAAGTGCAGACATCATAGGATAAGGCCAAGGTCACATTCAGAATGGAGGTTCCAGTGTCTGGGGCACATCTAGCACTCAATAAAAATGGCTGAAAAGTATTTTATTTATTCATTTATTTAGAGTTGGGGTCTCGCTCTCTCACCCAGGCTGGAGTGAGGTGGCATGATCAGAGCTCACTGCAGCCTTAAACTCCTGAGCTGAAGCAATCCTCCCACCTCAGCCTCCCGTGTACTGGAACTACAGCTGTGAGCCACTGCACCCAGCAAAAAACTATTTTAAATGGCTGCATAATATTCCACTGAGAGCCTGTGCCCTGACTGAGCTGGCCATTCCATAGGGTCTGATATTTGAGTAGCTCCCATTTTTGTCACTTTTATAAACAGCATTGCTGTCACCATTGCCACCCACACAGCCCGTTCATTCCCTGGTGTGGGGAGGGAAGGGAGGAGAGAGGTTGTCAATTTCATAAAAAATCTTTCTGAATAAAGAGTCTGAGCATTTTTTTTTTCACTTTCTAAACATGTTGCCAGATTGCCCCTCAGAAGGCCTGTACCAAATTTACACTGTCGTTGGCAGCGTTTTTTGATGAGAACTACTTTTCACACTAATTTACAGTTTTTCTCTTGGATCTTGGAATTCTCACCCTGGCTGGTTCTCCTGGGAGGCATGAGGCATATATAAAGATATCTGAGCGATGGCTGTCACCAGAGGGGTGTATCTGGTTCTTCTGCCAGGTGCTCAGGCTGGGAGTGTTTCTGTCTGCTGGGCCAGGCCAGGTGGGGCTGAGAGCACTGACTCAGTGCTCCCAATCCCTGCCTGCTCTTAAGCCCTCAGAGATCTTCCGAGGTCAGTCCTGGAACGCCTCAGTACGACGCGGTCCAACACTCTGGCCCATCCTAGATGGACGAGTCTCATCTGGTGCCACCACCATGATTCCTGCTCTCACACCCTGGCACTTCATTGGGGCTCCTTGCAATAAGTCAATCAGCTACTCCTGGGGGAAAAAAAAAATTCCTCTTGGGTGGGGAGATGGGGACAGGGGCCATAAGGGAAGCCACGTGCTCCTGGAAAGCCATAGCCACAGCCCCTGACTACCTGCTGAACTCTTAGCACCACTGCTGCTGCTGCCTTTAAACTGTAGCATCGCTTTGCTGAGGTTCTGTGGTGTGCAGCCTCTCCCTCCCCTAGCTCTGGTCCTCCTCCTCCGGGGGTGGCCCTTGTTTGCAAACAGCAACAGGAAGTTTTGACGCTGCTGATTAACTAGACTCCCACAGCTCTCAGTGCTTAGTCATCGCCACCAGTGTCAACCTCTTGCCCGCCCCGCTGACACCACCAGCTTCCAGGTGACCGAGAGGAAGCAGCAAGGATCCTGCGGTTCCAGTGGCTTCCATCTGCTACCTTCCAAGGGAGGGGAGGGACAAACTTCCATCCACCCCAAACAACCAGAATGTGCAGGGCCCTGAATGCCAGGACAGGAATTTAATCTAATTCAACTTCAGCAATGGGCTGAGGGACAGCTTCATGCCAGGCACAGGGAAAAACTCTTTACACACAGGATTGCCTTTGCTTTCATTCAATCCCCACAACAACATGTGTGGTAGGTGTTATTATTCCCATTGTGCAGATGGAGAGACTGAGGCCAGTGGAAGGCCTATGGATGTGTAGGGGCTGCTGTGGGAAGGCAGCTTGGAGTGCCGGAGATGGTGGGTACAGCCAGCAGGAGCTGTGTCCCCAACCCACGATGTGACCTTGATCAGATTTCCTCCCTGTTCTGGGTCTCATGCCCCTCCCTGGGTAAATGAGGAGGGTGGACTGGTGACCTTCTCAGGGCTACAGCCACAAGGAAGTGAGTGGGCCAGCTGGAAGGGATGGTCCTCATTCTGGGATTCTGCTTGCTGAAAGCCTGATCCAAGGAAAGGAGCATCCCACCTCAGTACCTGGGGCTGGCTTCACCATTCACAGTTGCTTCTCCAAGTAACTCCACTGAAAGAAAGTAGTTGAGTGGTTGCCAGGGCCTGGGATGGAGAATGAGGAGGGACTATGAATGGGGCTTCTTTGGGGTGTGATAAAATGTCCTAAAGTTAGATTATGGTGACAGTGTACAACTCTGTAAATATACTAAAAACTATTGGATTGTACACTTTAAACAGGGAATGTTATGGTATGATAATTATATCTCAATAAAGCCGTTTAAGAGAGAAAGGAGGAAGGAAGGAGGGAGGACAGGAGAGAGAGAGACCTACACAGAGGTCAGGCCAAGCGCGATGGCTCACGCCTGTAA